>NC_092716.1:115564974-115881570 GCF_047496885.1 Scyliorhinus torazame
GGTTTGGGCTTGGGTAGGGGGTAGTCTTTAATGGGTCAATGCAGACTTGATGGGCTGAATGGCCTCCTTCTGCACTGAAGGGTTCTATGATTCTTCGATAACCACAGTCTCAGGAGCTTTCGCCACTCCTCATCCACAACCACAGTCTCATTGGACACTCTCTTCCCCTCACAGGCATGGCCGGCCCCAACACACACAAGTGGAACCTCTCCCATGGGGCTCCCAGGAGAGTCCACCCTGGCACAAGTTGGTACTACAAACCGGTGCCAAGGGGCAGTGCCCTAGCATAGCCTTCTTCCCTCAGAGGCTCTACTTACCTTGGCACCATGGCGTGATCCCCTCGACTGTTTCCCACTTTCACCAACCTGTTGTGAAAGTCGCCGACGCAACATGACACCGCAAGGTTCAGTATTCTGTGAAGGGGAATAATTAATACGGAGGAGAGTTCCTTTAAACATACGTAAATTCATTAAAATGCATTTAAATGAAGGGGCGGGATCTTGATACTTCACAAGCGAGGGGCGGGGAAAATCTGGGAACGAGATCTCGCCGCTGAGGAACTCATTTCCCAATTCTCGGGAGATTTTGGATCCACGTCACCATTCTCATTTACGCCGAATGCGAGCGTAAAACCGACCCGATTAGTAATACGGACTTGAAATGTTAACTTTATTTTCTCTCCTTACAGATGCTGCCAGACCTGTTGAGTTTTTCCAGCATTTTGTGGGGGGGTTTCAGATTCCAGTATCCGCAATAGTTTACTTTTATTTTTATAGTACCCCTTTGAAGAACCTTTGCCTGTTTTTCTCAATTAAGAAGGCTTTTGTAAGCTGACCTATTTGGGGAGTTTAATTTTATATATATATATATGCGTATATATTGTCATGTGAGAGTACCTTTAAGAAATGGGTGTTTAAGAAATGTGTGATTTATAAGAATAGCTGTAGTGGGTGTACTCTTAAGAAATGGGTGATTATTAGAGAGCTGCAGTGATGTCAGAGAGTGGGTGGAGCTGGGCTGTTTGTCTGCTTTACTTTCGTTTTAGTCTGTTTGCTACAGGGTGTGGTTAGTTTCATTTTGAGAGCTTGATAGCTGCAGGCAAACCAAGGAGCTGTATAAGGATCTCTCTCTGCAAACTAAAGACTGTCTCCAAATCAATTGGGTGATTTCAAAGTGCTGACTGCTCTCAATAGTGAATTTAAACCTGATCTCTGTGTTAAAAGGGGTCTTTTGTTTTCCGGATGTTGTTTGGGAATTTGTTAGGGGTTATCTATAGAGTACTGTATTCTTTGGGGATTTATTGGTGTTGATAGTTGTTAAGATGTTTACTGTGGGTTTATAAAGTGTTAACTGGTTTCATAAATAAACATTGTTTTAATTTAAAAGTACTGCAAAGCTCTGTTGCACCACACCTCTAACGTAGGCCCGTGTGCTCCCCATAACCACAATCTATTAAAAGTTGTGGGTCAGGTGAACTCCATGATACACTTTGGGGCTCTCTAAACCCTGGCCCATAACAATATACAGAATTTAATATGGAACCCATCCCATAAATCACATCAGATATACAAATGCCTGTTCCTCTCACCCAAATCACAGAGAAACAGGCGAAGGAGAAAGCAAAAAAGGAGAGAATTTATCTGCAGGAGTTGAGCGAAGAGGAATACGATGCTTTGTCAGAGGAAGCAAGAGCAGAGTTCGACCTGAAACGTGCATCTTTATTCAAAAAACGCAGGGAAAAGTGAGTGAATATTCTCCCGACTGTTTGGTTCAGATTCTGTAGATGTACTAACCACTCCTACAAAGGAACGGTTTTAACCCATTAAACCCGTTTTGCCACTCAGTTCAACCATGGCTGATCTGTATGTCAACTCAATTTACCCTTTTGATTCTGTATCCCTGACTGCTCTTACCTTACAAAATTCTACCTTCTCAGCTTGAAATTTTAAATTGAGTTAACCTCAACAGCTCTTTGAGGGAGAGAGTTCTGGATTTCCATGAATATTTGTATGAACATATCCTTCCTGATATAATTTTGTTCAGTAGTATTGCTGCTTTTCTTGATCGGTAATAACCTAGGGCAGGATTCTCCGACCCTCCGCCGGGTCGGAGAATCGCCGGGGGGGCGGCGTGAATCCCGCCCCCGCCGGCCGCCAAATTCTCCGGCACCAGACATTCGCCGGGGGCGGGAACCACACCGCGCTGGTTGGCGGGCCCCCCCCCCGGCGATTCTCCGGCCCGCGATGGGCCGAAGTCCCACTGCTTCTATGCCGGTCCCGCCGGCGTAAATAGAACCAGGTCCCTTACCGGCGGGACCTGGCGGCGCAGACGGGATCCAGGGGGGGCGCGGGGCAATCTGGCCCCGGGGGGTTGCCCCCACGGTGGCCTGGCCCGCGATTGGTGCCCACTGATCAGCAGGCGAGACTGTGCCGTGGGGGGGGCCACTCTTTTCCTACGCGCCGACCTTCAGTCTCCGGCATGGCCGACGCATAGATGACCCCCCTGCGCATGCGCGGGGTGACATCAGCAGCCGCTGACACTCGCGCGCATGCGCGGACTTGCGTCGGCCGGCAGAGTTCCTTCGGCCCCGCCAGCAGGCGGGGCGCCAACCACTCCGGGGCGGGCTAGCCCCTAAAGGTGCGGAGGGTTCTGCATCTTTTGGGCGGCCCGATGCCGGAGTGGTTCACTCCACTCCATCCCGCCGGGACCCCCCGCCCCGCTGGGTAGGGGAGAATCCCGCTCTGGAGTGCAGGGTACAATTTTATATGTTGCTGATGATTCAGAACTTGGCAGTGTTGTCAACTGTGAGTAGGACAATGCTAGGCCAGGATATATGGATGGCAGGGTTTCCCTTCCTCAGAGAGTTGCCTGTCCGCAGATTGGCCAGCAGCTCTCTGGTCCCTGCAGTGACAGGAGCTACAGTGGACAGAAGTATGAAGTGTATGAAGATAACAGAGCCCAAGTCCCAGGGCAGGATGGAAAGGTTCATTTTCAGGCTCCAGGGTGGAGGCGGGATGCCTATGGGGTGGGGAGGAGTGGGCGGGGGAGTGGACAGTGCCAGGGGAGAGACCTGCGGGGAGAAAGGTCCAGTGGCTACCAGACCTTAAGGGGTGGAAGGGCTTCAGATAGAGGCATACCCGTCACTTTCCACCTTAGACCTAAGTCCGATCATTTTCAGGCTTACCCCCATACCATGGAAATTCTCCCACCAGCCTACAAATTGAGACGAGGCAGGAAATTGCCATACAATGGTCACGTAAGGCCCTCAATAGGGGAAAGGATGGGTCGCCCATCGGACGCCTTACCTGTCGAATATCGGGGAAGGTGGGTGTCATAACCCAGGGTTAAACAGGTCATGTGACACTAATGAAACCTCAACCACATCATAGGACCCAAAGAGGAATATACACTTCCCACTGAGGGGTGGGACGCCCCCTTCTACATCCTGTATAATACCAGAGGGCATGAACATTGAGCAGGCTCCTGTAGTAGAATAACTGCTCTGTTCTGTTGTTCTGTTGCATTAAACCTTTGACTCAAACTTTTCGGCTTGGTGTGGGCTCCTTTCCGAACCTTATAACAGTGGGAACCCAGCAGGAAGCATGTTCCTTCTATTTCTCCCCCACCCCACCCCCTGTTGCTGCCTAAAGCTAGCTGGAAGGGGCACATGAAATTCAGACCATAGGCTTATAAAGACACAGACAGGCTGGTGGAACAGATGAACACATGATAGATGAAAAGCAGTGTGAAGTGATATGTTTTGGTCAGAAGAATGAGGAAGGCAATAAAAGAGACCTGGGGTTATATGTTCACAGATTGTTGAAAGGAGCTGGGCTGGTTAAGAACGTGGGATTTGGGGCTTAATATATAAAAGCATAGAGCACAATGAAAATGAAATTGCTTACTGTCACAAGTAGGCTTCAATGAAGTTACTGTGAAAAGCCCCTAGTCACCACATTCCGGTGCCTGTTCGGGGAGGCTGGTAAGGGAATCGAACCGTGCTGCTGGCCTGCCTTGGTCTGCTTTAAAAGCCAGTGATTTAGCCCAGTGTGCTAAACCAGCCCCTACAACAGCAAGGATGTTAGCAAAATGTGTTATGAATAGGAGGGGGTGAGTTCAATCAGAACTATTTTCCACTTACCACTTGCCCCTAACCAGTCGGTGTTTAGTTTTAAAGAATAAGCAGTGGCATATTTTTCTCCCAAGTTTTGTGTGATTCAATGTTACTAATAATCTCTCAGCAAACTGTGAGTTAGGATTGATTCAGAAGGTCTGCAACATCTCACTCTACATTCACACAGTAAAGGGCGATAGGCAAAAGGAGGTTTACAGTGCAAGGACCACATAAAAGCTCAATATTGTGATCACATATGTTTCAGAGTCCCAAAGTCAAAGTCCAATGAGGAATTCTTTCACGTAGGCGTTTGGCTGACTAGTGTTGTAAGATTCACTTACAAATTGATGTTCCAAGAGGAAGCAGACATGCAGAGATTGAGTCAGTTCTGTAGGCGATGTTACAAAACCTTCCAGCAGAGTCAGGTCCATCGGGCCAGTTGACCTGTCTGAACAGAGCCGGCTCTTTTGGGGCTTGCCAGCCGGATGACAAAATGAAAAACTGGGTGGGCGGCTAAGAAAGATAATATTAAACTGTTCAAAAAGCTAGTGTGTTTAAGCAGAAAGGTGGCTGAAGCCTCAACACCACTGATTAACTATCCCACATTCTCAAACTCGTCTTGGGCTGGGCATTAAATTCCACCTACGTAGGATTTTCCGGCTGTTCCTGTTGGTGGGATCTTCTGGCCCCACAGACAGCAGATCACCGCCCGGAGTTCCCTGGTGCCGAAGGTGCAGACGATGGAAAAGTACCCTGGCAGCAACGGGAACGGAAAATTCTATCACTGACCACTAGCAGGTCACCTCCTCTGCCGCGAAACACATCACAGGGAGTGTGGAAAATCCTGTTCCTAGTGATATCACAGGCATTATAGCTCCAACTAGTGGCAGAAGTGCATCCCTGCAGAATAATTGTAGAATAGTCGTAATTGTCCAATATATGGGAGGCGATTTTGAGCCCAATTTAGCCATCAATGTCAGATGCGGGCCCAAAATCTCGCGAGAGTCAGCAAACTTGATTTCTGCCCATGAGATCATGATTCCCGATTTTCCATGCCCCTTGCCCTTTGCATAACATTGCGCGAACCTCATTTCAATAAATTTTAATCGATTTAAATATCATTATAGGGCTTCCCCGCAATATATTACCCCCCTCACTGAATATTCACACTCACTGACATGACATCACATCGGCAAGGTTCACAGCAGGTTTAGAAACGCTTGATGCAGCCGAGGGGAACCTGCTGGGGTGCAAAGGTGAATATAGCCCCTGGGGCAGAGTGCAATGCCCTGGCACTGCCCCGCTGGCAGTGCTGGGGTGGGCTCTATGTGAGGCCCATTGGGGAGAGGGGTTCCTCTTATGTTGGTGGGGGGGCAGACCCCGATGCTTGTAGGGGGAGAGTGCGCCCTGATGATTGTGGGGTGGGAGCTACAATGTCTACTGGGGGAGGCAGTCACCCTGTTGTTTGGGGGGCGGGGGTTCAATGCTTGTTGGAGGGATACGCCCCGATGCTTGTGTGGTGGAGTGCCAGAGTGATGGCAAAAAATACCCCCCTAGATTCTCTGCACAGAATGCTGGAGAATCTGGAGAGAAAACCTGGCTGTGCAGCTGGAGTGCTGCATGCCGGTTTTCTCAGCAAAATTGACACTGACAAATTATTGGGAAGATTCTGCCCATGGAGTGGAATTGCGAGCGAATTCTCTTTTGCTGAATGATTTACTGCAGATTATTATTGTACTCAGGCCTAAGATTTTGGCGTGGATTTGAGTAAAACAACTCATTGGCAATTTTGGTACAGAAGGAACAGGTTAAGGTTAATAAAGGAACAGTGGATGAGGGTCTGGATCTGTACTGGGATAGCTAAACTATGGGTGGCATTCTCCGGTGTCATCCGTAGTGGGAGCCGTTGCAAACAAGAGCAAAAAATGTGGTGCTCCAGCCAAAACTCCATTCAGTCTCAGCAGCACCGGAAAATCCCAGCTGCGGACGAGGATGGAAGATTTTGTCCTATATGTGGTTCATATAGATATTGGTTGGGCACTAATAGGGGCTCTGTGTCCATTTATTGATCCCAGGCTGTGAGAGTGGAAGATGACATGATGGGTGGATTAGCAACATGGGAGGAATGTGCCAGCTGATGACTTTGAAATCTGGTTATGGCATGGGAGAGGAACCTCTACAGAACCTGATGCATTGTTTAAGGCAGTGGGTGGAGTACTGTATGTTGCTGTTCCTCTATAGTTCTATGAGGCAATCCTGCAGAGGAAGCTCATGAATCATGATTACGGTTCAAGTTCGGGCTGACTTCTTTGTACATTTGATGAAGGCATCCTCAATGATTTAATGAATAAATGCTCAATTGTAGTGTTGCTAAGATATTCAGAGCAGAAGGTTTCAGGCTGGACCACTACTTTTTGCTGACTCAGCTCTCAGCTGGGTTAGTCTCATGGTCCTCACTGCCTTGTGCCAGACAGGAAAATATTGAGGCTTTTGCTCACAATTGCAGGTCAGTGCCCCTACTCTAAGGTGTACAGACTGAGAGCTGCAGTCTTCCTAATGCAAGGTACAGCAATCTATTAAATATGTCAACTGTACTTTTTTTCTGTATGGGTCTTTCCTTGATCAGCGAAAGCATCCTTCAGCATGATCCCTTTTTTTAAATTCTTGCAGTTAAACCCTGAAGGATAGAAATTCACCTTCTGTGCACTCACTGACCAATAATTCCCAGCTTTGAGTTTTAACAGAGAGACGAATAAGTGAGTTAATAAAAAGCTAGAGAGAAATTATTTCCTCCAGTAAGAGGAGAATCCAGAACAAGAGGAGGTAACCTTAAAATTTGTGTTTAGTTGTTCAAGCAGTACATCTTCACACTTGCAGGCTAGAGCAAATGTCAAACTCCCTCTCCAAACAGATGTTGAGTTGGAGGTCAATTAAAACTTTTTTTTTCATTCACAGGACTTGGGCATTGTGGCTAAGGCTAGCATCTATTACTTCTGCATGATTGCCCTTGAGACATATGTGATGAGCTGCTCCATGGACACAATGGAGTGCCTTGTTAGGACATGTCAGAGGGCAGTTTTGAGTTCAATACTTACTTTACTATGGCCTTAAATTCACAGATAGGTCAGATTGGTAAGAATAACACATTTCCTTCCCTACAAGACCGCATTGAACCAGATGGACTTATACAACAATCCAGTTGTTGAATGATCACCATTATTAATCACAGTTTTGTATCCATACCTTATCTATTTAATGGAGTTTAAATTTCCCGGCTACTGTGGTGGTCTTGGAGCTATTTTCTCCAGGTATTGATCCCGGAGCATAGCTGCAACGCTACTCGTTCCCCTAGTGAGGGGGAGATTGATAGGCAAGGGGTTTACAGGTTATAGAACCAAGGTAGTAAAGGGTCTTAAGATATAATTAAGCCAGTGTGTGGCATTGTGGGAGCTGAGTTAATACAAGCCAACCTTTAGTAATTTATGGGAAATGCTGGAAAATCTCACCATGTCTGGCAGCATCTGTAGGGAGAGAAAAGAGCTAACGTTTCGAGTCCAGATGACCCTTTGTCAAAGCTGTGCAAAAGGTCATATGGACTCGAAACATTAGCTCTTTTCTCCCCCTACAGATGCTGCCAGACCTGCTGAGATTTTCCAGCATTTTCCCTTTGGTTTCAGATTCCAGCATCCACAGTCATTTGCTTTTATTTAGTAATTCATGAACAGCCAATTTTTTTTACCATCTAGTGCTTCATCACCTAAATTATTGGGCTCAGGAACTTGCAAATCAGTTGTTGTGATGATTGCCGAAAAGGAGAGGGTTTCTATGTGATAACACTGTTTCTGTGTCCAGAGTTATGAATGAGATACGTGAACGGCAGCTGCAGCAGCAGAAATGGCGGGAAGAATTGGAGAGGCTGCGGGAGGAAGAAGAACTCAAGAAAAAATCCAAAAAAGGAAAAAAAGATTTTGGTGTCAGGGACGATGCAAAAAAGTTCCAGATAAGCGCAAGGATGGTATGGAAACAGAATTTTTGGGGAAACTGAGAATGGAGAAATGCACACAGCTCCATTCATTTGAACTGTTTTCTAGGTGCTATTGATCTTTTAAGGTTAGAAATTAGGACAAGGAAAAATAGTGATAGCCTCTTCCCTTTGGCAGCTACCCAGGGATGGACCACTGGACGCAATCGAATGTTGAGTGTCTGTGCATCTCAAAGTTCAGACTTTTCCCAATTACACCTTCTTTTCCCCTTCTCTCTTCATCTTTTTTTATCGAGATAAAAAAAATAACACCATCATGTATTTTTTTGGGCTGCTGGGATCTTTGCAAGAATAATCTTTTTAAAATTGAATTAATTGCGATTACTTTCACCTGAAACTTCCTGTTGCTTCTTATTTTTGAATATTGTAATTTAAATATTATGCTGCTTCAGTGGGCAAAGGTACCCTTTCAGTATGACATTCAACCATCTATAGTCACAGGGTGGATCCTTGGACTGACTTCATATTTCTCCGATGAACCAGTGAGATGGGTCAATGAGATGAAGGGTAGGCACTCCTGATTGCTCTTGACTTTTGGTGGAGGTTATGCCAATGGAAATTTCAGTTGATGACTGGATTAGGTTCAGCAGTGATCCCCCATGATCAAGCATCCTGATAACATTTGTCGCATCAGCTAACACAGAAAGAAAAGTCAGTTGGGTGAGTGATGGACATCCCAGGAACAGTCAACATCAATAGGAAATGAAGCAATTAATTGGAGCAACAGAAAAATAATTCATTGATTGGAGGTTCAATTCCCAAGGTTTCAGACATGATTCACACTTATAGACATAGAATCCTGACAGTGCAGAAGGAGGCCATTGAGTCCATCAAGTCTGCACCGACCCTCTGAAAGAACACCCTACCGAGGCTCACTCCCACCTAAGCTGCACATCTTTGGACTGTGGGAGGAAACCAGAGCACCCAGAGGAAACCCATGCAGACACGAAGAACGTGCAAACTCCACACAGTCATTCAAAATCGGAATTGAGCCTAGCTCTCTGTCACTGTGAGACAGCAGTGCTAACCACTGTGCTACCACACCTCCGTAAATTCCTTACTTTAAAGTTCTGTAACTATAATCCTTGAGTTTATATGTGCAGGTACATTGGAATCCATCTGTGGCTCAGACAGTAGCACCCCTGCCTCTTGAGTCAGAATGATCTGTGTTCAAGTCCCATTCCAGCATTTTCTGGCCATGGAAGAATCCAGCCACTGATGCAGGCATGCTAACTACCAGTTCCTGGGGAGGTTTAACAGCAGGAAGGGCATCCAGTTTTGAAACCACTTACCAATCCAGAAATGATGGCTGATGTGACTGGAGATGGGGAAGGGTGATTATGCAGCACTGTGACAAACATATGTTTCATGGGAAAAGCCAAATGAGAGAGAGCACAAGAGCAAGGGCTAAGATATCTGCAGATACATTCCTTGGGGCTAAATATCTGAATTGCATTCTTCAGGTTTAAAGTTCTGGAGTTACATTCCTTGGGTTCAATGGAAACACACACTTAAACCATCAGTTGTGTGATTTGTAGTCTGCTGATTCAGCATGGGCTCAGAAGGCGAGGAAGTGTTGCAGAAATAAGGCAACTTTGTCTTCTTCTGTTTTTAAGGGGCAAAATCAACATATCAGTAGGAATCATCCAAATATTTTGTTGCAAAGTTTTGTGACTTTCTGAGAGGAAATCCATATCAGCTGCTGAATTTTCTGCAACACCATTCAGGTAGTCTTTTGTGTGGGTTGCTTGGGTAACACAGGTACACCCCTTGTTCGACAAACATCCAAAGTCATTGTTGAATGAACAAGCCGGCTCCCCACTGACCAGACTTTGGGTTGGAGCATTAAGAGTGAAATATTCCAGTAGATCGGGGTCTATGATCCAAATTTCTGCACTTCATAAACAAGACAAAATGCTTGACCAATTGTGGAGTTTTGATTTGAATATAAAAAGTTTAATATCCCAATACTTGCCTTTCTGTAAGTAATCATGCGAAAATGTTGTGTTCTGGGAACAGAGGAACATATAAAATGTTGGTCTTGTTATGTACTTTTCGACAGAGCACAAATATTTCAACAGTGAAGTCTGAAGTTCCTGAAACAAAAGTCCCCATTGCTGATTATCGGGATTATCGTGAGTCAATCCACATGGATCGTTTTGAATCAGAGGAAGGACCTAAAAAGAAAAGGGGTAATTTTGGTCGAAGCAATCATGCAATTGTGGACAGAACTGACTCAATTCAAGATGATGTATTAAGTAAAAGTCCAGAAAAACTGCTTTTTCAGAGATTTCAAAGGTATGAGCGCAATCAGAAGAAAATCTCTCAAATTCTTGAATTCTGGGACAGAGCACAAGGAAGCATAATTCTCCCAGCATCAGAGGATGTCCAAAGCTTGGGGGAGGAGCATACTTTAGAACGGCCTGCACCCTCGGGGAAAAAAGGGAAAAAAGATCGTCATGAGAAAGAGAGATTTGAAAGAGCTGAGAAGGAGAGAGCTGAGAAGGACCGCTTGGAGCGAGAAAAGGCAGAGAAAGAAAGATTAGAAAAGTTGAGAGAGGAGAAAAGTGCCATATCTCCACAGTCTGAACTCGTAGCTGAAGGAGATAGCAAGGAAAGTGCAGAGAAAGAAGAAGTTTTGGGAGTGCCACAAATCAAGCTGCGTGTGGTGAACCCAGAGGACTGCCATGGTAAATTTGTCCTGGACAGTGGAAAGGTTCCATTAGTGAAAGAGGTAATGTGTGAATAGCATAAAACTATGTCTAACGAATCACTAACTTTCTGTGACTTCTTCTGCTTTTACACTGGACCTACATAATTGTTTCAAGTCTCCGCAGCTCATCCCCTATGCTCACCCTTTTCTACATTTCTGTCATGCACTGGTCCACCCCGAAGCCACTGAAGTTGAAGTGCTTAAAAAACTGCCTTCCAAATTAGGAAACATGCAAAACAGATTGAGTATTAGATTGCAGAAGAAGACATATTTCAAACTAATATTCCAGTTTGTAGTTTAGACACTTTTTAAATCATAGTTTATGGATTACACACTAGTTGATATTGTAGTTCGGTGTAACAGACACTGGCTTATATCAATGATAATGGGCAGAGATTTTCCATAATTTGTCAGACTGTTAGGCTCTGACTGAAAACTGGCGTGTATCTCTCCAGATGCACTGCTGAGTTTTCAGACCAGATCTTGAGCCACTTTGACAAAACATGGTTCACACCGTCACTCTGACGGGCCAGGGCCTGTTGTCCCCTCCTCAATGCCATATCCCCCTCCCTGTCCACTCCTTCTGTCATTGTCAAGTCCACCCCTTCAAAGGCCTTTGCACCCTCTCCCCCCGCTGCACATAATGGGAATTCCCCACCCAACAATTGGACTCCCCAGAGGGCCTGCCCATGGCACAAGTCAGCACAGGCTGGCAGTGCCAACCTGGCAGTCCCAACCTGTGCCAGTGCACGGTACCCAGGCATGTGCCTCTTTCCTGTGGGCTGAACGTACCTTGGCACCACTAGTGGTATCCCCTCAACTGCTTCACATTCTTAAAAAGCTGTTTTGAACCTCACCGATATAATGACATGTCAGCGAGGTATGAATAGTTAGTGAGGGGGTACATATGGTGAGGAGGCCCTTTAAGCATATTGCAATTGAGTGAAATGTATTAAAATTATGTTCTCTTGTTACATCACCGGTCAGAGGTGGGAAAAATTGGGAAATGAGGGGTACAATTTAACGGAAAAATGTCCAAGTTCATTTGTTCCGCAGCGAGTTTCCCACCGGCTCTGCCGGCGAGTTCCCCACTATCAAATGACACTTTCACATTTATTGGGTACAGGGGAGTTTTTCTCCAGTTTAGCCCACACACTGGGCATGATTTAACTAAATGGGAACAAAGTCCCATAGCGAGCGCGTTTAGCCGCGTGTTTCCCAACGCTTACAGCACTGAGAAGCTCAACGCTATAAAACGGCACTCTGTTAGATGGGGTCCTCAGTGGGGAAATGCACCCAAGGCCACACATAGCCCCGTTTTGTGCACTGAGGCGCTCCTTTCCCTGGAACTCCTCAGTGTAGTGAGAGATCGGGATAACATTTTAAAATGGCGCCTCGATCTTTGGAGTCCCTGAAGCGATTCCTGATTCCCCCCCAAACCCCAAATGCACTATGGGAGGGTCCACGGTAACCCCGCCAACCCCCCCAATACCCATACAGGGCACCCCGGCCCGATCCCCACCGGACAAAAATATGCCAGCTTGGCACCTCGGCGGTTCCAGCCTGGCACCCAGGTGGAAAAGACAGGGTGCCAAGGGGGCACCAGCAGTGCCAGGGTACCACCCTGCCCAAAGGCATGCAGCTGGTGGCCTCCAATCCCCTGGGAGACTTCCACCTGGTCCCCATTTGTAGAGACCAGTACTAAATGGCGCTCGGCCAAGGTCTCCGAGGCGAAGGAGATAGATCCCAACGCCTCGGGTACCTCAGGAATCTGCACGTAAAAGTGAAGCTAGCTGTCTCGCTTTAATATTTGCGAAAAGTTAATCCTGCCCACAATGGGCAGGATTTACATCGCAACGGCACTGCGAGCCAGGTAGATCCCAGGAGCGCGGCTTCCCGGTTTCTTGTCGGCCTCGCAGCACCGCAGCGAACTGTCTTTCAGCGCAGTGTGGCTGTAAAATCGTGCCCTGAGAATTTTTTTCAGCATTGGGGATCTGAACTCGGAGACTGGGCTGCCATTTTGAAAAGGTGCCCTGATTTCTAAGTAACACCCCCACCATGGGCAATTTCACCCCCCACACACGCATGGATATTACCCCACACACCCAAGTGAGGACACCCTGTCCCTGGAGGCCACCCGTCTTCTGGCCTCCCATGACTTTCAGAAGGCCTTTGATAAGTTCTGCACAGTAGCCTTGTAACTAAATACTGAGCATGTGGAGTCAGGAGACAAGTAACAGAAAATATAGCAAACTGGTTACAAGACAGACAGGCAGAAGTTGAGAAGTGGTGTTCCACAGTAATCAGTGCTGGGACTACAGTCTCTCTCCATGCACAAAAATCATTTGGATTCTGGCATTCTAAGTATATTATCTGACTTTCTAGACCACGCCAAACAGAGGGTATCATTACAACAGTAAGAACAATTTAATACTTCACAGGATTAATTTTTGTACTAATGAAATGAGTGGCCTGTGGTCAGTCTCCACCAGGAACGTAGGCAGCCCATACACGTAATTATGAAACTTTTTGAGACCCGTGACCAGCCCCAGGCATTCTTTTTTGATCTACGCAAATCTACGCTCTGTTTCAGTCACTGCCCTCAACACATATGCTACCGACAGCCAGCTGTCATCTGCACCCTGTTGCAGAAGCACCGTTCACCAAGGCCATCCTGAGACACATCAGTCAAAACTTTCGAGTTTTTTGTCGGATCAAAGAAAGCAAGGACTGGCGCTGTTGTTAGCGAGACCCGCAGCGCCTGCCACTCCTGCTCCTGCTTGGGTGTCCAGTTGAAAACAACATCTTTCTTGATTGAATCTCGCAAGTGAGACGTTTTGGACGCCAGGTTAGGGATAAATTTGCCCACAAAGTTTATCATGCTGAGTACACGCAAGACGCCCTTTTTGTCTGTGTGACGTGCAGCGTTAGAATGGCCTTGATTTTTTCACCATCCGGCTGCACAGCTTTTGCCAATAATCTTGTCCTAAGAATGTGATGATATCCACCCCGATCTGATACTTGGTCTGATTTAGCTTGAGGCCATTTTTTCTAACCCTTTGTCGGACTAGCTGCAACCTTTGATCATATGGACCGCCAGATGATGATATCATCAACGTAGACACGGATGCCTGCTAATCCTCCTGCAACGTGCTCCATTGCACGGTTGAAAATTTCAGACAGTGAGATGATACCGAACGGCTTCCTAAAGGGTGTGTTGAACGTACACAATCTGGTACTCACGTTGTCAACGCTTCAGTTGCCAGAAGTCTTGCGACGCAACCTGCTGGCTGAAACAGGTCGCTCCAGCCATTTCACATGCTATCTCTTCCCTATTCAGGATCAGGTAATGCTCCCTTTTTATATTTAAGTTGAGATTCTTGGGGTCCATACAGACCCTGAGGTCGCTATTCCTCTTCTTTACACACACCATGAAGTTGACCCAGTCGGTGGTCTCCTCGATGCACCTGATGACTCCCAAATCCGTCATTTGTGAAGCTCCGCCTTCAGCTGGTCCCTCAGCGAAGCAGGCACATGTCTGGGTGTGTGTACGACCGGCTTTGCATGCTCCTTTAGCTGAATACAATATGTGAATGGCAAAGTGCCAAATCCTTGAAACGGATAGTCCTCCATGATGAACTCTGCAAAGGTACATCGGTGGGATGTCATGCTATCTGCCGTAGACACCCATTTGACGAGCCCAAGCTGTTCACAGGCTGCCATTCCCATGAGCAAGTTGCGGTCTGTCTCTACAATGGAAAACATTATTATTTGTGTTCTATCCTTGACCATGACTTCAAGCTCATGCTTCTAAAGTTGTGATCTGACCCCCATTGTAATTCTTCAGAATTACCACCCGGCGAACCACTGTAGGCTTGATTTTGAGGCGATCCACCACTGACAGTTGGAGAAAATTGGCTCTTGCTCCTGTGTCAAGCTTCCATTAATCGGCCTGCCGTTAATCAGTGACGGGATCGTCCATCTGTCCTCTATGGTCCCCTCATTCGCGTCATTGTGGCTGCAGATCGTGAGGGCACATATTTGCCTTTACCAGTCGAGCCCTTTGTGACACTTACTGAGATCAGGGACAAATCAGCCCTGTCTTCGGTGCATGTATCTGTACCCACAGTCACCGATTTTGTCCGGTCAAGCGTCGGACGTATGGTGCATCGCCTCGCAAAATGACCCATCCTGCCACACTCGTAACAAACCTTCCCCAGTGCAGGATATCGTTGTGGGAGATGTCTGGGAGATGCCGCACTTCTGGCACAAAATGGCACATATGGTCAGCCTCCCAAAATGGCCGACTAAATCAAGACCACAGGCTGGATTCTCCATTTCAGGGACCATGTCCCCACGCCCTTGTGAAAACTGTGGTCTTTTATGCCAGAAGAACTGGCGTCAAAAGGCCATAGATTCACAGCCCTGCAGGGGGCTAGCACGCAGTTGTCGTGGAGTTCGCTGCTCAGCTGCTGATACGGCCTCCCACACTTCCCAGTCAGAGGCCACGCATACGCAGGGCGGCAGCCTCCAGCGGCTGCACCGTGCTCCATGGCGGACTCAGAGTGCGGACCTGGATCGTGGAAATAGTGCCCCCGATCGGCCGCACGCCCGACCAGGACCACCTGCACAATAAAGGTCCAGTCCCGTATGAGGGCCCCCCTGCCCTCTAATCGGCCTGTCTCTGACTATGGTGGCCGTGGGCTGAGTCTGCAGCTGCCACGAGAGTATCCCGAACGGCAGCACCATAAGTGGTCCACGACGTTGGGAATTTGTCAGGTCGGGACGGAGAATAGCGGGGCAGGCCTCTGGCAATGGCCTCTGGTGGTGGATACTGCGCACTTTTCCGGGGGGTGGGGGGGGGGGGGGGGGGGGGAGGGAGAATCGCCGAACTAGCAGTGGTTCTGAGTTCATGCGGGAACCTGGATTCTCCGCCCCGGCGCCGAACGCAATTTCGACATCGGGTTGCGGAGAATCCAGCCCCATGTTTCTTGTGAGGCTGCATAACAGTCCGCTCAAAATGGTTGCCCGCACTGAGACCACATTTCATATTTAACGTCATCACAATGCTTCCAAAATGACCACCCATTTATTTTTCGACTGTGCCACAGTGATTATGGCGGCAGTGTCTTCTTTGGGACTAGCATCACATTTTTTAAGCTGAATGTATGGAGCTGTTGCGCAGCCATCTCACTCGCCTGGCAGATTTTGATAGCATCTTCAAGTGCGAGGTCGTTTTCGCTCAACAATCTCTCACAGACACCATTATTTGATGTGCCAAAAACTATTTGGTCCCAGATCATCCACGACTGGAGATGGTCAAAATTGCAAGAGTGGGCCTTCAACCTTAAATCTGTCGCAAAACTGTTAAACCATTCATCGGCCTTCTTGGTGTGTGTACGAAATAGCTATTTTTGAAACGTTCTGTTCCTTTTTAGAGAGTAGTCCCGATCGAAATGATCTATCACCTTGTTGTATCTCCTGTTTTCTCCTTTGCTATCAAAAGTGAAGATATTGTGGATTGCAATTGCTTGAGGACCTGCTACTATGAGCAATGCAATGCACATAGGCTGCGCCAGGAGGCCAAGGGCAAGACATGGAGTTCAAATTGCTGTTTAAAAATGCACCAGTTTTTGTCTGTGTTACCCAAGACCTGAAGCTGGTGGGGTGCCTTTGAACCTTCCATCTCGAGCATCACTGCTGTTCACTGCGCTGAGTTGCAGTTAGCTGTAGTTCATCAGGTCAGCTGAAGATCCTTCCTCTTGTTCCATTCTTCGGCCGGTTTTTCTTTGTCTTTTCTGCAGTCAGCTTTAAGTGTTCAGCACTCCTGGTACCATGTTTTGTTCTGTGGTGTCACCGTTCATAAGGATGCACACAGATATTGCATTTGTTTAACTAGCACGATGTTTTGTCAAACACGTGGAAAGGTAGCTAACAGAAATGAATATGTGCAGACAAAGTTACTCGGGAGTTACTCTAAGTGCGACTGTCCTGTTGCACGACCTATCACCAACTGCCTGGTGTCCCACGTCACATGACCAGGGTCTGACACCACCAACTGGTTGGAGGTCGCAGTACCAGCTATGTACAATATCATTCACCAACATATCACCACAAGGATGAGAAGCCATGAATGAATGGCGGAGCAGACTTGATGGGCTGAATGGCCTAATTCTGCTCCTATGTCTTATGATCTTTGCCCCAACCGCCGATTTTCTGCCCCATCAGAAAATGCATTCTGGGCATTCTGAGAATCCCACCTAATAGTTCTTCCCAATTTTTGATTAGAGGGGATTTCTGCTCATTGAAAACCGGAAGTGAGACAAGGGCCTTGATTTCGCTGCAGGAGCAAATCTCGCAATGACCGCTCACTTTGGCAAGTGGCCAAAAACAGAATTTATGCTGGCAAGAACTCAGAATGTGATGTTTCCAGCCCACTCCACTAACGTAATCAGGTTCACACCCAGTGAGAGCATGAACCTGATTATTATAAAATTAAGTTGATTTAAGTATGCTTAAACAGCTTAACGCCATTGCTTCTGGGGCGTCAGATGTTCCTCATGCTGGCGGGAAACACTGCTGGTTTCCAAAATCCGAAACCTGTCATGAGGACCACGCCGGGAGCTCAGAGGTGAGTAGAGCCGTCGGGTGGTGAAGGACATGGCATTGTGCCCCAGCACCCAGTCAGAACCTGACATGTTCCATATTTTTGGAAAATTACACCCAAGCAGTCTGAAAATTTGGAAAGGTAGAGAAACCCTGAGGTAGAGTTGGTATGTGTAAACTAAAGCTGTGTTTTCAAATGATGTCACCAAGGGCAGCATTTCGATGGGAAATACGAGGGGCTAAGTGCAGATGCTTGACACGGTCGCCAGAGACAATGGTGCTAGAGCGAAAAGAGTCATTGCAGGTGATCATGTGGCTATTATTCGGCAGATCAGAATGAAACCAGGCGAATGCAATCCAACCCAGTGTGGAGAGACATTGAGAAAGATGGTGTTAAAGGCTGCAGAAAGTCACAAAGGAGGGGAAGGAATAGTTTACCTTGGTGACTTTGATCAGAGCCGTATGAGTACTGTGGGTGTCAGAAACCTGACTGAATAGATTCGAGTATGGAATGCCGGGAAAGATTGGCATGGATATTTGATGAGAGGAAAACTGTGAAAATTTAAATTTATGTCAATAAACTTGCAAGTGGCAAATTAATTTCAACATAGCCAAGTGTGAGATGGCGTGTTTTTGGAGGAGGAAAAGAGGCCACATACTCTGAAAAATAAGGGCTCGAATTTTCCAGCTCCGACACTGCGGGTCCCACCGTGGCGGCTGCGGCAAGTCAGCCAAAAGTCCATTGACTTCGGCAGAACCGGAAGATCCTGCCGGTGGGTGGGGCCAGAGAGTCCTGCCCAAAGGGGTCTGAAGAGTAAGGATACAAAGAGATCCAATACAGGATGCAGGTTTACAAATCATTAGAAACAGCCAAGCAGGTTAGCAATGCAGTAAAACGTACAAATAAAGTACAGGTATTTTTTCTGGAGGAATAGAATTCCAAACCAGGGACCTTCTTTGAAACTTCATTGAGCACTTCCTCATCTGAGGCATAACCAATGTTTAATAAACATTTAGCATAACCTCTTTGCTTTAGTACATTATGTCCTGTTAATAAAACTCAGGATTTCCCCATACTCATACTGACAGCCAGTTAAGCATGTTTTACCACCTTCAAATAGTTGGGCACGTATCGACTCACTCAGTTTAAAATTGGTCCATTTAATGTATGCTGTAATTCTTTGTTCCAACATGTTTCAGGAAAAAGTAGCAGGAATATGCATACAGGGACATCAAGTTATTAGAAGCAATGCACTTACTATGTACAACGCACTGCCTTAAAAAATCCCTTAAGGAGTTACTCCCTTGGCCCATCGTGAGAGCCATCCCGTTTGGTGAGACCTGTTGTAATCTCTGCCCACATGATTCCCAGTCCAAGGGAGCGGAGAATCACAGAGGGCCGGAGAATAGAGTGCCGGGCCTACTAAGTATATGCAAATGGATCATTAAAACCCATATGCATTCATTTACAACCTGCCGCTGGCACGTGTGTGTGAACCTCCATCCCACCGCAAGTGGGGTGTCAGATAGGCGCCCGCCGACGCCCAGTGCCGATCCCGATGTTGCGATTCACCGCCACATTGGGATCCCGTTACCGGCGGCGGGCAGTGGAGAATTCAGGCCATCTTTTTCCTCCGTGAAGACACCTGCAAAGTACTCATTCAGTACCCTGGTTATACCCCCTGTCTCCACCAAAAGATCTTTTTTTTTCAAATTGACCCCCACCTCCTTTGACCACCTTTTCATTCTTATAAAACAGTTGGTTTCTCTTTTATGCAACCTCACAATCTTTCCACATACTTTCTTTCCCCGCCCTTGTTTTTAATTTCCACCTCTCTTCTGCACATTTTGTCTGGTGTAATTGCTATTTTTCTCATGCCTCTATAATGTTGCTTGAAACTTTTCTCTAAAAATACATGTTGTTAATATACAACAGCAGAGCAGAGCCTGCAAAATCTTGTTAAGATGTTTAGGGATTGTGGAACAGTGTTGTACCCAATTGGCACAAGCAATGCATTGCCTTACAAAATGAATAATAATAACAATCTGAATTGGTGTTTCAAGTAGGCTTGCATTAATACTGCAATGAAGTTACTGTGAAAATCCCCTAGTCGCCACACTCCGGTGCCTGTTCGGGTACACTGAGGGAGAATTCAGGATGTCCAATTCACTCAACAAGCATGTCTTTCGGGATTGTGGGAGGAAATCAGAGCACCCGGAGGAAACCCACGCAGATATGGGGAGAATGTGCAGACTCCGCACAGACAGTGACCCAAGCCGGGAATCGAACCAGGGTCCCTGGTGCTTGTGAAACAACAGTGCTAACCATTGTGCTACGATGAGCAACAATGGTGAATTAATCAAGGATCTTTTGACAACCATTCATTTATTTGAAAGAAAATTTAAAATGCATTGATGCAAGTTTATCTTAAAGAGAATGTAACTGGCATAATTAGAAAATACAGCACAGAACAGGCCCTTCGGCCCACGATGTTGTGCCGAACCTTTGCCCTAGATTAATCATAGATTATCATTGAATTTACAGTGCAGAAGGAGGCCACTCGGCCCTTTGAGTCTGCACCGGCTCTTGGAAAGAGCACCCTACCCAAACTCAACACCTCCACCCAACACCAAGGGCAATTTGGACATTAAGGGCAATTTATCATTGGCCAATTCACCTAACCTGCACATCTTTGGACTGTGGGAGGAAACCGGAGCACCCGGAGGAAACCCACGCAGACACGGGGAGGACGTGCAGACTCCGCACAGACATTGACCAAAGCCGGAATCGAACCTGGGACCCTGGAGCTGTGAAGCAATTGTGCTATCCACAATGCTACCATGCTGCCCTTGAGAACAAATAAATCTACACTATATAATTTTACCTTAATCCATGTACCTATCCAATAGCTGCTTGAAGGTCCCTAATGTTCCCGACTCAACTACTTCCACAGGCAGTGCATTCCATGCCCCCACTACTCTCTGGGTAAAGAACCTACCTCTGATATCCCTCCTATATCTCATATTCTCATATTTCTCACATATGTGTAAAAGGCCTTGGGGTTTTCCTTGATCCTACCCGCCAAACATTGTTCATGCCCTCTCTTAGCTCTCCTAATCCCTTTCTTCAGTTCCCTCCTGGCTATCTTGTATCCCTCCAATGCCCTGTCTGAACCTTGTTTCCTCAGCCTTACATAAGTCACCTTTTTCCTCTTAACAAGACATTCAACCTCTCTTGTCAACCATGGTTCCCTCACTCGACCATCTCTTCCCTGCCTGACAGGGACATACATATCAAGGACACGTAGCACCTGTTCCTTGAACAAGTTCCACATTTCACTTGTGTCCTTCCCTGCCAGCCTATGTTCCCAACTTATGCACTTCAATTCTTGTCTGACAACATCGTATTTACCCAACCCCCAATTGTAAACCTTGCCCTGTTGCACGTACCTATCCCTCTCCATTACCAAAGTGAAAGTCACAGAATTGTGGTCACTATCTCCAAAATGCTCCCCCACTAACAAATCTATCACTTGCCCTGGCTCATTACCCAGTACTAAATCCAATATTGCCCCTCCTCTGGTCGGACAATCTACATACTGTGTTAGAAAAGCTTCCTGGACACACTGCACAAACACCACCCCATCCAAACTATTTGATCTAAAGAGTTTCCACTCAATATTTGGGAAGTTAAAGTCACGCATGACTACTACCCTATGACTTCTGCACCTTTCCAAAATCTGTTTCCCAATCTGTTCCTCCACATCTCTGCTACTATTGGGGGACCTATAGAAAACTCCTAACAAGGTGACTGCTCCTTTCCAATTTCTGACTTCAACCCATACTACCTCAATAGGGCGATACTCCTCGAACTGCCTTTCTGCAGCTGTTATACTATCTCTAATTAATAATGCCACCCCCCCCCCCCACCTCTTTTACCACCCTCCCTAATCTTATTGAAACATCTATAACCAGGGACCTCCAACAACCATTTCTGCCCCTCTTCTATCCAAGTTTCCGTGATGGCCACCACATCGTAGTCCCAAGTACCGATCCATGCCTTAAGTTCACCCACCTTATTCCTGATGCTTCTTGCGTTGAAGTATCCACACTTCAACCCATCTCCGTGCCTGCAAGTACTCTCCTTTGTCAGTGTTCCCTTCCCCACTGCCTCATTACACGCTTTGGCGTCCTGAATATTGGCTACCTTAGTTGCTGGACTACAAATCCGGTTCCCATTCCCCTGCCAAATTAGTTTAAACCCTCCCGAAGAGTACTAGAAAACCTCCCTCCCAGGATATTGGTGCCCCTCTGGTTCAGATGCAACCCATCCTGCTTGTACAGGTCCCACCTTCCCCAGAATGCGCTCCAATTATCCAAATACCTGAAGCCCTCCCTCCTACACCATTCCTGCAGCCACGTGTTCAACTGCACTCTCTCCCTATTCCTAGCCTCGCTATCACGTGGCACCGGCAACAAACCAGAGATGACAACTCTGTCTGTCCTGGCTTTTAACTTCCAGCCTAACTCCCTAAACCTGTTTATTACCTCCACACCCCTTTTCCTACCTATGTCGTTGGTACCAATGTGCACCACGACTTCTGGCTGCTCCCCCTCCCCCTTAAGGATCCTGAAGACATGATCCGAGACATCCCTGGCCCTGGCACCCGGGAGGCAACATACCTTCCGGGAGTCTCGCTCGCGACCACAGAATCTCCTATCTATTCCCCTAACCATTGAATCTCCTACAACTATTGCTTTTCTATTCTCCCCCCTTCCCTTCTGAGCCCCAGAGCCAGACTCAGTGCCAGAGACCTGGCCGCTAGGGCCTTCCCCCGGTAGGTTATCCCCCCCAACAGCATCCAAAACGGTATACTTGTTTTGAAGGGGAACAGCCACGAGGGATCCCTGCACTTTCTGCCTGTTTGTTTTTTTCCCCCTGACTGTAACCCAGCTATTCTTGTCCTGTACCTTGGGTGTGGTTACCTCCTTGTAACTCTTCTCAATCACCCCGTCTGCCTCCCGGATGATCCGAAGTTCATCCAGCTTCAGCTCCAGTTCCCTAACACGGTCTTTGAGGAGCTGAAGTTGGGTGCACGTCCCGCAGGTATAGTCAGTGGGGACAACGGTGGTATCCCTCACCACCCACATCCTACAGGAGGAGCATATAACTGGCCTAGCCTCCATCCCCTCTTACCTGACAGAATATAGCTGCCCTGTGGACTAACTAGATCTCCGCCCTCCGACCCTGCTCCCAGTCAGCTACACTTTCTGTAAACTCCTGGCTCTCTTCTCACTCTTTGCGGAAATGTCGGAAACAAAATGAAAGGAGCACCTTACTCCCTCCTCACCTAACTCCCTCGGTCACCAAACTCTCACTATCGCACTCAAATGCACCAAATTCAGCACTCCCTCGGTCACCAAACTCTCACTATCGCACTCAAATGCACCAAATTCAGCACTCCCTCGGTCACCAAACTCTCACTATCGCACTCAAATGCACCAAATTCAGCACTCAGTGCAAACAAAGTCTGCACTGTAGGGGATCACTTTTATACTGTGAATCTAGCCTCTGAAAACTGGCCTAATCCAATTAACTAATTAACAAGCTCCAGCTGCAAGTGCCTACAAGTCGAAGCCTGTTTAAAGCTTATTGAAAATTCACCTTCTTCTAAACCAAACAGCAACTTTTAAGTTCATTAACTAAATAAAAGAAAGACTAAACTTTAGATAAAAATGAAGCCTTATACTCCCTCGGTCACCAAACTCTCACTATCGCACTCAAATGCACCAAATTCAGCACTCAGTGCAAACCTAATGCTGAGGTATTAAAGCTGGATTTACCGCCCCGGTCCCAATCTTGATAGCAATCCAGCGACTCCTTTAGGGATTAGCACACATAAACCTGGGTGGTACATCAGTGCCAACTGTTCTGCTGACACATGATGAGTGGTCAAAAAGGTGATGCAGCAAAGCCTGAAAACAGGGACAGAACTGTCACCTGAAAAATTCAACTCTTTTAGGAAAGACAAAGCAAAACATGGGAAGGGAGGTAGGATCATTGGAACTTCCCTGAAAGTGATAGCTGGATTGCTGGATTGACAGAGAGAGAATGGCCTTAACCGCAACGGCAACGAAGAATAGAATCATAGAATCCCTTCAGTGCAGAAGGAGGCCATTCGACCCATCAAGTCTGCACCGACCCTCTGAAACAGCACCCCACCCAGGCCCACACTCCCAACCTAATCCTGGAAACCCTGTAACCCCACCTAACCTTTTGGACACTAAGGGGCAATTTAGCATGACCAATCCATCTAACCTGCACATCTTTGGACTGTGGAAGGAAACCAGAACACCCGGAGGAAATCCACGCAGACACGGTGAGAGCATACAAACTCCACATAGACAGTCACCCAAGGCTGGAATTGAACCCGGGTCCCTGACGCAGTGAGGCAGCAGTGCTAACCACTGTACTGCCCCAAATAGATCCAACCCAATAACAATAATGGGCAGCACGGTAGCATTGTGGATAGCACAATTGCTTCACAGCTCCAGGGTCCCAGGTTCGATTCCGGCTTGGGTCACTGTCTGTGCGGAGTCTGCACATCCTCCCCGTGTGTGCGTGGGTTTCCTCCGGGTGCTCCGGTTTCCTCCCACAGTCCAAAGATGTGCAGGTTAGGTGGATTGGCCATGACAAATTGCCCTTAGTGTCCAAAATTGCCCTCAGTGTTGGGTGGGGTTGCTGGGTTATGGGGATAGGGTGGAAGTGTTGACCTTGGGTGGGGTGCTCTTTCCAAGAGCCGGTGCAGACTCGACGGGCCGAATGGCCTCCTTCTGCACTGTAAATTCTATGATAATCTATGATAATCTATGAATAACAAGATTTTGACTCTTTAAATATTGATATATTTCCTTTTATTATATCTAAAGAGAGGTAACTTTTGTTGTTTTCTCTTACATAGCTGTTAGATAGTCTGGGCCAGGGTCCAAGTGGCCCCCCTATTCCTCCCCCCGCTCTGTTTGCAGTGATGAGATACCCTGTGGAGCGAAGGCCCAGTTCAAGACAAAATGTATTGAGCTGTTTCCAGCTTTTACCTAATCCAGACGAAGGAAAATTGTTGTTTGAAGAAAAGAAAGAACCCGAGCCGGAGCCTGAACCTGTGATCCAAATTATTAAGGTACATCTGGCGTTAGAGTGTACGTTTGTGCTGAGTGAAAGCAGCTAATTATCGGCATGGGAAATATTAAATACATGAGTTGCATGTGTCAGTTGTGGTTCAGTTTGTGACATTCTCCCCTAAGTCTGAAGATTGTGGGTTCAA
This sequence comes from Scyliorhinus torazame, assembly GCF_047496885.1. Lineage (NCBI taxonomy): Eukaryota > Metazoa > Chordata > Chondrichthyes > Carcharhiniformes > Scyliorhinidae > Scyliorhinus > Scyliorhinus torazame. The sequence continues at coordinate 115,589,772 of NC_092716.1, forward strand.
ACCTCACTCCAGAGCCTTGAACAGAAAATCTACGCTGAAACTCCCAGTGTGGACCTGAGAGTGCTGCGATCGCAGTTGATGTTATAACTGGATGGGAAGATCCTAGAATGGAACCCTGGCTCAAAAGACTGTAAATTTTACATTTTTATGGAAAACGTGGAGGAACAGACTTATAGGACTGCTAATCAGTTTTAGCAATAAGAAAAAAAAATTATTAATCATGAAAAAAATGGATTAAGATACTATATTCCTTTACTTCCCCTTAGCTGACAATTACACGCAGATTTTAAGATTAACACAGGGTGTGATTTAATGGGACAAAAACCAGAGTCACATTTCAGGTGGGTTTAGCAGGGCAGCGCCGAGAAACACTCCGTTTTTTTTTTATAACAATAATCTTTATTGTCACAAGTAGGCATACATTAACACTGCAGTGAAGTTACTGTAAAAAGCCCCTAGTTGCCACATTCCGGTGCCTGTTCGGGTACACAGAGGGAGAATTCAGAATGCCCAAATTACCTAACAGCACGTCTTGTGGAAGAAAACCGGAGCACCCGGAGGAAACACATGCAGACACGGGGAGAACCTGCAGACTTCGTACAGACAGTGCCCCAAGTTGGAATCGAACATGGAACCTGTCATAATATACACAAGTATATCATGGTGCAGACACACACTGATGGACACACAGTGGGACCAATCAACATACACAACACCGCAGCCAATCACCAGTGAGAGCACACGCAGTACAAAGACAGGGGGCATCAGAGTTCCCGCTCATTCGAGTAGCAGCTAGCTAGGAGCACTGAGCTCACAGCCTGCAACACAGACATTCACCATGTGCTGAGTGCATCAACTGGTTAGAACAAGGCAAAGGTCTTTAGTTAAAGCTAGTATTGTATTTACCCACAGTTCAAGTATGTTTAAATAGTTAACCTTTTAATGAAATAGTGTTGCACCACTTCAAGTGTTGGTGACCTGTATGTGATCCAGAACATCCAACACATCATGATACCAGGAGTGGTTGCATACTAGCACTTCTTAGACCTACCTGAAGTCATCTGACTTCTGCCAGCATTCCGTCATCCTGCAACATGGACAACATCAGCACCCCGCCGCCGCCGCTCCGCATCGCCGGCAACCTCGGGGCCAACTGGAAGATTTTCAAACAGCGCTTCCAGCTCTTCCTCGAAGCCACGGACACCAGAAAGATTGCTCTCCATGGCCAGGGACCATGCCATCCACATTTTCAACTCTCTCACCTTTGCAGATGACGAAGACAAGACAAAGTTCAAGACGGTTCTCCTCAAATTCGACACTCACTGCAGCGTAGAGGTGAATGAAAGTTTTGAACGCTGCGTGTTCCAGCAGCGTTTGCAGGGTAAGGACGAACCTTTCCAATCCTTTCTAACGCACCTCCGCATCCTTGTGCAATCTTGCAGCTATGGGCCCACCTCCGACTCCATGGTACGCGACCAGATCGTTTTCGGTGTTCAGTTGGACCCCCTACGTCAGCAGCTCCTCAAAGTAAAGCAACTCACCCTAGCGACCGCCATCGAGACCTGTGTCCTACATGAAAATGCCACCAGTCGGTACTCCCATACACAAGCGGCTGAAACGGCGCAGCAAGGTCCCCACGAGGCGGAACGGGTCCAAGTGATTGAGCACCTGCAGGGCCTCAGCCTGGATGAGGGCAGCCATTTTGCGCGCTCCCGCGCTTGAACGCACCAAACGAGGAGACGATGACGTGGAGGAACAAAATGCGCAGGCGCGCACCACGCATGTCCGCACCGCGCATGCGTGGTGGCGCAGTGAACGTGCTGACGTCACGACGTGCGGCAACTGTGGCTCCACCCATTTAAAGCGGCAATGCCCCGCAAAATCTCGACAATGCCTACGATGTGGAAGACTTGACCACTATGCTGCCTGCTGTCGAGCAGCTCAGCCTTCCAATTCATATCGCTTCAGCGAGCCTTGCAGGAATGTTCGGGCAATTCAACCCACGGCACCGAGTCCGATTCCAACCTCCCACACAGCAGTGACACCGAGGAGCTGAAGGCGCCTTTTCGAGTCGGTGTCATAACGAAAAGCAAAGACACCAGCCGCTGTCGGTATACAGCATCGATCCAAACGATGAGTTGTGTGCCACTCTGACGATCAACCAGAATTCGTCGCCCACCTCAGAGACTTAATTTGTGAACTTTGTGCACTAATGGACTCTCTGGTCTGTTCTGTTCTTCCGTTTAATCGTTCAAGTGGTTTGTATATAGTGTTCATTTCGTTATTTGTGTGACACACTGTTTTTTCTGCACCAGGCACCTTCCCATGTAAATAGCTTAGTTTTATGTACATAGTCCTGTAAATATCTCGCACATACGTAGTCAGGAACATTCACCACACACTATTTATTGTCATGCAGGCACATTTTTAATATAAAATGAGGGATGTCATAATATACACCAGTATATCATGGTGCAGCCACATCCTGATGGACACACAGTGGGACCAATCAACATACACAACACCGCAGCCAATCACCAGTGAGAGCACATGCACTATAAAGACGGGGTATCAGAGTTCCCGCTCATTCGAGTTGCAGCTAGCTAGGAGCACAGAGCTCACAGCCTGCAACACAGACATTCACCATGTGCTGAGTGCATCAACTGGTTAGAACAAGGCAAAGGTCTTTAGTTAAAGCTAGTATCGTATTTACCCACAGTTCAAGTATGTTTAAATAGTTAACCTTTTAATAATATAGATGTTGCACTACTTCAAGTGTTGGTGACCTGTATGTGATCCAGAATACCCAACACATCAGAACCTACATTGCCTTTTTATTGGTCTCGGCAGGGAAGGTCCCATCGAGGCTGCACTTACACAATTTCCTTCACTGACGAGCTAAGCTCACCAGTGCAGGAAAGGTATTCGCAGATCGCGGCACCATTTTTAAAGGCCACTCCGCTCTTTCGACCCCCCCCCCCCTCAGCAACCTACGCACGGCCTCCAGACCCCTTACTTCACCCAACTTACCTCTTTCGGGATCCTCTAGCTTGGCACTGCTAGCCTGGAACCCTGGCAGTGCCCCTGCCAGCCTGGCAATGCCATATGGGCATTGCCAGGGTGCCTGGATGGCAATGCCAGGCTAGCAGTGCCGATGTGCCCAGGTGTCAGAGGGGGGTGTAGCGAGGGCCAGCGACTCTCACATAGCTGGGGGAGAGGGTTTGGGGTGACTTCAAGGGCCTCTGAGATCAGGACGCCATTTAAAAACGACGTCTGGATCTCTCACTATACGGGGGAGTTTGCCGAGGATTCCGGTTTGATCATGACTCTGGGTCACTGTCCATGTAGAGTTTGCACATTCTCCCGTGTTTGCTTGGGTTTTGCCCCCCCAACCCAAAGATGTGCAGATAGGTGGATTGGCCAGGCTAAATTGCCCCTTAATTAGAAAAAATGAACTGGGTATTCTAAATTTAAAAAAAAACTATACTGGGGAGTTCCGGTGAGCGGAGCTCCTCAGTGTGCAAAACAGGGCTATGTGCGGCCTCGCCCGTGAGTTCCCCGCTGAGGCCTCTTCTACACCGCGAGTCGAGTTGTGTAGCCATGAATTTCTTGGCGCTGCGAGCGCCAGGAAACACCCCGTCTAAGCGCTCACGATGGGTCTTTGTTCCCAATGAGTTGAATTGGGGCCCATAGTGGTATTCACTTTAAATCATTGAGCAGACAGCTAACGAGCCTAGCAAGATACCTCTATCCCAATTAAGGGGATAACTATCATCACTAAATTACAGCAGCTATGCCTTTACCTTGAGAGATGCGGGAGTGAATTCAATGAATCTAAAAATCCTATTATTTGGTTTCAACACTTATACCATAAAAGAGTTGAACCAGCAGGAAGCATACTGAGCCCATTTTTAAACATTCATTTTGGGATCTGGGCATCGCTGGCTAGACCGCATTCATTGCCCATCACCAGTTGTCCTTCAGAAGGTGGTGGTGAGCTGCCTTCTTGAGCCGCTAAAATCTCTGATAGTCGGTACACTCATAGTGCTGTTAAGGAGGAAATTCTTGGATTTTGACCAAGCAAGAGGGAAGAAACGGCAAATATATTTCCAAGCCAGGATGGTGAGTGAGTTTGAGGAGAATCTCCAGATGGTGGTGTTCCCAGGTGTATACTGCTTCTGTCCTTCTAGGTGGTAGTGGCTGTGGGTTTGGAAGGTGCTGCCTAAGGAAACTTGCTGGATAACATCCTTCATTTTAGCCAACATCCTTCAAACAAACGGAATACTGAAAAGTATAGATGGTGGAAACTACATTCAGTTTCCAGGATTCAGTTGACAGGTTATTTAGGGGCATCCATAAGGTTGCCCTTTCTTAGATTGTAGAATCCATTAACAAACATGCTCAGGCATGTTTATAAACTTCTATACCTTTGCCCAGCAGATAAACTCTGTTTTTAATTTGAACTCCGTTTTTAACTTTTAATCCATACTTCGTGGGAGAATCTTGAAATCTCATGGGTGGGATTCTCCGATCTCGTCTATTTCCACCCCACTGCAAGTGAACAAAGAATTTGGGACTGGATTCTCAGAGATACCGTGCCGAAATTGCAAAACACGATCGGCCGCAGAATCAGCTCCGACGGCGAAATCAGGTTTGACGCCGGTATCGCACCAATTTTAGATTCACCGGACCCCTCCAACCCGATGAAATCACGGCGCTCGCTGTGCGTCCTGGAGAATCTTATTATCCGCCCCGACGACGGATTATCTGGGGCCTCAGCGATTCAGCGGGCCGGATGGGCCAATTTCCCGATGGCATGGTTCTAACCACCTATACAAAATCATGATACCGGCGTATTAGTTGAGGTGGCTGCAAGAGAATGTAGGAGTAGGTGTGGGGGGGACTGTGGTTCCCCGTAACGGACACCAGCCATGCTTTCTGTGAGGTGGGGGGGCCCTGCCAGGGTCGGAGGAAAGGTGGGGAAGGGGGCACAGGAGTCCCCGACATGACATGGCGGTGCCCACACAAAGAGCCCGATTATGGCAGCCATCTTGTTGGCCATCCACCCCGGGCGCTGAGTGAACGCAGGGTTAACGGCCGTATGGGTGGATGCCGCCACCCTCCCCTGCCAACCCATTCAACCGGCAACACACACCAGGGGGGAACACCCAGGGCCACACCGACGGCAGCCCCCAGTGAGCGCAGTGCCATGAAATGGTGGCCCTGGCAGCATGGACGGGCATCAGGAGTGGGGGCACCGACGGGGCGGTGGTGGGGGGGCAAACGTAGCTGGGGCACGCGGTGCCAACCGGGGCGACCATGTAGCCAATGGCACCTGGTTGTGCGCGGTGTATGCGCCATGATAACATGTCTTCTCCTCACCCCCTGCAGATTATCGTGTTTGGTCACCAACCAGCGATGTTGGTCGCCATGGCGGGGGCCGCTGCCCTGCATGCAGCCCTGCGGCAGCGTCAGCAGAGGCGGCTCAGAGAGGAGGCGGAGGCTGCAGCAGGTGAGCGGGCCTCAGAGGGGCAGGTGGAAGCCGCTCAGGCTGGAGAGCCGCCCGACCGACAGGCCGAGGAGGATATGTTGCCACCCTGTTCTGCCCGCTGCCCACCAGATGCACCAGGGACAGGAGGGGGGAGTCCTGGTGTTCCAGGACCTCCCCTGCAGGAGTCACCGACACAGGCCTCACCACCTCCTTCTCTCTCGGGGAGCCCGATGGACCCCAGGCTTCTCCATGGGTCGGGGATGCAAGTGGAGCCAACCCTCAAGGAAACCCCCGACACCTGCCTCTGCCTGTCCTGGATGGCTGCTCTGGTATCGACAAGGGTCGGTATGTTAGCGGCTGTGGTGGTATGTATTAGGGGTAATATGGTATCTGTGAAGCCGAGAGGCTATTGGCTGACAGGTCCCGGGTCCTGGTTGGATCTGCCGCCTGCTGGCTCCGCCCTGAAGGCGGAGTATAAGAGCTCGAGTTCTCCCAGCAGCCGCATTCTGTAACTGTGCTGCTGGGGAACAAGTCTTGCTTAATAAAGCCTCAATTGATTCCATCTCTTCTCGACTTGAGTGAGTAATTGTTGCGCTACAATTTAATAAGCAAGCTTAAAAGACTATGGAGCTCCGGATCGCTTCGGAGTGTCTGCGAATCAGCCCCCATGCAGCAAACTCGGCGGCCGTGTTTAAACACTGGCTAGCATGCTTCGAAGGGTACCTTTGAACGGCCCCCGGCCAGACCACGGAAGATCAGAAAATGCAGGTCCTGCATTCTAGGGTGAGCCCGGAGATCTACACGCTCATCGAAGACGCGGAGGATTTCCCGACGGCGCTCGCCATGCTGAAGGCTGTCTACATTCGGCCCATAAACCAGGTCTACGCATGCCACCAACTCACGACGAGACGGCAAAACTCCGGAGAATCGCTTGACGAGTTCTACAGCGCGCTCTTGATTCTGGGAAGGAACTGCAACTGCCTGTCGGTGAACGTAAACGAGCATACGGAGCTCCTAATGAGGGTTGCTTTTGTGGCAGGGATGACTTCTTCTCAAAATCGCCAAAGACTGTTAGAAAGAGACTCATTAGGACTCACATAGGCACGGGCCCTTGCGGCCTCCCTTGACGTGGCCTCACAAAATGCCCGCGCCTACGGCCCCAACCGCGCGGCAGCCCCTTGGGCTCCGTGGACGCCCGACTCCCCGGCATCCCCCACCCCCCCCGCAAGCCTGCGCGGCTAGAGCACCAGACCATCCCGGTGGGCCACGCTGCTATTTTTGCGGGCAGGCAAAACAACCCCGGCAGCGCTGCCCGGCCCGCGCAGCTATTTGTAAAAGCTGCGGCAAAAAGGGGCATTACGCAGCGGTGTGCCAGTCCCGGGGGGTCGCCGCAATCTCCGGGGGAGAACGGGGACATCAGACTCAACCCCCCCAGCGCTCCATGTGCGGCCCGAGGGAGCCACCATTTTGGGCCCCGGACACCACGAGAGGAGGATGGGCGCCGCCATCTTGTGAGCCCCCGGCCACGTGCGATCCATGGGGGTGGCCATTTTGTCCACCCCCGACTGCGTGCGATCCATGGACGCCGCCATCTTGGCTGATAGCCAAGGACCCCAGCATAGACGGCCCCACGGGGTCGGAAGAAAACGCCACGGTGCAGCAACCAAGACTGGCTTCGGTGACCCTGGACCAATCCCGGCCCCGGACGCTCCAAACGGCAACGACAACGGTGCTGGTCAACGGGTACGAGACGCCATGCCTAATCGACTCTGGGAGCACGGAAAGTTTTATCCACCCGGACACGGTAAGACGCTGTTTTCTCTCTATTCGTCCGAGTACCCAAAAGTTTTTCCTGGCTGCGGGATCCCATTCAGTAGAGATCAAAGGGTTCTGCATCGCGAACCTAATGTTGCAAGGGAGGGAGTTTAAGAATTATAGGCTTTATGTCCTTCCCCAACTCTGCGCTCCTACTCTCTTGGGGTTAGATTTCCAGTGTAACCTCCAGAGCCTTACGTTCCAATTCGGGGGCCCAATACTCCCACTCACTATCTGCAGCCTCGCGACCCTCAAGGTTGAACCGCCTTCCTTGTTTGCGAACTTCACCCCGGATTGCAAACCCGTCGCCACTAGGAGCAGACGATGCAGCGCCCAGGACCGAACATTTATCCGGTCTGAAGTCCAGCGGCTGCTGAAGGAAGGCATAATCCAGGCCAGCAATAGTCCCTGGAGAGCCCAGGTGGTAGTTGTGAAGACGGGGAGAAGCAGAGGATGGTCGTAGACTATAGTCAGACCATCAATAGGTACACGCAGCTCAATGCGTACCCTCTCCCCCGCATATCCGACATGATCAATCAGATTGCACAGTTCAAGGTCTTTTCCACCGTGGACCTCAAGTCAGCATACCACCAGCTCCCCATCCACCCGAGTGACCGCAAGTACACGGCCTTCGAGGCAGACGGGCGGCTCTACCACTTCTTAAGGGTCCCATTCGGCGTCACGAACGGGGTCTCGGTCTTCCAACGGGAGATGGACCGAATGGTTGATCAGCACGGGTTGCGGGCCACGTTTCCATACCTCGACAATGTAACCATCTGCGGCCATGACCAGCAGGACCACAACGCCAACCTCCGCAAATTCCTCCAGACCGCTAACACCCTGAACCTCACCTATAATGAGGAAAAATGCGTTTTTAGCACCAACCGTCTGGCCATCCTGGGATACGTAGTGCGCAATGGCCCCGACCCCAAACGCATGCGCCTCCTCATGGAATTTCCCGTTCCCCACTGCTCCAAAGCCCTGAAACGCTGCCTGGGATTCTTTTCGTATTACGCCCAGTGGGTTCCCCAGTACGCAGACAAGGCCCGCCCGTTAATACAGTCCACTACCTTCCCCCTGTCGCCAGAGGCTCGCCAGGCCTTCAGCCGCATCAAAGCGGATATCGCAAAGGCCACGATGCACGCAATCGACAAGTCCCTCCCCTTCCACGTCGAGAGCAACGCATCCGATGTAGCTCTGGCGGCCACTCTCAACCAAGCGGGCAGACCCGTGGTCTTTTTCTCCCAGACCCTCCATGCCTCAGAAATCCGCCACTCCTCAGTGGAAAAGGAAGCCCAAGCCATACTGGAGCAGGAGATTCACTCTCCTCACTGACCAACGGTCGGTAGCCTTTATGTTCGATAATGCACAGCGGGGCAAAATCAAGAATGACAAGATCTTGAGGTGGAGGATTGAGCTCTCCACCTATAACTATGAGATCTTGTACCGTCCCGGAAAGCTGAACGAGCCGTCCGATGCCCTATCCCGCGGCACATGTGCCAACGCACATGTAGACCGCCTCCAAGCCCTCCACGAGGACCTCTGCCACCCGGGGGTCACTCGATTCTACCATTTCGTGAAGTCCCGCAACCTCCCCTACTTGGTCGAGGAGGTCCGTACAGCCATCAGGAACTGCCAAATCTGCGCAAAGTGCAAACCGCACTTTTTCAGGCCAGATAGAGCGCACCTGATAAAGGCTTCCCTTCCCTTTGAACGCCTCAGTTTGGATTTCAAAGGCCCCTTCCCCTCCACTGACCGCAACGTATACTTCCTGAACGTGGTGGACGAGTACTTCCGTTTCCCCTTCGCCATTCCCTGCCCCGACATGACAGCGGCCACAGTCATTAAAGCCCTTAGCACCATCTTTACACTGTTCGGTTTCCCCGCGTACATCCATAGCGACAGGGGGTCCTCCTTCATGAGTGAAGAGCTGCGTCAATTCCTGCTCAGCAAGGGCATTGCCTCAAGCAGGATGACCAGCTACAACCCCTGGGGGAACGGTCAGGTAGAGAGGGAGAACAGTACGGTCTGGAAGACCGCCCTACTAGCCCTACGGTCCAGATATCTCCCAGTTTCCCGGTGGCAGGAAGTCCTCCCGGATGCCCTCCACTACATCCGGTCGCTGCTGTGTACCACCACTAACCAAACGCCTCACGAGCGCCTCCTTGTCTTCCCTAGGATGTCCTCCGGAACGTCGCTGCCGACCTGGCTGGCAGCCCCAGGACCCATCTTGCTCCGAAAACATGTGCGGGTGCACAAATCGGACCCGTTGGTCGAGAGGGTTCACCTTCTCCACCCAAACCCTCAGTACGCCTACGTGGCGTACCCCGACGGCCGACAGGACATGGTCTCCCTGCGGGACCTGGCGCCCGCCAGAAACACACACACACTCCCAACACCGATCACCCCCTCCCTGCCACCGGCGCACCCCACGACCGCGCCCTTCCTGGGTGGATCGGTCCTCCTCCCGTGCCCGCCCAGCACCTGCACCACCACCGGGGCTGAGGCGATCGACAAGGATGACCAGGGCACCCGCTCGACTCGTGGAATCCACGTGACACAACAAGAAAAGGAAAACGAACTTGTAAATAATTCTGACAATCTGTACATAGTTAACTGTTGGGCTAAATGTATAGCCACTGTGCAAAATCAGTTCCAGGACCAGCCTTGTAAACCCTACCACCATGCGAACCACCACCCCGCCGGGTTCTTTTTTAACAAGGGGTGAATGTGGTGGTATGTATTAAGGGTAGTATGGTACCTGTGAAGCCGAGAGGCTATTGGCTGACAGGTCCCGGGTCCTGGTTGGGTCTACCGCCTGCTGGCTCCGCCCTGAAGGCGGAGTATAAGAGCTCGAGTTCTCCCAGCAGGCGCATTCTGTAACTTAGCTGCTGGGGAACAAGTCTTGCTTAATAAAACCTCGATTGATTTCATCTCTTCTCGACTTGAGTGAGTAATTGTTGCGCTACAGCGGCCATGGAGCACAGGGAGTGGGCCATCTCCGTCTGGGTCTGCGCCACCTCTCTCTGGGACTGCAACACTTCCCTCTGGGTCTGTGTGACACCAGCCATCACCTGGGCAATGGTGCCGACGTGCTCAGCAATGGCCTGCTGTGACTGGGCCACACTGAGGAGCGCCGCTGCAATCTGTAGCTGACTCTGGCACATGGTGAGTGGGCAGTCCTGTCCTGGGTCTAGGCCCCCGTCGGCACAGAATGCTCCAGGCCATGTAAAACCTGACCCACGTCCGACACCGTCATCCCCATTGTCTCCACCGCGGACGCCACTCTTGCAGTTTCGGCCTGGGTGGCATGCATGACTGGCACCACCCCCTGCTCCTGCAGGTGGTTGGACTCCTCCCTCTGGCCTGCAGGTGCTGGAAGCTAGCCATCATCCCTGTGCCTGGGCCTCTGCCTGCACCTGCACTGTGGGTGGGAATGGATCTTCCAGGAGCCCGGGACCCATCTGGCGGCAGCCGGTTGCTGGGGCCGGGCTGCCTTCTGACAAAGAACAAAGAACAAAGAAATGTACAGCACAGGAACAGGCCCTTCGGCCCTCCAAGCCCGTGCCGACCATACTGCCCGACTAAACTACAATCTTCTACACTTCCTGGGTCCGTATCCTTCTATTCCCATCCTATTCATATATTTGTCAAGATGCCCCTTAAATGTCCCTATCGTCCCTGCCTCCACTACCTCCTCCGGTAGAGAGTTCCAGGCACCCACTACCCTCTGCGTAAAAAACTTGCCTCGTACATCTACTCTAAACTTTGCCCCTCTCACCTTAAACCTATGCCCCCTAGTAATTGACCCCTCTACCCTGGGGAAAAGCCTCTGACTATCCACTCTGTCTATGCCCCTCATAATTTTGTATACCTCTATCAGGTCGCCCCTCAACCTCCTTCGTTCCAGTGAGAACAAACCGAGTTTATTCAATCGCTCCTCATAGCTTATGCCCTCCATACCAGGCAACATTCTGGTAAATCTCTTCTGCACCCTCTCTAAAGCCTCCACATCCTTCTGGTAGTGTGGCGACCAGAATTGAACACTATACTCCAAGTGTGGCCTAACTAAGGTTCTATACAGCTGCAACATGACTTGCCAATTCTTATACTCAATGCCCCGGCCAATGAAGGCAAGCATGCCGTATGCCTTCTTGACTACCTTCTCCACCTGTGTAGCCCCTTTCAGTGATCTGTGGACCTGTACTCCTAGATCTCTTTGACTTTCAATACTCTTGAGGGTTCTACCATTCACTGTATATTCCCTACCTGCATTAGCCCTTCCAAAATGCATTACCTCACATTTGTCCAGGTTAAACTCCATCTGCCATCTCTCCGCCCAAGTCTCCAGACAATCTAAATCCTGCTGTATCCTCAGACAGTCCTCATCGCTATCCGCAATTCCACCAACCTTTGTGTCGTCTGCAAACTTACTAATCAGACCAGTTACATTTTCCTCCAAATCATTTATATATAATATAATATAGACCGGTTGCTGGGGCCTCTCGGCTGCTTCTACCTCCACCTGCTGTACCGGAACGGCTGTGTGGTGTGAGTGTCCCAGAAGCCTCCTCACTAATTTTTCCAACCGTGTTGATAGTCTCTGAGATGGTGGAGGGTGTAGGAGACAGCTGTGCTGGAAGGTCTATGTCCTCATCCGAACCAAATTCCGGCGTCTCCTGGGACGTGGTCCCCTGTGCGTCTGTCCCCTGTGCGTCTGTCCCCTCTGCGTTTGTCCCCTGTGCGTTTGTCCCCTGTGCGTCTGTCCCCTGTGCGTCTGTCCCCTGTGCGTCTGTCCCCTGTGCGTTTGTCCCCTTTGCGTTTGTCCCCTGTGCGTCTGCCCCTGTGCATCTGTCCCTGTGCGTCTGTCCCCTGTGCGTCTGTCCCCTGAGCGTCTGCCCCCTGGGTCGTGGTCTCCTGGTTCGTCTCGGGCAGAGGGCTGGTGTTCAGGCTGCTCTCCATGTCGGTGCTTGAGTTCCTGGGGGCCACCGGCCCTGGCACTGGCTGGGGGCAGGGGGCCCTGGATGGGCCGGGCCCATAGCCAGCTGGTCCTGTAAGACACTAGACAGCATGTATGGTTAGACAAGCGGACAGGGAGTGATGCGTGAGGTGGTGAGGACTGTTGTGTGTGGGGTGAGGGGTCTTGGTGTGTGGGGTGAGGGGTCTTGGTGTGGTGTTGGTGTGTGGGGTGAGGTGAGGGGGATTGGGGTGCGGGGTAAGGGTGGTTGGGGTGGGCACAAATGTGTCATGAGGACTCGCAACCAGGCAGGCGGTCTCACTTGGTGGCGCACCTCCGACCTCCACATCGGCGACCTCCCTCTCCTGCGGCCCGCCAACAATGTCTAGTGCCTCTGCTCGGCCATGGTGAGGGGACGCAGGTTTTCCAGTCCCCCTCTGGTCATCTCTCGCCTCCGGCGGTTATGCGTGGACTTGTCCTGGGTGGGGGGGCATAAACACAAACACTAACAGTATTAGATGGCCTGGCGAATGCAGCCCAGGGGTAGGTCTCTGATGGCATCATTGGCCAGGGCACATGTCCATTGCGGCTGGCATGGGTGGGTGCAGCCATGTGGGTCAGGGTGGGGGCTTGACCGTCCCCCTGGGAGGGGGGTGTCACATGTTTCTGGGGGGTAGAGGGTTTGGTGCCAGGGGCACAGTGTTGGGTACTCACTGGCTGCTCTCAGGAGATCGTGCAGCTTTTTTCTGCACTGGTCTGCAATCCGGGCCACCAACCTGACGGCGGCTGCCACCTCTGCCCAGGCATGGCGAACGGTGGCGCATACTGTCCTCCGTCGCGACCCGGGGTACAACACCAGCCTCCTCTCCTCCACGGCGTCCAGGAAGGTCTCGAGTTCGCTGTCCCAAAATCGCGGCACTGCTCTCCTTGCCTGCGGCACTGTGTACACAGGATGGGGGAGGGCGGAGAATTATTAAGTTCAGCTGCCGCGTCGCGTCAATGATGGAGCCTGTGAATCGGCGGCCGGTCCGTCGGGCGTTGCGCAATCCGCCTGTGCTAGCCCCTTGTGGGCCATTGAATCGCTCAACCTGGGGGCCTGATGGACGCCGTTGTGTAACTCCATGGTTTTCACAACATAATGGAATACTCTCCACTTGCCTGGATGAGTGCAGCTCCAACAACAATCAAGAAGCTCGACACCATCCAGGACAAAGCAGCCTGCTTGATTGCTCCCCCTTCCACAAACATTCAAACCCTCCTCCACCAATGAACCGTGGCAGCCATGTGCACCATCTACAAGATGCACAGCAGTAACTCATCAAGATTCCTTCGAGAGCACCTTACAAAACCCACGACCACTACCAACTAAAAGGACAAGAGCAGCAGATACCTGGGAATCCCACCACCTGGAGGTTGTCCTCCAAGTCATTCACCACCCTGACTTGGAAATATATCGCTGCTCCTTCACTGTCACTGGGGAAACATCCTGGAACTTCATCCCTAACTGCACAGTGGCTGTACCTACACCTCAAGGACTGCAGCGGTTCAAGAAGGCAACTCACCACCACCTTCTGAAGGGCAACTAGGGATGGGCAATAAATGCTGGCCTAACCAGCAATACCCACATCCCGTAAATGGATATAAAAAATACTCCTCTATCACCATATCTGATATGCCAATTTTCACAGATAGAACAGATCCACCAGAGGTGACAACACAGTGCTATACAGTCAGAAGAGAGTGGCTTGGAAGTCCTCTACAATGACTCCAGATCCTATGAAACCTCATGACATCAGGTCAAGCATGAGCATGGAAACCTCTGCTAATTATTAGCTACCACCCTCAGGTGCAGAATCAGTACTGTTCCGTATTAATTGGCACTTGGAGGATGCACTGTGGGTGGCAGCGGAACAGAATATACTCAGGTGGGGAAACCTCACTGTCCATCATGAAGAGTGTCTCAGTCGCACCATTACTGACAAAGCTGACTGAGTCTTGAAGAATGTATTTGGGCCTGTGACCTGAAAGAACCAAGAGCAAGAAGAGCCTTCTTCATCTCACAAATCTACCTATTGCAGATGCAGTTGCCCATGACCATATTGGTCGGGGCGATCATCATTTTGTGAAAATGAAGTTTTGTCTTTACAATGAGGACACTTTTCATTGTGTTGTGTGGTCTATCACCGTGCTAATTGGGATTGATTCAGAATAGCCCAAATCTGGGCATCATTGAGATGTTGTGGACCAACCACAGCAAAATTACATTTCAGCACAACCTTTAAACCTCATGACCCCATATTTCCCTCACTCTAACATTATCATCAAAACAGGGGTCCGAACCTGGTTAAATGAAGAAGGTAGGAGAACATGCCAGGAGAAACATCAGACGTACATAAAAGTAAGGTACCAATCTGGTGAAGCTGCAGCATGGGACAACATAGACTGCACCTCCTCACTAAAGCAGCTCACCATCACCTACCCACAAGCAAATAGGGATGAGCAAATAGGATGAATACTGGCCTTGCTGGGGACACCTACATCAAGGGGCTGTAGAGTCTTTCATCATTGTGGATTCACAAAACAAAACATTTTTGTTTTGTCACAGGAGGAGCTACAGGTTCAGCACAGAGGAAAATCAAAAAAAGACAAAGGAGAGTCAGAGCGTGACAAGCGTCGGTCTGGTGGTCACAAAAGAACTCGCCGTGATTCCCGCTCTTCGATGTACATCGGTATCCCTTCACCTCAATCTGACCTTGAACGTAGTAGTGGCCTCGATGAAACAGCCAAAGAAGATTTAAAAGTTGTCAGGTAAGTTACTTCACCCTTATTTGTATTGAGGAGCAACCCATTCCTGATGTTATATTGGTGCTAAGTTGGGCAGCATGGTGGCGCAGTGCTTAGCATTGCTGCCTCATGGCGCCGAGGTCCCAGGTTCGATCCCGGCTCTGGGTCACTGTCCGTGTGGAGTTTGCACATTCTCCCCGTGTTTGCATGCGTTTCGCCCCCCACAACCCAAAGATGTGCAGGGTAGGTGGATTGGAAAAAAATGAATTGGGTACACTACATTTATTTTAAAAAAATATTGGTGCTAAGTTCTCTACAGAACTACACAACATATCCACTGTATAATAGAAATGTTATAGACAGAGGGCGCGACTGTTAAACTGATTCAAAGAAATAATCATAGAATCACTACAGTTCAAAAGGAGGCCATTTGCCCCTTTAAGTCTGCACCGATCTCTGAAGGAGCACCAAGGACCAACACACCGTCCTTTCCCCCAACCCCACCTAACCTTTTTGGCCACTAAGGGGTAACTTTGCATAGCCAATCCACCTAACCTGCACATCTTTGGACTCTGGGAGGAAACCAGAACACCCAAAAGAAACCCACACAGACATGGGAAGAATGTGCAAACTCCACACAGACAGTCACCCGAAGTCAGAATTGAACCCAGGTCCCTGACGCTGTGAGGCAGAGGTACTAACCACTGCATCTCCATGCCGCCCATAATTGTGCTTTGTCTATATTTTGACTCTTGCTGGGTACAGTTCAACAGTACTGTCTGGTACTTTGCTCAAGTGCATTTTCTTCATGTGTTCCGCAACAGACTGTGGAGGACATTGTGTTCAGAATAAACTGACGGAACTAATGATAAATATAGGATTATTATAGATATTGAAAATGCAGTTGAATGCCAAGATGTCAAATTAGTGAAGTGGAGGGAATAATTTCCATCTGGTATTTTTCTTTCCTTGACTTTGAATATGTTGAGACTGGTACTTAGAGGAGGAGAAGAACACCGGGTATCTCTGTATGCGGATGATTTGTTATATGTAGCGGACCCGGCGGAGGGGATGCCAGAGATAATGCGGACACTTCGGGAGTTTGGAGAATTCTCAGGATATAAACTGAACACGGGGAAAAGTGAGTTGTTTGTGGTGCATCCAGGGGAGCAGAGCAGAGAAATAGAGGACTTTCCGCTGAGGAAGGTAACAAGGGACTTTCGTTACTTGGGGATCCAGATAGCCAAGAATTGGGGTACATTGCATAGGTTAAATTTAACGCGATTGGTGGAACAAATGGAGGAGGACTTCAAGAGATAGGACATGGTATCCCTGTCACTGGCAGGGAGGGTGCAGGCGGTTAAAATGGTAGTCCTCCCGAGATTCCTCTTTGTGTTTCAGTGCCTCCCGGTGGTGATCACGAAGGCTTTTTTCAAAAGGATTGAAAAGAGTATCATGAGTTTTGTGTGGGCCGGGAAGACCCCGAGAGTGAGGAAGGGATTCTTACAGCGTAGTAGGGATAGGGGGGGGCTGGCACTACCGAGCCTAAGTGAGTACTACTGGGCCGCCAATATCTCAATGGTGAGTAAGTGGATGGGAGAAGAGGAGGGAGCGGCGTGGAAGAGATTGGAGAGGGCGTCCTGTAGGGGGATTAGCCTACAAGCTATGGTGACGGCCCCATTGCCGTTCTCACCGAAGAAATACACCACAAGCCCGGTGGTGGTGGCGACTTTGAAAATTTGGGGACAGTGGAGACGGCATAGGGGAAAGACGGGAGCCTTGGTGGGGTCCCCGATAAGAAATAACCATAGGTTTGCCCCGGGGAGAATGGATGGGGGATTTGGAATATGGCAAAGAGCAGGAGTAACGCAACTGAAAGATCTGTTTGTGGATGGGAAGTTCGCAAGTTTGGGAGTGCTGATCGAGAAATATGGGTTGTCCCAAGGGAATGCATTCCGGTATATGCAACTGAGGGCTTTTGCGAGGCAACAGGTGAGGGAATTCCCGCAGCTCCGGACGCATGAGGTGCAGGACAGAGTGATCTCAAAGACATGGGTGGGGACGATAAGGTGTCAGATATATATAGGGAAATGAAGGACGAGGGGGAGATTATGGTAGATGAGTTGAAAGGGAAATGGGAAGAAGAGCTGGGGGAGGAGATTGAGGTGGGGCTGTGGGCAGATGCCCTAAGTAGGGTAAACTCATCGTCCTCATGTGCCAGGCTAAGCCTGATTCAATTTAAGGTGTTACACAGGGCGCATATGACTGGAGCACGGCTCAGTAAATTTTTTGGGGTAGAGGATAGGTGTGCGAGATGCTCGAGAAGCCCAGCGAATCACACCCACATGTTCTGGTCATGTCCGGCACTACAGGGGTTCTGGGTGGGGGTGACAAAGGTGCTTTCGAAGGTGGTGGGGGTCCAGGTCGAACCAAGCTGGGGGTTGGCTATATTCGGGGTTGCAGAAGAGCCGGGAGTGCAGGAGGTGAAAGAGGCTGATGTTTTGGCCTTTGCGTCCCTAGTAGCCCGGCGCAGGATACTGTTGATGTGGAAGGAAGCCAAGCCCCCGGGGGTGGAGACCTGGATAAATGACATGGCAGGGTTTATAAAGCTGGAACAGATTAAGTTCGTCCTAAGGGGATCGGCTCAAGGGTTCACCAGGCGGTGGCAACCGTTCGTCGAATACCTCACAGAAAGATAGAGGGAATGGAAAAGAAGAAGGCAGCAGCAGCAGCCCGGGGTGGGGGAGGGGGGGGGGGAGGAACCAGAAGGACTCTCAGGGTTGTTAGTATATATGTATAATATGTATAGGTCGTTGCTATAAATAATTGTATATTGGACTGTTAAATCATATTTTTGGAGAGTGTTTATCTGAGACAAGGCAGTTGCCATTTAGTTTTAGTTTTCGTTTTTGTTATATATTATTTATTCTTTGTTTATAAAACAGGTCATTGTTATTTATACTGTTATATTATTGTGTAAAGGATACACAATGTACTGTGATGGTTGACCAAAAATTTTCAATAAAATATTTAAAAAAAAAAAAAAGAATATGTTGAGACTGATTATAACCCTCTGTTATGATCCTGGCCCAGACCCCAACATTTGTTAGGATACTGAACAAGAACCCAGACACTTTACTTATTTTTTTAAAGTTTGAGGAAAGGATACTTCACTCCTGGAGTGATTAGGCTGCACAGTGGTTAGCACTGCTGCCTCACAGCTCCAGGGTCCCGAGTTCAATTCCGGGTGACTGTCTGTGTAGAGTTTGCACTTTCTCCCCATGTTTGCGTGGGTTTCCTCCGGGTGCTCCAGTTTCCTCCCACAGTCCAAAGAAGTGCAGGTTAGGTGGATTGGCCATGCTAAATTGCCCCTCAGTGTCCAAAAGGTTAGGTGGGCTTACTGGGTTACAGGGATAGGGTAGAGGCGTGGGCTTAAATAGGGTGCTTGCTCTTTACAAGGGTCGGTGCAGATCCCTTGGCCCGAATGGCCTCCTTTGCACGGTCAATTCTATGATTCCACTGACCAATTGGTATGTTTTATATTAAAACAAACTTTAATCCTGACACAGAATTAAACAGATTAACATCGCAGAAAATAGTGTTTTAATTAACAGTTAAACAATTCTTAAAATAAAGGAAACCCGTTTTACTTCTAACTGAGACCTTCTCTATCTCCAATTAAGCAAAGCCCATCACAGGTCAAAAGATACTGAGAAATAAAGTAAGCAACCACAGGGTTACTAAAGGAAACTTTAATTTATGGAATCTTAACCTGTCGAACTACGCCAAGTTTGGGGGAAGCTTAGTTGATGAATCAAGTCCTGGCGCAATACGACAAGTTATAAGATTTGTACTATTTGTAGACTGTGTTAAGTTGTTGGATTCCTTGTATTATTCGACTGTGTATAGTTGAAGGAATTTATATCATCTCTGCTATTCGGTTATCAGTAGCACTTTGCGAATACTGGAACTCAGCAGAAATTTGCAGTATAAACTCCTCAGGTGCCAAAAAGAATTGTTTTATTTGTAGTCGCTTGATTACAATTTGAAAGTCATTTAAAAGGCAATTCGTAGACAATTCGAAACTTTCAGAGAATTACAGACATTATCTTTCTTTGCTTAGGCAGACAGCTCGAAAGTAACTTTTAAAAGGTCAAAGTCTGGCAATGAAACATGAAGAGAGAGAGAAAGCTAATCTTCAGCTAAACTCAAACTCAAAGTCAAAAGTGGACTAACATCACTGACACAGACTGTTAAACTGACAACCCCCAAAAGACATCTCTAAAATGGAGACTATAAAGGACAAAACTGACTAAACTAAACACTAAAACCAAACCTACAAAGACAATACTCACAAAGACAACAAAACCCTGACAACACACGAAAAACTAAACTAAAATGGCGGGGGAAACTTTTCAGTTATACACTTTCATATCTGTCTTCAGTCATCTAATCACACCCCCATATAATCCTAATTGGTTTGGGTTAGACTCAAACACATTTGATTTGATGGCAAGCCGTCCATCTTCAATGTGCAACATCAGCTTTTCTGACCTAGCTGTTATCTGCATTGTGAACAATGGTGCCTTCATGTTGCCGTGTAGTCAGTCCCTGTCCTTGACAATTAGCACAAGCAGTGTCAAATTATCTTGAAAATATGCATTTGCCAGAACAACGGACTTCAGTAAAAGTGAATTATGCTGTATAAATGGGTATTTAAAACTGGGGCTCAACATTTATGCTTAAACAGCTATCTTTTACCTATACTAGTTGTATTTGAAATACTTGGCTTCTACAGTTACTTACTGTGCATTTGTATAGATTGCTGAGAAAGACTGCTTGAAGAGAGAGATAGACCCTTTCAAGAAATGGCCTGCAGATCCTTCTGTCTTTGTCAGACAGCTGCTCAAACTGGAAGAGTTTGGTATAAACTGCTGATCAACTTAAAACTCCAAGCAGACTGCCAAACCTATATCAAACTGCAAAGCTGCAGACAGGCCTGGCTCCTCACATTAATTACAACATCTTTATCCCACTCAGATCCCATAACCTGCTTACCTAAATCTAAACACAATGGGCGGGAATCTCCAGCAATCGGCGGGATGGCCTGACGCTGGCGCCAAGAACGGCGCGAAGCACTCCGGCGTCGGGCCACCCGGATGTTGCGGAATCCTCCACACTTCCGGGGGTGAGGCTGGCGCCGGAGGGGTTGGCGCCGTGCCAATCAGCGTCGAAGGGCGGCCGTGGTCCCCCGCACATGCGCAGAACCGCCGGTGTGTTCTGGCGCATGCGCAGAACCGCTGCCGTGTTCTTGTGCATGCGCAGGGGGTTTCTTCTCCGCGCCGGCCATGGCGGAGCCCTACAGAGGCAGGCATGGAGGGAAAGAGTGTCCCCACGGCACAGGCCCGCCCGCAGATCGGTGGGCCCGGATCGCGGGCCAGGCCACCATGGGGGCCCCCCCAGGGCTGGATCCTCCTGTGTCCCCCCCCCCTCCCCCGAGGACTCCGGTAGACAGCTTACCAGCCAGGTCCCGCCGTGACCATGTCCATTTCACGCCGGCGGGACTGGCCGAAAACGGGCGTCCGCTCGGCCCATCAGGGCCTGGAGAATTGTTGGGGGCGGCCGCTGCCAACGGCCCCGGACAGGCGCGGGGTGAACACCGCCCCCGCACGAAAACCGGCGCCAGAGAATTCGGCAGCCGCCTTCGGAGCGGCGGGTCGGGATTCACGCCGCCCCTCGGTGACTCCCCGACCCGGCGGGGTTCGGAGAATCCCGCCCAATGTCTGAAAATGTCTCAAATTACCAACTCAGCAGGGAATTTCCAGCAATCATAACAAAATTCCATTAGGGCTCTCTTTGTAAACAAATACATAGTTGGTATAAATGATGGTCTCACTTTTCCAACATCTTAATTGTACCTTTTTCAGACACACCACCTACCTGTAGGTTAAACCAGGATTTTAAAAAAGTATTACTTCACTAGGTATATATAAAAAATGTCCGACATTCATCACACCTCAATGGTGAGATTATGTTTGGAAGATCATTTCGTTCATGTTAAGAACTTACATGATCAGTATTCCTCTGGCTACTCACCTTCCTTCACGGCTTAGGGATTACCCACAACCATACAAATGATGATAACCGGTCAGTATAATCAAAGGTCCAAATGGCTTTCTGATGATCCATTCTTTATGTTTTTATTCATCTGACTTTTATGAATAGTTTCCATACTCTATCGTGGCTATCTTCCTCACAGGGTCCCTCCTTACCGCTGGATTGTGCCCCCTGGTGAGGGGATTACATTACAAGTGCGTTTCCGTTCAATTGCACTTGGGAAATTCGATCAAACACTGAACTTTGAAGTCTTGGAAACGCGAAGATGCTATAAATTGTACTGCAGAGGAATCTGTACATTCCCAAATATAAGCAGAAATCCCAGGTATGTATCTTAACCATGATGTGGAGATGCCGGCGTTGGACTGGGGTGAGCACAGTACGAAGTCTTACAACACCAGGTTAAAGTCCAACAGGTTTGTTTCGATGTCACTAGCTTTCAGAGTGCTGCTCCTTCCTCAGTTCATTCACCTGAGGAAGGAGCAGCGCTCTGAAAGCTAGTGACATCGAAACAAACCTGTTGGACTTTAACCTGGTGTTGTAAGACTTCGTACTGTATCTTAACGTAATGGAAAGATTTGTGTTACATGAAGAATAATCATGAAATTGGGGATAGGTACAATGCCAGCATGAAGTGATTTTACATAATAATTGCCTAATGGGGTAACTTTGTAAATTATAAGTATTCAGGAACTTTTGTTGTTGGGAGGCATCAGAATCATGTTTTTGATTAGATCAGGCATTGCTGGTGCAATTAATTTTCCCAGTGTGATTTATTAGGTTGTTTGTTTGTAAATAAATTACAAGTTGCCCACTTGTAGTGCAGTTTGCAGTCTAGATTTTCCTGTAATAATGCCCCAGTTTCTGGGTGGTTCTGGGGATGTATAATAGTTTTTTCTTTGTTGGTTTATGGGCGTGGACGTCACAGTCTGGGCCAGCATTCAATGTCCATCCCTAATTGCCCTTAAAGGGACAGTTAAGAGTCAACCACAGTTACTGTGCATCTGGAGTCACATGCAGACCAGACCAGGTATGAATGGCAGATTTCCTTCCATAAAGGAAGTTTAGCACATAAAGCTAAATTCCTTCCATAAAGGGTTTAGCACAGGGCTAAATCGCTGGCTTTGAAAGCAGACCAAGGCAGGCCAGCAATACGGTTCAATTCCCGTAACAGCCTCCCTGAACAGGCGCCGGAATTTGGCGACTAGGGGCTTTTCACAGTAACTTCATTTGAAGCCTACTTGTGACAATAAGCGATTTTCATTTTATTTAATTTCAAAGGACATTAGTGAACCAGATTTTTACGACAATCAACAATGGTTTCATTGTGATCATTAGACATTTACTTCCAGATTTTTATTGAATTCAAATTTCACCATCTGCAGTGGTGAGATTTAAACCATGGTCCCCAGAACATTATTCTGGATCTCTGGTTCACGAGTCCAATGACAATACCACTATGCAACCGCCTCCCCATGATAATCTGTTTTGCCACCACACTCCTGCTTTAACAAAATGTCCCAAATCTTTTTCACCAACAAAATGATCAGATTGATTGCTGCTTGACTTGTTGAATATACATGGAGCAGTTTTGTACAACGAAGATTACTGAAACATTCCCTACGCCCCAACCCAGCCTCCAAGAGAACAGGCTATTAGTGCACCTCAGCAGTGTCCCTGTGACCATTACCAAACTGAGGAGGTCTTGTAGGATCTTCACCGTCACAAGAAACTTTGGTTGTTTCTTAATTTGGAATTTCTCTTTAAATGTCTGCCAGACTTTCTGAGTTATCGGGCAGGTTTCTCCCGTCCCCCAGCCGCGTTTTTCTTGGCGGTGCACTATTCTTTAGCGGTGGGATTCTCTACTCCCCGCTTGTCTATTGGATTTCCCATTGAAGCCACCCCCACACCACTAGGAAACCCACTGTCGGTGGGAATAGAGAATCCCAACCAGCGGAGAATTCTGGCCACCATCCCTGAATATATTCCACTATCAACAGCCTGGGGGTGGCTACCATTGGTCTGAGACTGAACTGGGCCAGTCGAATAAAACTGTGGCTACAAGAGCATGTCAGAGGCTGAGAATTCTGCAGTGAATAACTCACCTCCTGACTCCGCAAAATCTGTCCACCATCTAGTGGCCGCAATTCAGGAGCATGAGACTCGTCACTTGCCAGGAGGAGTGCCTTTTCCACTACAAAAACTACTGGATTCTTCTTGAACAGCATCTTCCCATTCTGTGACACCATCCAGGATGAGGCAGCTGTGATTGGACCCATCTACCATCTTACACATTCAATCCCCCCATCATCCATGACCTCTACCACCTAGAAAGACACGGGAAACCGACACATGGGAACACCAGCACCTGCAGGCTCCCCTCCAAACATCCTCACTTGGAACTATATCACGGATCCTTCTCTGTTGCTGGGTCAAAATCCTAGAATTCTCTCCCCAACTGGACTATGGGTGTACCTGCATAACATCGACTTCAGTGGTTAAAGTCCGCAATTCACCAGCACTTTATCAAAGGCAACTAGGGATGCACAATAAATGCCAGCGATGCTGACACTCCATGGATGATTATAAAACAAAACTTAGCTTAACTGGCTTATCTAATGATCTCTGAATTGACAATGTTAGTTCTGGAAGCAAATTCATAATTTACCCTGCAACAACAAACATTCAGCTTTTTGTCCATGTTGCAGTATTATTTAAAGGGCCAGGCACTCAATTGCCAGCAAGGTGATGTTAAAGAACGTTTTCAGTTGAGAAGTGCCTGGAAGTACTCTGGAGTGTTTTTAATCTATTTGAACCCCAAATTCTCTGAGTTTCTCTAATTCTGCCCTCTTTATCATCCTCAGTTTGAATCCTACATTCATGGTAATTCCTTCAGCTGCGTCGGTCCCAAGCTCTGGAATTCCCTCATGAAAGCACCTTGCCTCTCTAACTCTCTCTCCTCCTTTAAGACACTACATCTTTTCTGTGGGTTTTGACCACCTTCCCTCATGTGTCTAATGTCATTTTATTTTACATTAAGACACTTTATAAATGATCTCTTCTTATTGATGTTCCAAATAGTACTGTTGGGTGAGTTGCAGGGATGTGCACTGAGTAGCTTAAGTAACTGGTACATTAATGTAATCATCAGACGATTCATTCATCAACCTTGACCGTCTACATGAGGTGATTCCACTTTTTGTGGTACTGTTGCCAGGTTCTTGGGTCAGGGAGGCATGGTGGCATAGCTGTTAACACTGCTGTCTCAGTGCCAGGGACCCAGGTTTGATTCCGGCATTGGGTGACTGTCTGTGTGGAGTTTACACATTCTCCCATGTCTGCATGGGTTTCCTTTGGGTGCTCCAGTTTCCTCCCACGGTCCAAAGATATGCAGGTTTGGTGGATTGACCATGATCAATGCATGGGATTACGGGATAGAGCGGGGAGTGGGCCTGGGTAGAGTGCTTTTTCGGAGGGTTGCAGGAGAGTTGATGGACCAAATGACCTCCTTCTGCACTGTATGAATTTTATAATTTATGTGATGATATCTCTGGCCACCTGTTCCCATTGTCTTCTGAAGGTGGTACTTGAAGGTCCCATGATCGCCTGCAGGACAATAGTGTCATCTGTTCTATCTCCAGCACAAATGCCACCATCAATGGATTTTTCACTCTGGAACCCTCTCCCTGCCCTGGTACTCATTTTTCCATCATGTAAATTCCAGAAATATTATGTACTGCAATTCCCTTCAAGAGGGCTTTTAGAAGAGCAGGTTGGTTGCACCATGTGATTTGTGAACAATTAATAATAATGCCTCTGGACACCCCTCCTGATCACAACAGCATTCGGAAGAAAATATCAACGTGGGACCCACCCGCTCAGACACTACAACCATTTGGATGGGGTGGCTGCACCAAATTTCCCATCTTTCGATTTCCAGAGGTGGCCACAGAAAGAGTGGTCGCACAAGAGTGGGCAGCACAGTAGCATTGTGGATAGCACAATTGCTTCAAAGCTCCAGGGTCCCAGGTTCGATTCCGGCTTGGGTCACTGTCTGTGCGGAGTCTGCACGACCTCCCCGTGTGTGCGTGGGTTTCCTCCGGATGCTCCGGTTTCCTCCCACAGTCCAAAGATGTGCAGGTTAGGTGGATTGGCCATGATAAATTGCCCTTAGTATCCAAAATTGGCCTTAGTGTTGGGTGGGGTTACTGGGTTATGGGGATAGGGTGGAGGTGTGGACTTGGGTAGGGTGCTCTTTCCAAGAGCTGGTGTAGACGCGATTGGCCGAATGGCCTCCTTCTGCACTGTAAATTCTATGATTTGGTGACTCCTGCTCGAGGTGGAATTTTCTGGTCTTTTCCCACCCAATTTGAGGGGTGTTTGCTGGTGAATGGTGTATAAACACTGAAGGATTGCAATATTCCTCTGGTAGGGCTGGATAATGGCTTATCGGATGAGGAGTGTAACAAAGAAGAGGCAGCAGCTTGACCGCGAGAATAGTCGAGGTGCGAGACAGAAAAAGATGGCAGAAGGCGCTGGGGCATCGTTACCCGCACAGTGGTCTACAGAGCAGCTCGTGTTTTATGGGTCTCACTCTATCCAACAAGTTCCAGCAACAGAGGAAGGAGGCCTCCGGGTACCTGGCTATGGTGGTGGAGCCGCTTAAGGTGGCTATCGAGAGAGTGGAGCAGAGGCTGGAGGTGCAGGTCCTGGCACTCTAGAAGGTGGAGGAGTAAATGGGGGAGCATTAGGACTGGCTGGCCTTGCCGGAGGTGGAGAAAGTGCTGGTGGCAGACAGCCAAAAAAGGTTGAGGAAGAAGGTGCCTCAGAGCAGTATTGCATTATCTTCTTAACCAGATTCTCCCACTTCAGTTTCAGCTTGTATGCCGGGAGAAGGAGCACTGTCTTATGATCCGATTTTCCGACGGGGAATGGATTGGTAGTCACCCTTGATGTTTGTGCAGCAGTGATTGAGGATGTTGGCACCTCTGGTGGGACAGGAGATGTGTTGGTGGAATTCGGGGCGGCACTGTGGCACAGTGGTTAGCACTGTTGCCTAAGGCGCTGAGGACCCAGGTTTGATCCTGGCCCCGGGTCACTGTCTGTATGGAGTTGCACATTCTCCCTGTGTCTACGTGGGTTTCACCCCCACAACACAAAGATGTGCAGGTGAGGTGGATTGGCCACACTAAATTGCCCCTTAATTGGAAAAAAAAAAATTGGGTACTCTAAATTTATTAAAAGAAAGTAAAAAAAAGTGTTGGTGGAATTTTGGCAGTACACTTTTGAGGTTGTCCTGGTTGAAATACCCGGCCACGCTGAACAAGGCCTCCAGCTATTCTGTTTCACTTATTTGTAGCAGTGTACAATTCATCAAATGCCTTCTTCACTTCCGCCTGGGGTGGGATGTAGGCCGCCGTGATGTTTTATGGGTCTCACTCTATCCAAACTCCTGCTGCTTTAAGGGGTCTCTCTCTATCTAAACTCCTGCTGCTTTATAGGGTCTCCCTCTATCACTGTACCTCGGTACACGTGACAATAAACAAATCCAATCCAATCTAAACTCCTGCTTTATGGGGTCTCCTTCTATCCAAATACCTGCTGCTTTATGGAGTCTCCCTCTATCTAAACTCCTGCTGCTTTATGGGGTCTCCCTCTATCCAAACTGCTGCTTTCTAGGGTCTCCTTCTATCCAAACTCCTGTTGCTTTATGGGGTCTCCTTCTGTCCAAACACCTTCGGCTTTATGGGGTCTCCTTCTATCCAAACTTCTGCTGCTTTATGGAGTCTCCCTCTATCCAAACTCATTCTGCTTTATGGGATCTCTCTCTATCCAAACTCCTGCTGCTTCATGGGTCTCCCTCTATCGAAACTCCTGCTCCTTTATGGTGTCTCCCTCTATCCAAACTCCTGCTGCTTTATAGGGTCTCTCTCTCTATCCAAACTCCTGCTGCTTTATGCTGTCTCCCTCTATCCAAACTCCTGCTGCTTTATAGGGTCTCTCTCTCTATCCAAACTCCTGCTGCTTCATGGGTCTCCCTCTATCCAAACTCCTGCTGCTTTATGGGGTCTCCCTCTATCCAAACTCCTGCTGCTTTATAGGGTCTCTCTCTCTCTATCCAAACTCCTGCTGCTTCATGGGTCTCCCTCTATCCAAACTCCTGCTGCTTTATGGGGTCTCCCTCTATCCAAACCCCTGCTGCTTTATGGGGTCACTCTCTATCCAAACTCCTGCTGCTTTATGGGGTTTCCCTCTATCCAAACTACTGCTGCTTTATGGGATTGCCCTTTGGCAAAGTATGATCCTTCTACTGTCTACTGGAGGCTGAGGAAAGGTAAAAAAATGAAATTAACACCTTTTCCACTCTTTCTTTTAACTATCCATCTTAAGCATCTTAATGCACCGGAAACAGCTCTCCAGTGCAGGCCGCAACACTCCAGTGTAATAGAATTACTTAATGATTATTTCTCCAAAGTTGTCATAAGAAAAATTCTGATTTGTAAAAGGCAAAAACTGTCAAAATAGCAGGTGAAGCATCATAAAAATGAATGATAATATTGCATAGAGTAATTTCCTGGTTGCAATGGCTGATCTTTTTGGAGATCAAATAAAATGTGAGCTCACTGGGATTTCTTCCCTGAATGGTTAAACTTTCTTTATCTTTCCTATATTTCCTAGTGTTGTCTTTCGACATCGAAAGAAAAGCTTGAAGCTAGATGAAATTCCTATGAAGAAATACGTCATGAGCACAGGAGTATTTCAGTTTGGCCCACTGCTCTGTGGACTAACAAGGGAAAGGCAAGTAATGGAGCAAAACAATAGGTAGTTAATCTGGAGCTCAGTTTGCTAACAATCCAGGGGGTGAAATTCTCCCCAAACGGCGCGATGTCTGCCGACTGGCGCCCAAAACGGCGCCAATCAGACGGGCATCGCGCCGCACCAAAGGTGCGGAATTCTCCGCATCTTTGGGGGCCGAGCCCCAACATTGAGGGGCTAGGCCGGCGCCGGAGGGATTTCTGCCCCGCCAGCTGGTGGAAACGGCCTTTGTTGCCCCGCCAGCTGGCGCGGAAATGACATCTCCGGGCGGCGCATGCGCGGGAGCACCAGCGGCCGCTGTCAGTTTCCCGCGCATGCGCAGTGGAGAGAGTCTCTTCCGCCTCCGCCATGGTGGAGACCGTGGCGGAGGCGGAAGGGAAAGAGTGCCCCCACGGCACAGGCCCGCCCGCGGATCGGTGGGCCCCGATCGCGGGCCAGGCCACCATGGGGGCACCCCCCGGGGTCCGATCGCCCCCGGAGCCCGCCTGCGCCGCCTTGTCCCGCCGGTAAATAGGTACTTTAATTTACGCCGGTGGGACAGGCAATTTATCGGCGGGACTTCGGCCCATCCGGGCGGTAACCGGCGGGGACGGGATTCACGTCAGCCCCCGGCGATTCTCCAACCCGGCGGGGGGTCGGAGAATGACGCCCAGGATTACTTTGTTGTCTCTGTGGATTCGAGCTCAACCTCCAGAGCACTGCAGCAAATAATCCAGGAAAAAGAGGGGCTTTAGAATAATGAGGATTTAATTTCAATTTTTGTCAATGTTTTTGTTTCTTATTTATAACATTATTGGAGATGGGTTGTAAAGCTATTTGATTGGGCAAGGCATCTGGAAATGGGATGTCATGTGATAAAACCACGATGTGGAGTTGTCGGCGTTGCTGCAGACCTCCCTCACAGGAGAAGGCCGCCCATAACTGCCGGGAGCGGGAGAAGACTGGAGGGGTCTGCCAGACCTGCGGTCCCTGACCGTGGCAGAGCAGAGGGCCCTGCACCGGAGGAAAGGGAGGGCGCCAGGGTGGAATTCGGCCACGGGAAGGAAATGAGACCCTGCTGAGTTGCAGTTCCCCGTGACACGTGCGTCAACCGCCACCCCAACACCACCCCCACACCACCATCACCCCCACTCTCACTCCTACACCACCGTCACCCCAGCCTCACACACACCTACACCATTCTCATCACCCTCACCATCACCCCCACCCTAACCCCTACACGACCCTCACCCTCACTCCCACCACCTCCCAGCCCGCAGTCTAATCCAGCATCTTGTCTTGTGTCTTGAGGACCTGCTGGAGATGGGGTGGGTCCATCTGACATCCCACGTCCCGGGCCAGTGATGCAGTCGGAACCCCACTGCGATCCGAGCACCGTCAGCGAGAGCAGCTTGGACGGCAGCCCTCAATCCAAGATGCAGCACACCCCGGAGCTTGAGTCTGAGGATGATACTGACTTACGTCACAGCTGTCTCCAACGCCCTGCACCATCCCAGAGACACTCACCTCGGTCGGGCACTTTAGTGAAGAGGCTCTTGGGACACTATCTGGTGCGCACCACATGGTTGACCAAGCACAGCAGGTGAACGTAGGAACTCACAAGGGGGCGGACGGTCGGCGGACAGGCCGACCCCAGGAACTAGCTGCCGTCCAAATGGGTTTCAAGCTTCTGGAATGGACAGTCCCATCGATTGTGGAGATGCAGTCGCAGAGCCAGGACTACATATGAGGGGTTGTCAGCGAGCATTCAGCATCTGCAGGTGCAGCTGGAGGAGTCTAAATGCGAGCAGGAGCAGGAGATGGTGCCGACAATGTGTGCCACCCAGGCCAGCACCGCACGGGTGGCGTCCACGGTGGAGGCATTGGGGTGACGGTTTTGGCTATTGATCATTATGTCCAAGGCCTGGGACATTCTGTGAAGGTATTGCCGAGGCCCAGGACAGGGTTGGTGCCTCACAGCCAACCATGTGCGAGACCACCTGAAAAACGCAGCGGCGCTCCTGAACATGGCCCAGTCACAGCGGGCCATGGCTGGGAACATCGGTGGCATTGCCCAGGCGCTTGCCGACGTTGTGCAGATGCAGAAGGAGGTGGCACAGTCACAGAGGGAGATGGCGCAGTCACAAACTCAGAAGGTTGTGGCACAGTTGCAGCATGATGTGGTGCAGTCGCAGGCGGCAATGACCACTCCCTGTGCTCTATGGCCGCGACCATGCAGACTGTGGTCGAGACCAGCTTCCAGGACTGGCAGCGCTAGGTGTCGGGGGACACCTCAGGCAAAAGCTGTGTCACACCCCCATGCCATGGAGTAGCCCGATGGGGCCATCGAGCACCCTGAGGAGGTGTTGGAGCCCCCGACGGTGACTCCCACAGAGGAGGTGCCAGAGCACCGCTGCACCTCGGACTCCCCGCCCCCCCCTCCCCCACCCCCTGTCCCTGGTGCATCTGGTGGGCAGCACGGGGTGGCAGCATGCCACCTGGGACACCCGAGCAACAGCCGGGCCCATCCAGGCCTGGTCGCCCCAGAAGACAAGCGCCAACAGGGACGCAGGTTGCAGGGCGGGAATCGCAGCAGGCCACCTCTACTGCTGTACCGGCTGGGGAACCACAAGGCTTAGTGATGGAACCAATAAGGCCAGAAAGTTAGAGACCAATTAAATTGGCACGGATGCAGGGCACAGTTTAGTTATAGGGGCTAAGGCACAAATCTGTATATATGTTGTCACATTAAACAGCTGTTCACACTGTTACGACATGCCTCGGTACTCAATCAGATGGATGTGAGGGGTGGACTTTGTGGACTCTGGGCTTCCCACCCTCCCCCGACCGTCCCCACCACTGTCACCCCAGGGATCCAATGGCACCGTATGATAAAATGACCGGCTCGTAGGCAGGGATCACCAAGGTGGATGGTGGAAAGCTCTACCGTTGGCAGGACAAAGAACAAACAAAGAACAAAGAAATATACAGCACAGGAACAGGCCCTTCGGCCCTCCAAGCCCGTGCCGACCATGCTGCTCGACTAAACTACAATCTTCTACACTTCCTGGGTCCGTATCCCTCTATTCCCATCCTATTCATGTATTTGTCAAGATGCCCCTTAAATGTCACTATCGTCCCGGCTTCCACCACCTCCTCCGTTAGCAAGTTCCAGGCACCCACTACCCTCTGCATAAAAAACTTGGCTCATAAATCTACTCTAAACCTTGCCCCTCTCACCTTAAACCTATGCCCCCTAGTAATTGACCCCTCTACCCCGGGGAAAAGCCTCTGACTATCCACTCTGTCTATGCCCCTCATAATTTTGTAGACCTCTATCAGGTCGCCCCTCAACCTCCTTCGTTCCAGTGAGAACAAACCGAGTTTATTCAACCGCTCCTCATAGCTAATGCCCTCCATACCAGGCAACATTCTGGTAAATCTCTTCTGCACCCTCTCTAAAGCCTCCACATCCTTCTGGTAGTGTGGCGACCAGAATTGAACACTATACTCCAAGTGTGGCCGAACCAAGGTTCTATACAGCTGCAACATGACTTGCCAATTATTATACTCAATGCTCCGGCCAATGAAGGCAAGCATGCCGTATGCCTTCTTGACTACCTTCTCCACCTGTGTTGCCCCTTTCATTGACCTGTGGACCTGTACTCCTAGATCTCTTTGACTTTCAATACTCTTGAGGGTTCTACCATTCACTGTATATTCCCTACCTGCATTAGACCTTCCAAAATGCATTAGACCTTCCAAAATGCATTACCTCACATTTGTCCGGATTGAACTCCATTTGCCATCTCTCCGCCCAAGTCTCCAAACAATCTAAATCCCGCTGTATCCTCTGACAGTCCTCATCGCTATCCGCAATTCCACCAACCTTTGTGTCGTCTGCAAACTTACGAATCAGACCAGTTACATTTTCCTCCAAATCATTTATATATACTACAAACAGCAAAGATCCCAGCACTGATCCCTGTGGAACACCACTGGTCACAGCCCTCCAATTAGAAAAGCAT
The DNA here is from genome assembly GCF_047496885.1 of Scyliorhinus torazame. Lineage (NCBI taxonomy): Eukaryota > Metazoa > Chordata > Chondrichthyes > Carcharhiniformes > Scyliorhinidae > Scyliorhinus > Scyliorhinus torazame. Next base: position 115,621,759 of record NC_092716.1, read on the forward strand.
CCTTCCATTGCTACTCTTTGCCTTCTATGACCTAGCCAGTTCTGTATCCACCTTGCCAGCTCACCCCTGATCCCGTGTGACTTCACCTTTTGTACTAGTCTACCATGAGGGACCTTGTCAAAGGCCTTACTGAAGTTCATATAGACAACATCCAATGCCCTACCTGCATCAATCATCTTAGTGACCTCCTCGAAAAACTCTATCAAGTTAGTGAGACACGACCTCCCCTTCACAAAACCATGCTGCCTCTCACTAATACGTCCATTTGCTTCCAAATGGGAGTAGATCCTGTCTCGAAGAATTTTTTCCAGTAATTTCCCTACCTCTAAAGTAAGGCTCACCGGCCTGTAGTTCCCTGGATTATCCTTGCTACCCTTCTTAAACAGAGGAACAACATTGGCTGTTCTCCAGTCCTCCGGGACATCACCTGAAGACAGTGAGGATCCAAAGATTTCTGTCAAGGCCTCAGCAATTTCCTCTCCAGCCTCCTTCAGTATTCTGGGGTAGATCCCATCAGGCCCTGGGGGCTTATCTACCTTAATATTTTTTAAGACAGCCAACACCTCGTCTTTTTGGATCTCAATGTGACCCAGGCTATCGACACACCCTTCTCCAGACTCAACATCTACCAATTTCTTCTCTTTGGTGAATACTGATGCAAAGTATTCATTTAGTACCTCGCCCATTTCCTCTGGCTCCACACATAGATTCCTTTGCCTATCCTTCAGTGGGCTAATCACTGGACAGTAGTATAACCCCTTTCCCTGGCTACCCTCTTGCTTTTTATGTACGTGTAAAAAGTCTTGGGATTTTCCTTAACCCTATTTGCCAATGACTTTTCGTGACCCCTTCTAGCCCTCGTGACTCCTTGCTTAAGTTCCTTCCTTCTTTCCTTATATTCCACACAGGCTTCGTCTGTTCCCATCCTTTTAGCCCTGACAAATGCCTCCTTTTTCTTTTTGACGAGGCCTACAATATCTCTCGTTATCCAATGTTCCCGAAAATTGCCGTATTTATCCTTCTTCCTCACAGGAACATGCCGGTCCTGAATTCCTTTCAGCTGACACTTGAAAGCCTCCCACATGTCAGATGTTGATTTGCCCTCAAACATCCGCCCCCAATCTATGTTCTTCAGTTCCTGCCTAATATTGTTATAATTAGCCTTCCCCCAATTTAGCACATTCATCCTAGGACCACTCTTATCCTTGTCCACCAGCACTTTAAAACTTACTGAATTGTGGTCACTGTTCCCGAAATGCCCCCCTACTGAAACATCTACCACCTGGCCTGGCTCATTGCCCAATACCAGGTCCAGTACCACCCCTTCCCTAGCTGGACTGTCCACATATTGTTTTAAGAAGCCCTCCTGGATGCCCCTTACAAAATCCGTCCCGTCTAAGCCCCTGGCACTAAGTGAGTCCCAGTCAATATTGGGGAAGTTCAAGTCTACCATCACCACAACCCTGTTGTTTTTACTCTTTTCCAATATCTCTCTACCTATCTGCTCCTCTATCTCCCGCTGACTGTTGGGAGGCCTGTAGTAAACCCCCAACATTGTGACTGCACCCTTCTTATTCCTCATCTCTACCCATATAGCCTCACTGCCCTCTGAGGTGTCCTCCCGCAGTACAGCTGTGATATTCTCCCTAACCAGTAGCGCAACTCCGCCACCCCTTTTACATCCCCCTCTATCCCGCCTGCAACATCTAAATCCTGGAACATTTAGCTGCCAATCCTGCCCTTCTCTCAACCAGGTCTCTGTAATGGCAACAACATCATAGTTCCAAGTACTAACCCAAGCTCTAAGTTCATCTGCCTTACCCGTAATACTTCTTGCATTAAAACATATGCACTTCAGGCCACCAGACCCGCTGTGTTCAGCAACTTCTCCCTGTCTGCTCTGCCTCAGAGCCCCACTGTCCCTATTCCCTAGTTCTCCCTCAATGCTCTCACCTTCTGTCCTATTGCTCCCGTGCCCACCCCCCTGCCATACTAGTTTAAACCCTCCCGTGTGACACTAGCAAACCTCGCGGCCAGGATATTTATGCCTCTCCAGTTTAGATGCAACCCGTCCTTCTTATATAGGTCACACCTGCCCCAGAAGAGCTCCCAGTGGTCCAGATAACAGAAACCCTCCCTCCTACACCAGCTGTTTAGCCACGTGTTTAGCTGCTCTATCTTCCTAATTCTAGCCCCACTGGCACGTGGCACAGGGAGTAATCCCGAGATTACAACCCTAGAGGTCCTGTCTTTTAACTTTCTGCCTAGCTCCCTGAACTCCTGCTGCAGGACCTCATGCCCCTTCCTGCCTGTGTCGGTAGTACCAATATGTACAACGACCTCTGCCTGTTTGCCCTCCCCCTTCAGGATGCCCTCTACCCGTTCGGAGACATCCTGGACCCTGGCACCAGGGAGGCAACATACCATCCTGGAGTCTCTTTCACGTCCACGGAAGCGCCTATCTGTGCCCCTGACTATAGAGTCCCCTATTACTATTGCTCTTCTGCGCTTTGACCCTCCCTTCTGAACATCAGAGCCAGCCGTGGTGCCACTGCTCTGGCTGCTGCTGTTTTCCCCTGATAGGCTATCCCCCCCGACAGTATCCAAAGGGGTATACCTGTTCGAGAGGGGGACAACCACAGGGGATTCCTGCACTGACTGCCTGCCCTTTCTGGTGGTCACCCATTTCTCTGCCTGCACCTTGGGTGTGACCACATTTATATAACTGCGATCTATGACGCTTTCCGCCACCTGCATGCTCCTAAGTGCATCCAATTGCTGCTCCAACCGAACCATGCGGTCTGTGAGGAGCTCCAGTTGGGTGCACTTTCTGAGCCATCCGGGACGCTGGAAGCCTCCCGGACCTGCCACATCTTACAGTCAGAGCACTGCACCCCTCTAACTGACATTGCGCAAATTAATTAAAATTAAAAGTTAAATTTTTTTTTTTTATATATATTTTTTAAAACGTTACTGTTAACTATCTGTTTCCTAGCACTAAATTTCTAATATAAATGCGAAAGCTAAATATAGTACTCTCCAATCTCTGGCTTAGATACCCCTCTAAATTATAATTAAGTAATTATGTTTAATTAGTTACCAATGCTTAATTTTTTTTAATTTAGTGTAGATTCCCAACCAGCCACTCAGGTCACAGCTTTTCTGTTTCCCCCCGACACACACAATTTGAAAAAGGTACAAAAGTAAAAATGAGTAAAAATCACTTACTTACCTTCTGAGTGTCTTAGATGTTCTCAGGTTCTCTCCCTGACAGAGACTGCTCCTCCTCAGACATTGTCAAACAATTCAGAGCACCATAGCTCATCACGGAGTGGGATGTCACCATCCTCCACACCAGACCCGGTGTTACTGCCAACCTGTAGTTGGCAGGTATGTACCACGGAGGGGGTGAGGGTGGGAGGAGGGAGTGGCCAGGAGCGGGTGCAGAGTTGGGATGCGGTGTCCATGCCCCTGGCCAGTGTCCCCCAAGCCTCAGTCAGTGAACCTGGAGGTGATCAGAGTGTCCCATGTGCATTAACCCAGGTGCACACATCGCGCAGCCTCCAGTGCCTGCCTGGGGTCCGTGTTCTGCCCAACCTCCTCGTCGGACGAGACCTGCTGTTCATCCTCCTCCTCCACACATTGCTTCTCTGCTGCGTGATGTTGTGGAGGACGCACCACCATGAGTGGTCCAGGCACTTGAACTGCATTCTCAGTAGGCTGACTCACCATTCGATGATACTCCTGGTTGCTGTCTGGGCATCGTTGTAGCGTGTCTCTGCGCCAGTCTGTGGCCTCTGGATAGGTGTCATCAGCTACTCCACAGCGGATAACTCCTGTCACCCAGGAGCCAACCCGAACTGGATGTGGAGGTGGGGGGGGGGGGGGCGCATCTTGAACATGGCAGAAATCATTGAGTGTGCCAGAATGAAGGCGCCGTGCCCACTGCAGGGGTATTTGGCGCAGACATGCATGATGCGCAGCTCATAGTCACATATCAGCTGTACATTCATCGAGCGGAACCCCTCCTGGTTTGTTGGTTTGTGTTGAGCAGCCTATCACCTGCAGGTGCTCATAGAGGGCAGGCATCCTGTTGATCATCCCCTGGACCCGGGGCATGTCGGCAATGGTGACGAACTCCGCTGCGCGGGCATCCTGGTGGACTCGGACCATATTGAAATGGATGTATTGAGCCACCTGGGCATATAGGACCCCCATGACGGCATGGATGCACTGTACACTGAGGTCTGTGAGATCCTGGACAGGTCCCCACTCAACACCTGGAAGGACGCCATGGCGTAAATGTTCAGGATGACCGTCACCTTGATGGCCACAGGGAGTGGGGGTCCTACCCCATACCCCCACAATGCCTGGTATACCATATGTGGCAGATGTCGCACTGTCTCCCTGCTCAGCCGGAATCTTCAACGGCAGGTCCTCGAATAACAGGCACTGCTGGTAAAAGCGAGGCCTCTTGCGGTGTCTCCTTGGCATCTCCCCCTCATTGGTCTGTTACTCTGCCGGCTCTTCATCGTGGGTGGCTGTCTCCTTAACCTCTGTGGCACGCTCCGCTGCTGCACTCTCCACTGCTGCAGCTGCCACCATTGCTGGTTGAATTCCAACATCCATTTTCTGCAGAGGGTGAAAGACCGACATGTTAGCATGGTGCATAATCCCTTGCCCAACCTGGTTCAATGGCTACATGGTAGCCCGGGTTGGCACTGCGGGCTCTGCCCCCACATGAACACCCCCTCCCCCCATCTCTGCACCCCTGGCCCCGTCGTTGCCCAGGACCGTGGGGCCTCTGGCCCTGCTGCAAGGGGTATCACCGGCTGGCGCTGCCAGCAGTATGCTCTGTATGCCCCTGCCCGGCACCCCCCCTAGGGGCTACAGTGGGCATTGCCCTAAAACATAAAACATAGAACATTACAGCGCAGTACAGGCCCTTCGGCCCTCGATGTTGCGCCGACCAGTGAAACCAATCTAAAGCCCATCTACAATATTCCCTTATCGTCCATATGTTTATCCAATGATCATTTGAATGCCCTTAGTGTTAGCGAGTCCACTACTGTTGCAGGCAGGGCATTCCATGCCCATACTACTCTCTGAGTAAAGAACCTACCTCTGACATCTGTCTTCAATCTATCTCCCCTCAATTTAAAGCTGTGTCCCCTCGTGCTAGACATCACCATCCGAGGAAAAAGGCTCTCACTGTCCACCCTATCCAATCCTCTGATCATCTTGTATGCCTCAATTAAGTCACCTCTTAACCTTCTTCTCTCTGACGAAAACAGCCTCAAGTCCCTCAGCCTTTCCTCATAAGTTCTTCCCTCCATACCAGGCACCATTCTGGTAAATCTCCTCTGCACCCTTTCCAATGCTTCCACATCCTTCCTATAATGCGGCGACCAGAATTGCACGCAATACGCCTTCTTAACAACCCTCTCAACCTGGGTGGCAACTTTCAGGGATCTATGTACATGGACACCGAGATCTCTCTGCTCATCCACACTGCCAAGAATCTCCCAGTACTCTGTCTTCCTGTTATTCCTTCCAAAATGAATCACCTCACACTTTTCTGCATTAAACTCCATTTGCCACCTCTCAGCCCAGCGCTGCAGCTTATCTATGTCCCTCTGTAACTTGTAACATCCTTCCGCACTGTCCACAACTCCACCGACTTTAGTGCCATCTGCAAATTTACTCACCCATCCTTCTACGCTCTCCTCCAGGTCATTTATAAAAATGACAAACAGCAGTGGCCCCAAAACAGATCCTTGTGGTACACCACTAGTAACTGGACTCCAGACTGAACATTTCCCATCAACCATCACCCTTTGTCTTCTTCCAGCTAGCCAATTTCTGATCCAAACTGCTAAATCACCCTGAATCTCATGCCTCCGTACTTTCTGCAGTAGCCGACCATGGGGAACCTTATCAAACGCTTTACTGAAATCCATATACACCACATCAACTGCTTTACCCTCATCCACCTGCTTGGTCACCTTCTCAAAGAACTCAATAAGGTTTGAGAGGCATGACCTACCCTTCACAAAACCGTGTTGACTATCTCTAATCAAATTATTCCTTTCCAGATGATTATACATCCTATCTCTTATAAACCTTTCCAAGATTTTGCCCACAACAGAAGTAAGGCTCACTGGTCAATAGTTACCGGGGTTGTCTCTACGCCACTTCTTGAACAAGGGGACAACATTTGCTATCCTCCAGTCTTCTGGCACTATTCCTGTAGACAAAGATGACTTAAAGATCAAAGCCAAAGGCTCAGAAATCTCCTCCCTAGCTTCCCAGAGAATTCTAGGATAAATCCCATCCAGCCCAGGGGACTTATCTATTTTCACACTTTCCAGAATTGCTAACACCTCCTCCTTATGAATCTCAAGCCCTTCTAGTCTAGTAGCCTGAATCTCCGTATTCTCCTCGACAACATTGTCTTTTTCCTGTGTGAATACTGACAAAAAATATACATTTAGCACCTCTCCTATCTCCTCGGACTCCAAGCACAACTTCCCACTACTGTCCTTGACTGGCCCTACTCTTACCCTAGTCATTCGTTTATTCCTGACATTTCTATAGAAAGCTTTAGAGTTATCCTTGATCCTACCTGCCAAAGACTTCTCATGTCCCCTCCTGGCTCTTCTCAGCTCTCTCTTTGGGTCCTTCCTAGCTAACTTGTAACTAAATGAACCTTCATGTCTCGTCTTTACATGAGCCTCCTTCTTCTTCTTGACAAGTGTTTTGACTGCTTTAGTCAACCATGGTTCCCTTGCTCGACCACTTCCTCCCTGCCTGATAGCTACATATTTATCAAGGACATGCAGTAGCTGTTCCTTGAACAAGCTCCACATTTCCATTGTGCCCATTCCCTTCAGTTTTGCTCTCCATCCGATGCATCCTAAGTCTTGCCTCATCGCATCATAATTGCCTTTCCCCCATATATAACTCTTGCCCTGCAGTATGTACCTATCCCTTTCCATCACTAAAGGAAACTTAATCGAATTGTGGTCACTATCACCAAAGTGCTCACCACCTCCAAATCTAACACCTGTCCTGGTTCATTACCCAGTACCAAATCCAATATGGCCTCGCCTCTCGTTGGCCTATCTACATACTGTGTCAGGAAACCCTCCTGCACACACTGGACAAAAACAGACCCATCTAAAGTACTCGAACTATAGCGTTTCCAGTTAATATTTGGAAAGTTAACGTCCCCCATAACAACTACCCTGTTGCTTTCGCTCCTATCCAGAATTATCTTTGCAATCCTTTCCTCTACATCTCTGGAACTTTTCGGAGGCCTATAGAAAACCCCTAACAGGGTGACCTTTCCTTTCCTGTTTCTAACCTCAGCCCATACTACCTCAGTAGATGAGTCATCAAACGTCCTTTCTGCCACCGTAATACTGTCCTTGACTAATAATGCCATCCCTCCCCCTCTTTTACCACCTTCTCTGAGCTTACTGAAATATCTAAACCCCGATACCTGCAACAACCATTCCTGTCCCTGCTCTATCCATGTCTCCGAAATGGCCACAACACCGAAGTCCCAGGTACCAACCCATGCCGCAAGTTCACACACCTTATTCCGGATGCTCCTGGCATTGAATAAGACACACTTTAAACCACCTTCCTTCCTGCCGGTACACTCCTGCAACTTTGAAACCTTACTCATGACCTCACTACTCTCAACCTCCTGTATACTGGAGCTACAATTCAGGTTCCCAAGCCCCTGCTGAACTAGTTTAAACCCTCCCGTAGAGCAGTAGCAAATTTCCACCCCAGGATATTGGTACCCCTCTGGTCCAGGTATGGACCATCCTGATTGTAGAGGTCCCACCGACCCCAGAATGAGCCCCAATTGTCCAGAAATCTGAAACCCTCCCTCCTGCACCATCCCTGTAGCCACGTGTTCAACTCCTCTCTCTCCCTATTCCTCGTCTCGCTATCACGTGGCATGGGTAACAACCCAGAGATAATAACTCTGTTTGTCCTTGATCTAAGTTTCCACCCTAGCTCCCTGAATTCCTGCCTTACAGCCCTATCCCTTTTCCTACCTATGTTGTTGGTACCTATGTGGAGCACGACTTGGTGCTGCTCCCCTCCCCCTTAAGGATCCCGCATGATAACACCTGAGGGAAAGTAAAAGAAAAACTACTTACCAGTCACCAGCCAGTCCCTTAACTGCAAGCTGTGACATCATGGTTCAACTTCTTTCTGCCCTCGAGCCTTCCACTTGATCTTTACAGCGGTTGGGTTTTTTTGGTTACAGGAGGGGGTAGGGAGGGAAACACTGAAAAAGTGTTTCGTGATTAAGTGTCACTTGACAACAGCTCCTCCACAAACCACGTTCAAGTTAGGGTGAGCACACGGACGTATGCACATTTCCCCCCGCAACAGTCAATCAGCAGCTCCACTCTACTGCCATCTGCTGGATGCTTGTCTTTGCTTGAACAGCTGGGGTCTCTTGCTGAGGTACACCTTCAAGTTAGGGTGAGCACATGGACCTATGCAAATTTCCCCTGCAACAGCCAATCAGCAGCTCTGCTCTCCTGCCCTCTGCTGCATCTCCTGGGTTGGTCTCCTGATGCCCTGCCGGTGTTGGCAGCCAGGGTGGCGGTGTTATGGTGCAGGAGTGGGGGTTTGGGGTACCCTTTTTGGCCGGTGTCACCTGCAGAACCAGGGGCCAAGGTGGGTGGTTAGTGAGGTGCGCAGTAATATGGCTGCCTTGCAGGCCACAGCAATGGAGGTCCGTGCCTGGACACCGCCCCAGTTCCATGGGGGGGTTAACCCCTGCTATTCAGCCCTTAACCCCCCGTCCCCCCCGTCAACCCGCCTCCCCCTGGTCTGGGAGGGAACACCCACCCCAGCCAGCTAGATGCCGTAGAGAAGTGGGGCACCCTGTTCCCTCGGGTAGGAAGACAGCTGCGACATGCCATTGTCAACTGAGCTTTGACACAGGTGTCAGACGGCATGGACTCCATCGCAAGGATTGGGCAGCAGTGCTGGAAGAAGCTTCATGACCTCCTCAGGGCGACCACCTCCGTGCCCCTGGCATCACCCTTGTCCCACAGTCACCCGTCCCATGCAACCCAGTAGGCAGTGATGGATTAGGGTGGGCAAACCCTTGGCCAGACATGGTGAGTCACCAGCTCCATGCCCCTGGCACCACCCCAGTCCCACACCCCCCCATCCCACACCTCTCATCCCCACACTCCCCCAGAGAGTGACTGCACCCTACCCGCTGGTCGCCCCCTCGCACTCCACCCTGCACCACATGCCAATGCCCGGGTCATGGCCAGGTGCCCCACACACCCAGGCCACCAGCTGCGGACCCCTGTGCTATCCGCATCCAAGTGCCTCAAACTGTGCAGTATCTGTCCCCCAGGAGAAAGCAGTCCACAACTTCTGGGTGCAGGAGAAGATCGGTGGGGGCCCACCGAACCTGCAGCCCCTCACCATCATGGAGCAGAGGGCATCGGGGTGGGAGAACAAGCAGTTGCAGAGGTGGACGTCAGCATGAGACAATGATGTGAACCCCAATGTGTTGCGATGTCCCTATGGCACATGACTTAACCCGCCCCTTCCCCCGCACATCCGGCTCCCCCACCACCCTCACCCACAATCTCACCATGCGTCATGTCTTCTATCTTGTATGGTGACCACCAGACGATGAGGAACCGGCTGGTGTCATCTGCCCCCAGCCGCTTCCCCATGACCCACCGGGCGACGGGGCGAGACCATCTGGGGAGGTCCCAGATGGTTCTGGTGGGAGTGAATGGCAAGGTGTTGGACCCTGAAGGCCTCAGGGATAATATTGCCAATGGTGCAGGTCTCTGCTCAAGCAATGGGAAGTGTCTTCTCAGCTCTATTCTCACAAAGGCAGTAGAGACCATTGCGAACAAGGGTTGAGTACCAAAAGGTATGGTCCTGACCGAACCTAAGCCAATTCCAAACAAAGATAGAATTGGTCTGGACGTACTAGCGAATTTGACAGGTCTGACTAAGTCGTAATGCTCGCAGTGCCAGTAGCTCTGGGCATCCAATAGTATTTTTATAATTATAAAGCCCAAACCCTCCTTCAACATAGCCGTCAGAGGCCCAAATGATTGTGGAGTTGCCCAGGGTCAGATTATGCGCCCACTAACAGTCACACCCACTCCAGTTAGTATATGTGAGACTGGTCTCGGAGAAAGGGGCCTGGGTAGGCATGTCGACTCATTCCCCTTGCATTCCCAAAAGGATGCCATTGGGTCTGACTGGTTGTAGAAGGGGAATCGAGCTGCCCGGTAATCGTAATCAGCAAGATAGACACAAGAACTTAATGGTAACTCACCCACCCCAGTACTACCCCGGGTGTAGTTCCTTCTAACGCATAGCTAGGCTGACCCCTTAACGGCCACCTTCGGATCTTGCAGAATCTAAGGGGAGGACCAAAAATCACATCTCTGAGGGGGAAGAGTTAGTGGGAAAATGAGTACAATCCAACAATTGGTCCGGTTGTCCAGTGAGGCAACTGCCTGCATCCTTTAAACCTCCAATCACTATTGAAGTTATTGCAAGGCATACACAATCTTTGATCAATCTTTATTGACATGTGCACAAGGAAAGCAACACAGTGAAGTTCACTGCATCACTCTGCCTGAGTCCAGCGAAGCAGGAACAGTGATAGCTTGATTAACCAATAGAATTACAGTTGAAGCCTAATCCTTAATTTGCATGTCACACACCAATAATATCACAGTTAAACTTTCATTTTAGGCCAATGAAAGGACAGTAATTCTAGCTAATGGTAGACAGGGCAAACTGACCAATAGAAGAGCAAGGTCTTTAAATCTTTCTTTTACGTAATCATCTCCCCTTTGCCCTTGGCGGTTACGGTATTTTACAGAAAAGCACATTCCTGAGAAGGCTACCTCCATCGTCCAGTCTCCACAAACTTACGTCATTCACTAAGAAACAGGATATTATGGTTTCCGCACTAACTTATGTCCTTCACCAAGGAACAGGATACATGGATTCCATAGGGTCAGTGCTTTGGACATATTTAAGAGGGAGCTGGATGGCTAAAGGGATCAAGCGCAAAGGGAGAGAAAGCGCAAGTGGGATATTGAATTTGCATGATCAACCATGATCATATTGAATGGTGGTGCAGGCTCAAAGAGTTGAATGACTAACTCCTGCAACTATTTTCTATGTTTCTATGTACTAGAGGGCCCCACCAGAGTGGTCCAGGCACTTGACCCATGCCTTCAGCACGCAAATGCACCGCTCGATAACACCCCTGGTTTCTGCATGGGCGGCATTATAGCAGTTCTCCGCATCAATCTGAGGCCTCTGGATAGGTCTCATCAGCCACAACGGCAGTGGACCCTGTCACCCAAGAGCCAGCCCCTAACCTGGGGGAGCGCCTCAAAGGTGTCGGGCAAAATTGAGTGTGTCAGAACAAAGGCATCGTGCACGGTACCTGGATAGCGGGCGCAGACGTACATGATGTGCAGTCGGTGGTCAGAAACTAACTGTACATTTTGCGAGTGGAATCTCTTCCGATTAATGAAAGGCACCTCCTCATGCGCTGGTGCTTGTAGGGGGACATGCATCCTGTCGATCAACCAGTGGACCTGGGGCATGCTGGCGATGGCAGCGAATCCCGCTGCCCGGGCAACCTAGTAGGCTTGGTCCATGCCAAAGGTAATGTATTGTGCCGTCTGGGCGGATGCTTCTGTACACGGAGGTCTGGGTGATTCTGGGCAGATCCCCACTCGCCGCCTGGAAGGACCTTGTGGCAAAATGGTTCAGCGCCACCTCCATGACCTGGCATAGATGTCGCACGGTCTCTTTGCTGAGCTGCAGTCGTCAATGACACGCCCGGTCTGCAGGTCTTCGTACAACAGTCTCTGCCGGTATACACAAGGCCTGATGTGACAGCTACTTACCACCTCCTCCTTGGCCTGCTGGGCGCTTGGCTCTCCATCGTTACCAGCTGGCTCCTGCTCTTCTGGGGCAGAGTCCTCCCCGCGAGGTTTCTGCTCATGCAGCCGCAGTGCATCCACCTCGGCTGCACCGGCCAGGTGGATGACAAACACACCCAGCTGTATACCAAAATCCATTTTCTCCTGGGGGTAAAAGACATGTTAGCATGGTGAGTGCTCCTGTGCTCAACCAGGTCCAACGGCTACACTGTGACCCTGACCAGCCCTGCAATCCCTGCCCCCACAGGTCCCCCTCCCCCTTCCTGATCTTTGCTCCACCCCCGCCCCGACCGTTCTCCCCAATATTATTCCCTCCGCCTCGGTCCTGGGCGGTGCCTGTGACTGGGAGTCTCCTGCCCCGCAACCGGTCGCTGCCAGTGGTTCGCTCTGTGACCCCTGTCCTGCGCCCTCCTGTAGGGTTACTGTGGGTGCCCTTCTTAGGTGGGCCACGTGCTACCCTGCCAGCAGGGTGCAGTCCAGTCATGGGGCATCGCGTGCCACAGACCAGTGCCATGCTTGGTGCCCTGTGTGGGCAGGGACTGCGGACAGGCTAGGCGAGGGAGGTGGGCACCCATTAGCACCGTAGTTGTAGAGTGCCCTGGGTTCTGTATGCAACATATGGGTTTTGCATACCTGCTCGGGGGCACAATGGATGGGAGCAGGAGCCCAGTGGGCAGACGGGGCTTGGTGGGGTGGGTTGGGCTGGCTGGTGGAATGGGATGGCTGATGGTGCCACTGGTGGGGCATCTGTCCTTGGGGCAGGGGCACACATGTGGATGGCAAGGGCCATGGTGCATATGTACGCTGTTCGGACTGGGCTCTGCACTGCCCCCCTCCCCACCCCCCGTTTCCCCTGCAATGGGGCAGTACCTTGGATGGGGTCCCTGGTGGGCCAGCGGCTGCGCTGGGACATGCATATTATCCCGTTGATTTATGGGAGGGTATGGCATTCTGCTATTATCACTGGACTAGTAATCCAGAGACCCAGAATCATGCTGTGGGGACTCGGGTTCGAATCCCGCCATGGCAGATGGTGAAATATGAATTCTGTAAAAATACCTGGAATTAAAAGTCTGAAGTTGACCATGAAACCATTGTCAATTGTCGTAAAAACCCATCTGGTTCACGGATTTCCTTTGGGAAAGGAAATATGTCATCCTTACCTGGTCTGACCGACACATGACTCCAGGCCACAGCAATGTGGTTGACTCTTAAATGCCGTCAAGGGTGGGCAATAAATGCTGGCGCAGTGACTGGGCAGTTGAGTAGCACAGTGGTTAGCACTGTTGCTTCACAGCAGCAGGGTCCCAGGTTTGATTCCCGGCTTGGGTCACTGTCTGTGTGGAGTCTGCACGTTCTCCCTGTGCCTGCGTGGGTTTCCTCCGGGCGCTCCGGTTTCCTCCCACAATCCCGAAAGACGTGCTGGTACGTGAATTGGACATTCTGAATTCTCCCTCTGTGTGCCTGAACAGGCGCCAGAATGTGGTGTCTGAGTGATTTTCTCAGTAACATCATTGCAGTGTTAATGTAAGCCTACTTGCAACAATAAAGATCATTATTATCCCTTGAACGAATAAAGCTGGGGTCTGGGGCTTCCTGGGTGTGGCTTGTGGGGATGGGGCACCCATACTGGAAGTGTCGTTCTGCATATTTATGTGTCACAGTGAGCAATCAGTGGAGTGTGCAGCCAGAAGGCTGCCTTCCAGGCCGTGGCAATGGTGGCCCATGCGCAGCCCCCCCGGTAGCAAGCGCACCCCGACCCCATGTTGCATCTTCTGCTGGCTTCGGCTACTCCCCCCTGCCCTGGTAGATGCACCCCCAGCCAGCGGCACAACCATCAGCCCACTATTGTACCTTTGGGAATTTGGCTTACCTCCTCTTTCAATCTCAGCAGCCACGGTGCTCGGTTCACGGTTTAAATACCACAAATGAACCACGCCCATGTAACTTCCGCCTCGTGGACGCAGAGCATCGCAGGAGGCTGAAGTCTGCTGAGTTGGGCCCATTAATGATCTGCTAACAATCATTACTGTACAATTTGCCTGTCCACACCGGCGCAGCATGGAATGTGTTCACGCCGCTATCGAGTCTCCGGAACATGCCGTTCTATTGGGCGCCTGGCGCCAACGTCGATTTTCGGCTGATATGCGATTCTGTGCCCGATCATGATTTGCGATTCCGGCACTGCTGGAATCACCAATGGCGCCAATAATATTCAGTTAAAATTTATGACTGAATAACTTAGTTGTTGAAGATTGTATAAAGGAGTTAAAGGGGGAGGGAGTTAAAAGGGGAGGGTGATTTGTGATGATTATTCCTTTAAGGGCAACACAGCAGAGTAAGGGTCACCTTGCCTGGATCCCCCAATTGGGACTCAGAGTGGGGAATCACCCCAGGGGTTGGAAGCCTGTCTTGGGCAGCAGACATGTACAGGACAAGGTTCAGCCGTGCCGTCTGCTGCACTGCTGTACAATTTATCATTACAGTAAACATGCAGACATATCAAGCAATTAGGATGGCATATGACATGTTGATCTTTAATGCAAGGAGATTAGATGAGAGTAAGGAAATTTTACTGCAATGTAGAGAGTTTTTCCGAGACTGCGCCTGGAGGAAGGAAGGATATACTTGCCTGATAAGTGATACAGCAAAATTTCACTCTATTTCCTAGGCTGAAAGTGTTGTCCAATGATGAGAAGCTGACTAAATTGGCACGGTACTTTCTGGAATTTGGAACAATGAGAGGTGATCTTATGGAAACACACAACGTTCTGAAGTGGTGTGGAAGGGTGGATACGGAGAGATTGTTTTCCCTGCCTGGGGAATCAAAAGCAAGGATGCATAGTCTCAGGATAAGGGGCCATTTATTTGGGACTCACATGAGGAGAAATTTCTTTATTCAAGAAGTTGTGAATCTTTGAAATTCTCTATCACAAAGAGCTGTCGATGTTCCATTGTTAAATATTTAATGTTGAGATAGACAGATTTTTGGTTGTCTCAGGGAATCAAGAGATATGGAATGGAGACTGATGAAAAAGTGCAGTTGAAGCAGAAGATCAACACAATCATATTGAATGCCTGGACAGACACGATGGGCTGTGTGGTTTACTCCTACTCCTATTTCCTATGCTATTATGTTCTTCACAGTATGTCACACTTGAGAGTTTGCAGCTGTTGTCCCAATAATAGTAAATACGCCATATTGAGCAGTACAAACAGGAAGTTTCAATTCCTTGTTGTTGAGTTTAATTATTTCAATGGACCTGGGATAGTGCAAGCTATTCATTGTGCTTAATGTTTGAACATGCTCCAGTCACTCCTACTGGAAAGACCACATGTGGACATTGGGGAATCATAGGAGCAGGCTCAGCCATGACCCATATTGACCTCAGAGAGGGTGCAGTATTGATTACACAACATTATGAGGACAGGTTCCATGGATGATGCATGGTTTCCCCAGAGTTTTTCAAATTTGTTTATGTAATAAGAGATATGCTGCCATGGCAAACGTTTGGGGAAATTAATGAGATGGGATTGAAGACAAGTAATTCTCCAGGGCCTGATAATCAACATCCCAGAGGACTGAAGGAAGTGGCCCTAGAAATAGTAGATACATTGGTGGTCATTTTCCAAAATTCTTTGTCTCTGGAATGGTTCCTACAGATTGGAGGGCAGCTAATATTACCCCGGTATTCAAAAAGGGAGGTAGAGAGAAGACCGGGCAGATGACACTAAAGTCGGTGGAGTTGTGGACAGTGCGGAAGGATGTTACAAGTTACAGAGGGACATAGATAAGCTGCAGCGCTGTGCTGAGAGGTGGCAAATGGAGTTTAATGCAGAAAAGTGTGAGGTGATTCATTTTGGAAGGAATAACAGGAAGACAGAGTACTGGGCTAATGGTAAGATTCATGGCAGTGTGGATGAGCAGAGAGATCTCAGTGTCCATGTACATAGATCCCTGAAAGTTGCCACCCAGGTTGAGAGGGTTGTTAAGAAGGCATACGGTGTGTTAGCTTTTATTGGTAGAGGGATTGAGTTTCGGAGCCATGAGGTCATGTTGCAGATGTACAAAACTCTGGTACGGCCGCATTTGGAGCATTGCGTGCAATTCTGGTCGCCGCATTATAGGAAGGATGTGGAAGCATTGGAAAGGGTGCAGAGGAGATTTACCAGAATGTTGCCTGGTATGGAGGGAAGATCTTATGAGGAAAGGCTGAGGGACTTGAGGCTGTTTTTGTTCGAGAGAAGAAGGTTAAGAGGTGACTTAATTGAGGCATACAAGATTGAGGCAATTGAGGCATACAAAAACCAAAGGGTTGTGAATCTCTGGAATTCCTCGCCCAGTGAAGCAGTTGAGGCTCCTTCTTTAAACGTTTTTAAGAAAAAGATAGATACCTTTCTAAAGAATAAAGGGATTCGGGGATCTGGGGCGTCATTCTCTGACCCCCCGCCGGGTTGGAGAATGGCTGTTGGCCGCCGTGAATCCCGCCCCCGTCCCCGCCGAAGTCTCCGGTACCGGAGATTGGGCGGGGGCGGGAATCGGGCCGTGCCGGTTGGCGGGACCCCCCGCTCAATTCTCCGGCCCGGGTGGGCCGAAGTCCCGCCCAGAAATTGCCTGTCCCGCCGGCGTAAATCAAAGCTGGTATTTACCGGCGGGACCAGGCGGCGTGGGCGGGCTCCGGGGTCCTGGGGGGGGCGCAGGGCGATCTGGCCCCAGGGGGTGCCCCCACGGTGGCCTGGCCCGCAATCGGGGCCCACCGATCCGCGGGCGGGCCTGTGCCGTGGGGGCACTCTTTCCATTCCGCCTCCGCCACGGTCTCCACCATGGCGGAGGCAGAAGAGACTCTCCCCACTGCGCATGCGCAGGAAACTGTCAGCGGCCGCTTACGCTCCCGCGCATGCGCCGCCTTTCCACGCCAGCTGGTGGGGCAACAAACGCCATTTCTGCCAGCTGGCGGGGCGGAAATCCCTCCGTCGCCGGCCGAGCCTCTCAATGTTGGGGCTCGGCGTCCAAAGATGCGGAGCATTCCGCACCTTTGGGCTGGCGCGATGCCCGTCTGATTGGCGCCGTTTTGGGCGGCAGTCGGTGGACATCGCGCCGTTGGGTGAGAATTTCGCCCATGGTGTACGGGCCGGAGAGTGGAGCTGAGTCCACAAAGATCAGCCATGATCTCATTAAATGGCGGAGCAGGCTCGAGGGGTCAGATGGCCTACTCCTGTTCCTAGTTCTTATGTTCTTATGTTCTTATGATCAGAGGATTGGATAGGGTGGACAGTGAGAGCCTTTTTCCTCAGATGGTGATGTCTAGCACGAGGGGACATAGCTTTAAATTGAGGGGATATAGATATAAGACAGATGTCAGAGGTAGGTCCTTTACTCAGGGAGTAGTAAGGGCGTGGAATGCCCTGCCTGCAACAGTAGTGAACTCGCCAACACTAAGGGCATTCAAATGGTCATTGGATAGACATATGGATGATAAGGGAATAGTGTAGATGGGCTTTAAGTGGTTTCACAGTTCGGCGCAACATCGAGGGCCGATGGGCCTGTACTGCGCTGTAATGTTCTATGTTCTATAGACCAATGAGCCTAATGTTGGTAGTAGAGAAGTTGCTGGAGTCCATTATCAAGGATTTCATAGCACAGCATTTGGAAAGCAGTAGTATAATCAGACAAAGTCAGCATGGATTTCTGAAAGGGAAGCCATGCTTGACAAATCTACTAGAATTCTTTGAAGATGTAACAAGTAGAGTTGACTAGGGAGGATTGGTGGATGTGGTTTATTTAGACTTTCAGAAGGCTTTTGACAAGGTCTCATATAGCAGATTACTCTTTAAAGTTAAAGCGCCTGGAATTGTGGGCCGTGTCTTGAGATAGATAGAAAGCTGGTTAGCAGACAGGAAGCAAAAATTTGGAATAAATGGGTCTTCTCCCGATTGGCAGGCAGTGACCAGTGGGGCACCACAGGGATCTGTGATGGGACCCCAACTGTTCACATTATACATCAATGATTTGGATGAGGGAACTAAAGGCATTATCTCCAAATTGGCAGATGATTCAAAGTTGGGTGGGAGGGTGAGCTGTGAGGAAGATGCAGAAATGCTTCAGTGGGATTTGGACAGGCTGAGTGAGTGGGCATATGCATGGCAGATGCAGTATAACGTGGATAAATGTGAGGTTATTCACTTCGGTAGCAAAAATAGGAAGGCAGATTATTATTTGAATGGGTGTAAATTGAGAGAGGTGGACACTCAGTGAGACCTTGGTGTCCTCGTGCATCAGTTATGTGTAGATACAGCAGGCAGTAAAGAAGACAAACGTTATGTTGGCTTTCATAGTGAGAGAATTTGAATATAGGAATAGGGATGTTTTACTGCAATTGTATAGTGTATTGATGAGGATATCTGGTGTCTTTATCAGAAGAAGGATGTTTTTGCTATGGAGGGAGCGCAGCAAAGGTTTACCAGGCTGATTCCAGGGATGGAGGGACTGACATATGAGGAGAGACTAAGTCGGTTAGGATTATATTCATTGGAGTTCAGAAGAGTGAGAGAAGATCTCATAGAAACTTATAAAATTCAACAGGATTGAACAGGGTTAGATTCAGAAAGAATGTTCCCAATGATGGGGGAGTCCAGAACTAAGGATCATAATTTGAGGATAAGGGGTAAACCTTTTCGGACTGAGGTGATGAGAATCTGTGTACCATAAAAGTAGTTGAGGCCAAAACGTTGTGTAATTTCAAGTAGGAGTTAGATATAGCTCTTGGGACTAAAGGGATCACAAGATATGGGGGGAAGGCTGGATCAGGATACTGAACTTGATGATCAGTCATGGTATTAATCAATGGCAGAGCAGGCTCGAAGGGCCGAATGGCCTCCTCCAGCTTCTATTTTCTGTGTACGTTTCTATGTTTATTGCCCCATCCGTAATTGCCATTGAGAAGGTGGTGGTGAGCTGCCTTCTTGATGTGCAGTCGTCCATGTGGTGTATATTGGGGTGGGAGCTTCCAGGTTGCAGGTTTGGATGGTGCTGTCAAAGGAGCCTTGTGGAGTTGCTGCAGTTGTGGTACTGCCTTGAAGATGTACTGTGCATCCGCGGTGATGAGAGTGAATATTTTAGGTGACGGATGAGGCTGCTTTTGTCCTGGATGGTGTTGAGCTTCTTGGCACTGCACTCATTCAAGCAAACGGAAAGGAGTCCATCACACTCCTGACTTGTGCCTTTTAAATGGTGGACATATATTTGTGGAGTTGAGTTAGTCACTGCAAAATCCCAAGCATCTGACCTGCGCCTGTAACTGCAGTACTCATATGACTGTCCAGATTAAGGGGTGATCTAACTGAGGTGTTTAAGATGATTAAAGGATTTGATAGGGTGCCAAAACTATTTTCTGGGTACTGAGTGTAGGACAAGGAGGCGGAACGTTAAAATGTGAGTTATTTTGTTCAGCAATGATGTCAGGAAGAATTTCTTCACACAAAGGCAAGTGGAAATCTGGACCACATTTCCAGTTGTAGAGACTGGAATAATTGAAAATTTCAAAAACGGGTTTGATATTTTTGTTAGGCCAGAGTTTTAAGGGTTACAGAGAGGGTAAGTGGATGGAGTTTTTTTTTAAATTTAGAGTACCCATTTCTTTTTTTCCAATTGGGGCAATTTAGCGTTGCCAATTCACCTACCTTGCACATCTTTGGGTTGTGGGGGTTAGACCCATGCAGAAAAGGGGAGAATGTGCAAACCCCATGCAGACAGTGACCCGGGGCCGGGATCGAATCCGGGTCCTCAGCGCCGTGAGGCAGCAGTGCTAACCACTGTGCCACGTAAGTGGATGGAGTTGATGCAGATCAACTATGATTTAATTGAATGGCAGGACAGACAATTTTTGCAAGATGCCATATGTGGTTGAGCAGCCTGACGACACTTGATGCCTAAACTCACATAAAGAATACCACTGAAGGTACACACACCTGTGGAATCTGCCCCCCTGAAGCTTTAGGGGAGGAGAATATAAAGCAGGGAAAAAAATTACTCAACGAACCGAATGTTGCCAAAATTGTTCTAACACTGTCATGTTTCTGATTTCAGGTACAAGGAGGGTCAATACCCAGGAAACAGGGAAATTATCAGAATAGTCAATACTTCACCCATGGTGGCTGACGTTTCCTTTTGTTATCAGAACGATGTAAAAGCTGCCACCTACCTTGTGGATCCACCCACTATGACTCTTGAACCCTATCAGAAAAAGGTACACATATCCACAACACATTGTCAACAATCATCAATGTGATATCACACACAACCATTCAAACAGGAGCAGAGGAATCGCCAAATATTTCAAATCACAATGAGGGTTCTCACTGCATTCTCAATGTGCTTGCATCAAAAAGCTGAGAAATTTTGGAACTGATTTTTCTTTTGCAGGAAGTTGCATTCAATGGTGTAATTCTTATTTTTATTATTTCATGGGAAGTGTGTGCCCATTATTAATTGCCCTTGGGCAGGTGGTGGTGAACTGCCTTCTTGAACCAAAGTGCTGTTTGGGAGCCATTCCAATTTTGTGACCCAGTGACAGTGAAGGAACGGCTATATAGTTTCAGGTCAGGATGTTGTGTGACCCTGAGGGGACACCTGTCCATCCACATGTTAAGTGTTGAAGAAGCAGTGGGGATTTGTTGCAGTGATGGTGAGGGCTCTGTGATGCAGAGCAAAGCTAACAGCATAGGTTCAATTCCCGTATCGGCTGAGATTATTCATGAAGTCCCTGTCTTCTCAGCCTTGCCCCTTAACTGATCCTCAGGTGGTGATCCTCAGGTTAAACCACTGCCAGTCAGCTCGCCCCCTCAAAAGGGAACACAGCCTATGGTCATCTCGGACTATGGCACCTTTATTCTGTAGCGTTTGGCTTATGAGCATTCTTTCTGGACATTAGGCATTGGTGGATTTGATCTCTGTGGTAAGGATTCTTAACCTTACAAATTGTTCCTTCCAGGACCTCTCAATATGGGCCTACCCGACTACTTCAGGGAAATTTGATGACTATCTCATTTGTTGTATACGAGAGAATCCTGAGCCAGTCTTCTTTAAAATATGCTGTTATGGAGTACGTGCAGAGATTGAACTCGATCGTAAACAGCTGCACTTTGACAAAATGATCCTTCACAGGTCAGTCAAAACTATATAATGGATGTGGAAACAATGGGCTGGATTCTCCAGTTCCCCACATCCAAGAAATGGATGTTTAAACAATGTACCTTTAAGAAATGGAGCTGATCATATTACTGAAGTAATGTCAGAGGGTGGGGGAAGCTGAGCTCACTTCTGCTTTTTGAGTTTCAGTTTGAGAAGGCAGCTGGGAGTGTCTGTGTGTTCTGCTGTGAGATGCAGGAAGAAACACAGAGCTGGTCTGTTGATTTCTGCAATCCAAAGACTATAAATATATTGAATGTAACCTAATGTACTCCTATTTTTGAAGGTTTGAAGTCTTTTGGATGTTTAAAGGAACAGTTTGAAGGATTATTTAGTGTTGTAGTCTTTTGGGGTTATCTTTGAAGTAATGGGTGTTAAGATATTCAATGTTTGCTTTAAAAGGGTTAACTTGAGTTCATAGAATAAACAATCTTTTGTTTTAAAAACCACATGTCCATTTCTGCTGCATCACACCTGGAGAGTACGCCGTGTGCTTCCCACACCACAATCTATTAAAAGTTGTGGGTCGGTTGAACTCCATGAAACACTTTGGGATTCTGTAAACCCGGACCCATAACAATGGGGTTTCATGTTGAAGCCACCCCGCACAACTGGGAAACCTTCAAATGAGGGTGCGCAGTCAGCGGGAAGTGTGAATCACAGCGGCTGTAAAATTTCGGCCTTTCTGTCAGACAGATATATTAGCATGAATTTTCAACTTTGAGGCACGTAGCAAGAGTCAGGCAAATCCCCAGCTTGGCTTGCCAGCCTCGGGAGAAAGTACCCACAAAGGCAGGACTTTCATTCTTGGATGCAGGCTGGCAAATGTCTGCAAACAGCCACAGGGGTTGCCTGGGGCCGGGTTAGCTGCTTGAAAGACCCATCGCAATGCAGTGGGACATCCTGATTAAAGTGAAAACACAAAAGCTCTCCATCCCTCACCTGACACAGTCCTTCACCCTCCAAGCACCTCCCAGTTCCCCCATTACTTGTGATGAAACACCTGCATCCTGAGTGAAAACGTTGCTTGATTGACAACTCTTGCTCTCTTTTGGCAAATCCACAATGTTTATTTACCCTCCCACACCCAGCACCCTCCCACACCCAACACCCTCACACACCCTGCACCCTCCACACCCTGCACTCTCCCACACTGTGCACACCCTGCACCCACCTACACTGTGCACCCTCCCAGACCCTGCACCCTCCCACAACCTACACCCTCACACACCCTGCATCCTCCACACCCTGCACTCTCCTACACTGTGCACACTCTGCACCCACCCACACTCTGCAGCCTCCCACAATGTGCACACTGCCACACTGTGCATACTCTGCAGCCTCCCACACTGTGCACCCTCACTCACCATGCACCTTCCCACATCTGCACCATTGCACACCGCACACCCTCCCACACCCTCCAACACCCCATACCCTGCAATCCTCCCATATCCTGCACCCTCCAACACCCCACACCCTGTGCTCTCCCACACCCTACAATCCTCCCATACCCTGCACCCTCATACACTGCCTGCACTCTCCCGCACCCTGCACCCTCCCACACCCTCCACGCACCCACACCCTGCACCCTCCCACACCCTGCACCCTCCCACACCCTGCACCCTCCCACACCCTGCACGCTCCCACACACTGCACCCTCCCACACCCTGCACTCTCCCGCACCCTGCATCCTCCACACCCTGCACTCTCTCACACCCTGCATCCTCCCACACCCTGCACTCTCCCGCACCCTGCATCCTCCACACCCTCCACTCTCCCACACCCTGCACCCTCCCACATCCTGCACTCTCCCGCACCCTGCATCTTCCACACTATGCACTCTCCCACACCCTGCATCCTCCCACAACCTACACCCTCACACACCCTGCATCCTCCACACCCTGCACTCTCCCACACTGTGCACACTCTGCACCCACCCACACTCTGCAGCCTCCCACAATGTGCACACTGCCACACTGTGCATACTCTGCAGCCTCCCACACTGTGCACCCTCCCTCACCATGCACCTTCCCACATCTGCACCATTGCACACCGCACACCCTCCCACACCCTGCGTCCTCCCAAACCCTGCAATCCTCCCATACCCTGCACCCTCAAACACCCCACACCCTGCGCTCTCCCACACCCTACAATCCTCCCATACCCTGCACCCTCCCACATCCTGCACTCTCCCACATCCTGCATCCTCCACACCCTGCACCCTCCCACACCTTGCACCCTCCCACACCCTGCACTCTCCCACACTCTGCACCCTCCCACACCCTAAACCCTCCCACACCCTGTCCTCTCCCACACCCTGCACCCTCCCACACCCTGCACCCTCCCACACCCTGCACTCACCCACACCCTGCACCCTCCCACACCCTGCACCCTCCCACCCTGCACCCTCCCACACCCTGCACCCTCCCACACCCTGCACTCTCCCACACCCTGCACCCTCCCACACCCTGCACTCTCCCACACCCTGCACCCTCCCACACCCTGCACCCTCCCACACCCTGCACCCTCCCACACCCTGCACCCTCCCACACCCTGCACTCTCCCACACCCTGCACTCTCCCACACCCTGCACTCTCCCACAACCTGCACTCTCCCACACCCTGCACTCTCCCACACCCTGCACCCTCCCATACCATGCACCCTCCCACACCCTGCACCCCCCACACCGTGCACTCTCCCACACCCTGCACCCTCCCACTCCCTGCACTCTCCCACACGCTGCGCTCTCCCACACCCTGCACTCTCCCACACCGTGCACTCTCCCACACCCTGCACTCTCCCACACCCTGCACCCTCCCACTCCCTGCACCCTCCCACTCCCTGCACCCTCCCACACCCTGCACTCTCCCACACCCTGCACCCTCCCACACCCTGCACTCTCCCACACCCTGCACCCGCCCACACCCTGCACCCTCCCACACCCTGCACCCTCCCACACCCTGCATTCTCCCACACCCTGCACTCTCCCACACCCTGCACTCTCCCATACCCTGCACCCTCGCACACCATGCACTCTCCCACACCCTGCACCCCCCACACCCTGCACTCTCCCACATGCTGCGCTCATCAATTCAGCACTGACCCAGGGTGGCACGGTGGCGCAGTGGTTAGCACTGCTGCCTATATCGCTGAGGACCCGGATTCGATCCCGACCCGCGTCACTGTTTGTGTGAAATTTGCACATTGATGCTCTATCAATTACAACGAGACGAGAGTAGAGTGTAATCGAGACTTTATTAAGCAGAGATGTGTAGCCTCCTGCAGCTGCTGCCGAAATGGCTGCAGCTCAGTGAGCACACACATTTATACTCCGCCTACTGGGTGGAGACAGCAGGCAGGGATCTAACCCCGTACCTATAGTACAGGAGCCTTACCGTATTACATCTCGTATGTGATGTATACAGCAGTGGTGACTACCACATTCACCCCCTGTTAAAGAAGAGTCCAGTGGGGGTGGTGGAAAACTATTTACATACATTTTAAGGTTAACATTTTGGGGAAAGTTCACAAATTCAGCCGATCGGGTGCCTTGATCCTCCGTTGTGAGCGCCGCAGTCCCGGTGACGATGCAGGCATCGGCTCGGTCGCCGGTGACTCCGGGAGTGTGTAGACATCATCTTCATCCCCGGGTGGGACCAAGGGGTGGACGGATCATCCTGGAGCGGGGGCTTTGGTGAGGTGCGCTGGGGGGAGGAAGGATGGCGCCGGGGCAGGGGGGGGAGAGGTGGGGACCCAGCTGGTGACAGGTCCCTGAGGGAGACTGTGTTTTGGCGACCGTCGGTGTACGCCACGTAGGCGTACTGCTGGTTTGCATGGAGTAGCTGTACCCTCTCGACCAACGGGTCCGCCTTGTGGAGCCGCACGTGCTTGCGGAGGAGGACGGGTCCTGGAGTTGCCAGCCACGTTGGGAGCGAAACCCCGGAGGTGAACTTCCTGGGGAAGGCAAGGAGACGTTCATGGGGGGTTGCATTAGTCGCCGTGCATAGTAGCGATCCGATGGAGTGAAGGGTGTCGGGGCGGACCTCCTGCCAGCGGGAGACCGGGAGATTTTTGGATCGTAGGGCCAGCTGGAAGGCCTTCCAGACCGTCCCATTCTCCCGCTCCACTTGCCCATTTCCCCGGGGGTTGTAGCTGGTCGTCCTGCTCGAGGCGATGACCTTGCTGAGCAGGTCCTGACGCAGCACATCACTCATAGAGGAGGTTTCCCTGGTCGCTGTGGATGTAGGCGGGGAAACTAGCGACCGGGGAAACCTCCTCTATGAGTGATGGGCTGCATCAGGACCTGCTCAGCAAGGGCATCGGCGGTAGGCGAAGATGGTGTTGAGTGCTTAGATGGAGGTGGCAGACGTCATATCGGGGCATGGGACGGCGAAGGGGAATCTGGAGTATTCGTCGACCACGTTAAGGAAGTACGTGTTTCGGTCGGTGGAAGGGAAGGGCCCTTTGAAATCCATGCTGAGACGTTCGAAGGGGCGGGAGGCCTTCACTATGTGTGCGCGGTCTGGCCGGTAGAAGTGTGGTTTGCACTCTGCGCAGACCTGGCATTCTCTGGTGATAGCCCTGACCTCTGCAATGGAGTAAGGCAGATTGCGGGTCTTTATGAAGTGAAGGAACCGGGTGACCCCTGGGTGACAGAGAGCGTTGTACAGGGTCCGGAGTCGGTCCACTTGTACGCTGGCACATGTATCTCGGGAAAGGGCATCGAGGGGCTCGTTGAGCTTACCGGAGCGATACAAAATTTCGTAATTGTAGGTGGAGAGCTCGATCCTCCACCTCAAGATTTTATCATTTTTGATCTTGCTGTGTGTTATTGAACATGAAGGCAACCGATCATTGGTCAGTGAGGAGAGTGAATCTCCTGCCGGCCAGGTAATGCCTCCAATACCGCACAGCTTCTACGATGGCTTGGGCCTTCTTCTCGACGGAGGAATGCCGAATTTCGGAGGCATGGAGGGTGCGTGAAAAGAATGCCACGGGCCTGCCTGCCTGGTTGAGGGTGGCGGCCACAGCGACGTCTAATGCATCGCTCTCGACTTGGAAGGGGAGCGTCTCGTCGACCGCGTGCATCGTGGCCTTGGCGATGCCGGCCTTGATACAGTTGAAGGCCTGGTGAGCCTCAGCCGCCAGGGGGAAAACGGTGGAGGGAATGAATGGGCAGGCCTTGTCCGCATAGTTAGGGACCCACAGGGCGAGAAGAACCCCGGGCATCGTTTGAGGGCCTTGGGGCAGTGGAGGTGGGGGAGTTCGATGAGGGGGCGCATGCGATCGGGGTCGGACCCCAGGACTCCATTTTGCACCACATAGCCGAGGATGGCTAATCGGTTCGTGCTGAACACCCACTTCTCCTTGTTGTACGTTAGGTTGAGGAGTTTGGCGGTGTGGAAGAATTTGGAAAGGTTAGCGTTGTGGTCCTGCTGGTCGTGACCGCTGATGGTGACGTTATCCAGGTACGGGAAGGTGGCCCGCAGTCCGTACCGGTCAACCATTTGGTCTCCCATTGGAAGACCGAGACCCCATTAGTGAGGCCGAAGGGAACCCTAAGGAAGTGGTAAAGGCGGCCGTCCGCCTTGCGAATGGGGAGCTGGTGGTAGGCAGATTTCCAGGTCGACTTTCGAGAAGACCCGGAACTGTGCAATCTGATTGACCATATCAGATATGCGTGGGAGGGGTACGCGTTGAGCTGCATGTACCGATTGATGATCTGACTACAGTCAACGACCATCCTGTTTTTCTCCCCAGTTTTTACAACTACCACTTGGGCTCTCCAGGGGCTGTTGCTGACCTCGATAATACCTTTCCGCAGCAGCCGTTGGACCTCGGACCTGATGAAGGTCCTGTCCTGGGCACTGTACCGTCTGCTCCTGGTTGCGATGGGTTTGCAATCCAGGGTGAGGTTTGCAAACAGAGAAGGCAGGTCGACCTTAAGGGTCGTGAGACCGCATACAGTAAGAGGTGGTTGGGGGCCGCCGAATTTCAGGGTTAGACTTTGGAGGTTGCACTGGAAGTCCAGGCCGAGTAGCAAGGCAGCGCAGAGGTTGGGGAGGACGTAGAGCTGGAAGTCACTGAACTCTACGCCCTGGATGGTGAGGGTGGCGGTGCAGTACCCCTGGATCTCCACGGGGTGGGATCCGGAGGCAAGGGGGATTCTCTGGTTAATGGGGTGTACCCCGAGTGAGCAGCGCCTTCCCGTATCGGGGTGGATGAAGCTCTCTGTGCTCCCGGAATCAAGAAGGCATGATGTCTTGTGCCCATCGACCTTTACCGTCGTCGACGCGGTTGCGAGGTTATGCGGCCAGGACTGGAATATCGTATGGAGGCGAGCTGTTGCTGGTGTTGGAAGGCCCCAGGTTGGTCGGCAGGCGATGAGTGGCCCGATGAGGTGCTTAAGGAGCAGGGGCCCTGAGGCGGGGTAGATGGCGGCGCGCATGTGGCGTTAAAGATGGTGGCGCCCACGAGCCGCACGAGGCCTGATGGGGGGAAGATGGCGGCGCCCATGAGCCGCACGTGGGTTGCGGGGGCGAAAATGGCGTTGCTCATGGCTCGCACGTGGGGGTTGCAGGAACAATGGGCCTGGTTACAGCGGCAATCGAGCGGGCCTGGCACACAGCACCGGAATGTCCTTTCTCCCCTCAGGCCTTGCAGAGTGCACTCCGTGCCGGGCAGCGCTGCCAGGGGTGCTTTGTCTGTCTGCAGAAGTAGCACTAGGGTCCCCCGTGGTTGGCTGGCAGCCACGCGGCACAGGCTTGGGGTTGGCTGGGGGCTGTCGCTGGTGGGGTCCATGATGGGGTGTTCGCTGGTGGGGTCCACGATGTCCAGGAGGGTGGCTCCATGCGGTTGGGGGCGTACGCTTGTACATTACGGGAGACGACCGTTAATGAGATCGCGAGTTTCTTGGTCACCGCGAGGTCAAAGGTAGCCCCTTTTAAGAGGCGCTGGCGGATGTATGCCAACCCTATGCCCGCAACGAAAGCGTCCCTAATTAGGAGTTTGGAATGTTCAACGGCCGACAATGAGAGGCAATCGCAGTCCCTCGCCAGGGCATGCAGGGCACGCCAGAAATCTTCCACAGACTCACCGGTGAGTTGATGCCGCGTGGACAGGAGATGCCTGGCGTAGAGCTTGTTGGTCTGCTGAGTGTAGTTCTCTTTCAGTAGCGCCATGGCCCCAGCGTAGGTAGGCTCGTCCCGGATGAGGGGAAAGATATCGGAACTCAGCTGCGTGTACAGGATCTGGGGCTTCTGTACCTCTGAGGGTGGTTCAGTCGCAGATCCGATGTAGGCTTCAAAGCAAGCTAGCCAATGTGCGAAGGCCGACTTTACGTTGTCTGCTTGAGGGTGCAGTTGCAGGTGATCCGGCTTGATGCGGAGGTCCATCGTGGTAAAATCTCTGCTTAATAAATTGATCCACTATCAATTACGACGAGACGAGAGTAGAGTGTAATCGAGGCCTTATTAAGCAGAGATGTGTGGCCTCCTGCAGCTGCTGCCGAAATGGCTGCAGCTCGGTGAGCACACACATTTATAATCCGCCTACTGGGCGGAGCCAGCAGGCAGGGATCTACCCCCATACCTGTAGTACAGGAGCCTTACCATATTACATCTCGTATGTGATATGTACTACAGTGGTGACTGCCACACACATTCTCACCGTGTCAGCGTGGATTTCACCCCCACAACCCAAAGATGTGCAGGCCAAAGATTGGATTGGCCATGCTAAATTGCCCAAAAAAAAGAATTGGGTACTCTAAAATTTTTTAAAAAAAAGTCTGCACTGACCCTCATCGTGATCGTGATGGACCTCAGACCTGATGAAGGTCCTGTCCTGGACCAAAGAAGCACCCCACCCCTATCCCCTAACCCCCACCTGATCTTTTTGGACACGAAGGGGCAAATTACCAATGATTGGATATGGTGTGATTTACGAAAGTCCGTCGGGACTCTGCGCGTAATGACCCCAACAATTTTGTAACATAGCTGCAGGAAATAGTGTCCAAGGCAGGCTGCTTGAGGGGAGATGGTGGCGTAGTCAGGGGAGGCAGTGGCGCAGTGGTATTGTCGCTGGACTAGTAGTCCAGAGACCCAGGATAATAGCCTGGGGACCTGGGTTCGAATCTCATGTCAGGTGAGAATTTAAACTTCATCAAATATCTGTAATTAAAAGTATAATGATGACCATGAAACCATTGTTGATTGTCTTAAAATCACATCTGGTTCACTAATGCTTATCAGGGAAGGAAATCTGTCATCCTCACCTGGTCACATCCTTACATGTGACTCCTGACCCACAGCAATGTGGTTGACTCTTTAATGCCCTTTGAAATGGCCTAGCAAGCCACTCAGTTGTAATCAACCACTACCAAAACATAAAAAGGAATGAAACCGGACGGACCACCCGGCATTGACCCAGGCACCGAAAACGACAATGGCAAACCCAGCCCTGTCGACCTTGCAATGTCCTCCTTATTAACATCTGTGGGGCTTGTGTCAAAATTGGGAGAGCTATCTCACAGACTAGTTTGCAACAGCCTGACAGAGTCATACTCACAGAATCATACCTTACAATGTCCCAGGCAGCACTATCACAATTCCTGGGTATGTCCTGTCTCATCGACAAGACAGACCCAGCAGAGGTGGCAGCACAGCGCCATACTGTCAAGAGGGAGTTGCCCTGGGAGTCCTCAACATCGATGCACTGACAATCCCAGACAGGAAATATTGTTTTATGAACCAACACGGGATTTTCTATCATGGTGGCACAGTGGTAATGTAACAGGGCTAATGGAATCCCGACAGTGCAGAAGGAGGCCATTCGGCCCATTGTGTCTACACCGGTCCTCCAAAAGAGCACTCTATCCAGGTTCACTCTCTGCCCATCACACCCTATCGCTGTAGGCCTAATATGCACATCCCTGAACATTTCCAGCTCCTTCAATCCTGCAAACCGACCCCTAAGAAACAAATCTTTTAGTGTCCTAATCCCCTTCTCCTCCCATTTCTGAAAATTTCAATCCCACTTCACTGCCTCAAATCTGTGGTTCCCCCGAATCGACATTTCCCTTGACTCTGCCCCCAACCCGAACTTTTGGCGAAACTGCCTCCAAATTGTCAACGAAGCTATTATTACCGGACTCACTGAGTATTTCCCCGGGGACATCGGGAGCAGCGCTGTTGCTAGTGCCTTCAGCCCTGACCCCCTGCACAAACTCTCCTCCATTCTGACCCACTGGGAATCAACCCCTCTGACCCAGCTCCTCAACTTCTCCACATTCGCCGCCCAGTAATAATACATCAGGTTCGGATGACCCAAACACCCTGCCTGCCTTCTCCTCTGTCGTAGCACCTTTCTAACTCTGGCCACCTTCCCTCCCCATATGAACAAAGTAATCATTCCTTCAATCTCTCTGAAAAATGCCTTTGGCAGGAAAATCGGCATGCATTGGAAAATAAACAGAAATCGCAGCAACACGTTCATTTTAACCGCCTGTACCTAACCCGCCAGTGACAGAGGGAGACCATCCCACCTTGCCAGATCAGCTTGCACTCTCCCCACCAAACTAGAAATGTTGTACCTGGGGAGCTCCCCCCCCCACTCCCAGGCAACCTGCACCCCCAGGTATCTAAAGTGAGTCCCTGCCCCACAGAATGGCAGTGCCCCCACCCCTGGCCGAGACACCACAAAATATTCACTCGTCTCGATTTAGTTCGTACCCCGAGAAAGACCCAAACACCCGAAGCAGCTCCAATATTCCCCCTGTCGACACACTCGGTTCCGACACGTATAACAGCCAGTCATCGGCATATAAGGACTCCCTATGCTGTGCCCCCCCACCCCGCACTATTCCTTTCCATACCCCCGAACTTCTTAATGCGATGGCCAACGGCTCAATCGCGAGTGCAAACTGCAAGGGGGTCATAGGACATCCCTGCCTAGTCCCACGGTGGAGAGAAAAGTATCTCGAGCTGATGTTGTTTGTGCGGAACTCGTCCTTGGCTCCTTATATAGTAGCTTTACCCAGTTCACAAACCGCTCCAGAACTGCCATCAAGTACCCCCATTCTACCCGGTCAAAGCCTTCTCAGCGTCCAATGCCACAACCACCTCTGTTTCCTTCCCCTCCGCCGGTCCATAACCATGTTCAATACCCTTCTAATGTTTGAAAAGAGCTGCCTCCCTCTCACGAACCTCGTCTGATCTTCACCTATCACCTTCGGGAGGCACTCCTCCAGACTACCCACCAGTACCTTTGCCAATACTTTTGCGTCCACGTTTAAAAGTGATATGGGCCTATACGACCCACACTCCGTCAGGTCCTCATCTTTTTTTAGCAACAGGGAAATCGATGCCTGCCCCAAAGTTTGTGGCAACATCCCCTTCCCTTTCACCTCTTCAAACATCCCCACCATCAGGGTTGCCAGCTTATCCTTGAATTTTTATATTATTCCACCAGAAACCCATCCGGCCCTGCCACCTTTCCTGACTGCATCCTCCCAATCGCATCCTTTATCTCCTGCTCCACTATTGCTCCTTCTAATGTAGCCCTGTCCCCCTCCCCTAGCCGCGGGTACTCCAACACATCTAGAAATTCCTGCATCTCCCATTCTCCCCCAGGTGGCTCTGACCTGTACACCCTCTCATAGAATTCCTCAAAGACCTTGTTAATCAGATCCGGAGCCACCACCAACTTCCCTGCCTTTCTCTGCAATTACCCTTACCGCTGCCTCCCTCTGAAGCTGACCTGCTAACATACTAATAACACACCATGCTCGTAAACTGCACCCCTTGCTTGCCTCAATTGGCGCACCGCCTTCCTGGTAGGTCAAAGCTAGACTGTAGTTCCTTCCTCTTTTCCAACTTCGCTGGGTCCCCATCTTCTGCATAACTCCTATCTACCTCCAACGTCTCATCTATTACCCTCTGCCACTCCAACCTCGCCTCTTTGTCATCCTGGCCTTAAACAAGATCACCTCACACCTCACCACTGCCTTTAGAGCCACCCAGACAACTGCATCGATCCCTTCCCCACCCCTTGCTCACCTCGGAGGCCCATCAAAACCTGCTAACCAGGCTCCAATGTCCGCAACCCTCCTCTCACCTCACCTCTGTTCACTAGCCAACTTTAGTTAGCCAGTGCAGGTGGCCCCCCACCCCAAGGCATACCGTCCCCTCCTACCCAGTCCTAGAGAAAAAAAACAACAATCCAACCCATACAATTCACTAAAATAAGATATAATCATTGCAACACAGAATGCCAATCAACCCAACCCATAACTTGAACTCTGTAACAATATGAAGTGAAGTAAATTACAATACATGTTGTCATGTGAGAGTACCTTTAAGAAATGGGTGTTTATAAATGGGTGTATATAAATATCTGCAGTGTGAGTACCTTTAAGAAATGGGTGTTTACTACTGCAGTGATGTCAGAGAGTGGGTGGAGCTGGGCTGTCCTGTCAGCTTTTTACTTTTGTTTTAGGCTGTTTGCTGCAGGGTGTGTTTTAGTTTTGTTTTCAGTGTTGGAGCTGAAGCCAGACCAAGCAGGTGTACTGCTGTCTCTCCGCCATCAAAAGACTATCTCTTGATTATTTGGTGAATTATGAATGTTTTCAGTAGTGACTTTAACCTGACGTGCTTCTGATAAAGTTTTGTTTTTAAGTCGTATGGATGTCAAAAGGAAAGCTTAAAGTATTACTTTGTGTTGTATTCTTTGGGGGTTGTATTTGAATTAATGGTTTCTAAGGTGTTCACTGTATGTTTTAAAAAGGTTAACTTGAGTTCATAGAATTAACATTGTTTTGCTTTAAAAAATACGTTTCCATTTCTGCTGTACCACACCTGTAGAGTGGGCCGTGTGCTCCCCATACCACGATCTAGTAAAAGTTGTGGGTCAAGTGAACTCCATGAGACACTTTGGGGTTCTCGAAACCCTGGCTCATAACAAATTGGGGGCTCGAGGGGGATAAAAGTCTATCTATTGATTGGCTTAGTGAACTGAAAGACAGTGAGGGGTGAGCATATTGTGGTTGCTTTTCAGGTGTGGCATTTTAGTTTAAGTAGAGAGTGTGTTGTGGACAATGGCTCTTTCAGAGGCTCAGAAGTTTTTGGGGGTGGCGACGGTCACACACAGTACCTTACAGACAGAGACTAAAAGCAGACTGTTAGATTTGGCAAAAACATTGCAGTTAACATTAGCTGACAAAATGCAGAAAGGTGAGGTAATTATGGTGGTGGCTAAGCATTTATAGTTGCCTGAGATACAGTTTGCCTCATTGGAAATGGCAAAAATTCAGTTGCAAATTAAACAAATGGAACATGAGAAAGAATTAAAGCAGCTTGAATACAAAAGAGAGAGAGGAAAAAGAAAGAGAGAGAAAGAGATAGAGAGGGAAAAGAAAGAGAAAGAGGGAGAGAGGAAAAAGAAAGTGAGAGAGAGGAAAAAGAAAAGGAGAGTCAAGAAAGGGGAAAAGAAAAAATAGCCCTAGCAGAACAAAAAGAAAGAGATAGGGAGATACAGATCAGGGAAAAAGATAAAGAGAGAGAGTTTGAACTTCAGAAAATGGCCATGAAACATGACACTCAGTTAAAATTGGCAGACGTAAAGGGAAACATACAGTTGGTTAATAGTGCTGAGGATAGTGAGAAAGAGCGTCAAAGTCGAAGGCTTGGTGGGGACCTATTTAAATATGTCCAAGCATTGCCAAGGTTTGACGAGAAGGAGGTATAAACCTTTTTCATTTCAATTGAGAAGGTGGCTAAACAAATAAAATGGCTACAGGACATATGGCTTTTACTGATTCAAACAAAGCTGGTAGGTAGAGCGAGTGAAGTGTTTGCATCACGACCGGAGGGGGTATCTGGGATGTATGAGGAGGTGAAAAAATCCATCTTAGGTGCATATGAACTAGTGCCTGAAGCTTACAGACAAAGGTTTAGAAATTTAAAGAAAGAATTTGGTCAAACATACATGGAGTTTGAAAGGCTCAAACAGAGTAAATTTGATAGGTGGACAAGGGCTTTGAAAATAGACCAAACCTATGAAGGTCTCAGAGAAATTATACTTTTGGAGGAGTTTAAAAATTCAACTCCTGATGTAGTGAGAACTCATCTGGAAGAGCAGAGGGTTAAAACTGCGAGATTAGCAGCGGAAATGGCAGATGATTATGAATTACTTCATAAATCAAAGCTTGGTTTCCGACATCAGTTTCAGCCTGTGAGGGATAGAAACTGGGGACATGAGAAATACTCAAGTGGTGAAGGCAAAGGTGATCTGATGGGAGATAATAAGGAGAGTGTAACTCAGATTTTAAAAATAATCCAGGAGGGTGGAAAAGAAAGGAAACATTTCAAATGTTTTCACTGTAATAAACTAGGCCATGTAAAGTCACAGTGTTGGTGGCTGAAGAAAAGCACTGGGAAGGCTGATGTGGTAAAACAGGGTAAGACAGTGGGGTTTGTGAAAGTGGTAAAGGAAAGCCCAAGTGAAGCGAAGGAGGTGCAAAAGATTGTACAGCCTGATCAAGAGGTGATTGATAAGAAGGTGCCAGATCTCTTTAAAAAATTTACTTGTGTGGGTAAAGTTTACTCATGTGTATCAGGAGGAGCAGGTAAAGAAGTCACAATTTTAAGAGATAGGGGAGCTAGTCAATCTTTAATGGTAAGAGATGAGGAGTTATGTAGTTTGGGAAGAATGTTGCCAGAAAAGGTGGTAATATGTGGAATTCAGGGTGAGAGGAGCAGTGTTCAATTATATAAGGTAAGATTGGAAAGTCCAGTGAAGAGTGGTGAATTAGTAGTAGGAGTAATAGAAAAACTATCTCGTCCAGGAATACAGTTTATCTTGGGTGATGATATAGCTGGATCGCAGGTGAGAGCCTCCTGTGGTTGATAAGCCAGTGGAGAATCAGACAACTGAAGTGTTGAAGGATGAATATCCTGGGATTGTTCCGGATTGTGTAGTAACAAGGCCGCACAGATCAAGGCAAGAGGATGAATCAAAGAGTGAAGATGAAGTTGAAGTGCAATTATCAGAAACAATTTTTGATCAGATGGTTGAAAAAGAACAAGAACAGGTGGAGGATGAGGCGGATATATTTTGTTCAGGAAAATTGGCGGAGATACAACAGAAAGATATAGAGATAAAACCGGTGTGTCAGAAAGCATACACGGAAGAGGACTCTGCATGTATACCAGAGTGGTATTCCCGTAAAAGTGATGTCTTGATGAGAAAATGGAGACCTTTACATATACAGGCGGATGAACAGTGGGCAGAAGTTCATCAAGTCCTTTTGGCGGTATAGTATAAAAAGGAGGTGTTGCGAGTTGCACATGAGGTACCAGTGGGAGGTCATTTGGGAATAAGGAAAACTCAAGCTAAAATACAAAAACATTTTTATTGGCCTGGACTACATAAAGACGTAGTTAAATTTTGTCAATCATATCACACATGTCAAGTGATAGGGAAACCTCAAGCAGTGATAAAACCAGGGTCCTAATTGATTGCGTAGGACCGTTTCCGAAAACAAAAAGTGGGAATCAATACCTTTTGACGATAATGGATATGCCTACTAGGTTTCCATAGACCATTCCAGGATGTAATATTACAGCTAAAAAGATTGTGGAGGAGTTACTTAAATTCTTTACTAGATATGGACTACCCACAGAAATACAATCGGATCAAGGATCAAATTTTACCTCAAAGGTATTCAAAGAAGTTATGGATAGCTTAGGAATAAAATAATTTGAATCAACTGCGTACCATCCAGAATCGCAGGGAGCATTAGAAAGGTGGCATCAGACATTAAAGACAATGTTGAGGGCTTATTGTGAAGATTATCCAGAGGATTGGGATAAAGGAATTCCATTCGTACTGTTTGCAATTAGGGATGCACCTAATGAGTCAACCAAATGTCATCCTTTTGAACTAATTTGTGGTCATGAGGTAAGAGGAACACTTAAATTGATTAAGGAAAAATTGGTGACTGAGAAATCGGAAATTACATTATTGGATTACGTGTCAAATTTTAGGGAGCGATTAAATAGAGCAGGTGAATTGGCTGGACAACATTTAAAAGTTGCACAAAATGTGATGAAACGGGTAGCAGACAAGAAATCCAAAGTTCGTAGTTTTGCCTGTGGAGGTAAAGTTTCAGTGCTGTTACCAGTGGTAGGGGAGCCTCTAAAAGCAAGGTTTTGTGGACCTTATCAGATTGAAAGGAAATTAAGTGAGGTGAATTATGTGGTAAAAACACCAGATAGAAGGAAGACTCACCGAGTGTGTCATGTGAATATGCTTAAAAGGTACTTTGAGAGAGAAGGAGAGAAAAAGGAGGATTTAAAGATTCTAACTGAAAGTGATGAACCAAATCCAGAAGACTATGAATTTGACATACCTCAAATTAAATTGGAAAACGAGGATGTTCTTAAAAATTGGGATAAATTGTTGAGGTACCTTCCAGAGGATAAACTAACTGACCTGAAAGAGTTATTGATATCACATGGGCAAGTTTGTAGCAATAAATTGGGAAGTACTAAAATGGCTATAGATGTGGGAAAGGCTGTTCCGATCAAACATAGAACATAGAACATTACAGCGCAGTACCGGCCCTTCGGCCCTCGATGTTGCGTCGACCTGTGAAACCACTCTAAAGCCCATCTACACGTATCGTCCATATGTCTATCTAATGACCATTTGAATGCCCTTAGTGTTGGCGAGTTCACTACTGTTGCAGGCAGGGCATTCCACGCCCTTACTACTCTCTGAGTAAAGAACCTACCTCTGACATCTGTCTTATATCCATCTCCCCTCAATTTAAAGCTATGTCCCCTCGTGCTAGACATCACCATCCGAGGAAAAAGGCTCTCACTGCCCACCCTATACAATCCTCTGATCATCTTGTATGCCTCAATTAAGTCACCTCTTAACCTTTTTCTCTCTATTGAAAACAGCCTCAAGTCCCTCAGCCTTTCCTCATAAGATCTTCCCTCCATACCAGGCAACATTCTGGTAAATCTCCTCTGCACTCTTTCCAATGCTTCCACATCCTTCCTATAATGCGGCGCCCAGAATTGCACGCAATACTCCAAATGCAGCCGCACCAGAGTTTTGTACAGCTGCAAGCATGACCTCATGGCTCCGAAACTCAATCCCTCTACCAATAAAAGCTAACACACCGTACACCTTCTTACCAACCCTCTCAACCTGGGTGGCAACTTTCAGGGATCTATGTACATGGACACCGAGATCTGTCTGCTCATCCACACTGCCAAGAATCTTACCATTAGCCCAGTACTCTGTCTTCCTGTTATTCCTTCCAAAATGAATCACTTCACACTTTTCTGCATTAAACTCCGTTTGCCACCTCTCGCCCAGTGCTGCAGCTTATCTATGTCCCTCTGTAACTTGTAACATCCTTCCGCACTGTCCATAACTCCACCGACTTTAGTGTCATCTGCAAATTTACTCACCCATCCTTCTACGCCCTCTTCCAGGTCATTTATAAAAATGACAAACAGCAGTGGCCCCAAAACAAATCCTTGTGGTACACCACTAGTAACTGAACAACAGTCTGCACAACATCCAGGTAGACTTAACCCTTTAAAATAGGCACAGGTTAACAAAGAGATTGAAAGTATGCTTCAAAATGGCATAATTGAAGTGGGTTGCAGCCAATGGAGCTCACCCATAGTGATGGCACCTAAACCAAATGGTACCCAACGGTTGTGTGTGGACTATAGAAAGGTTAATGCAGTTACAAGAACGGACTCTTATCCTATCCCAAGTTTGGAGGATTGCTTTGAGAAAGTTATTTACAAACTGGATTTACTTAAAGGTTACTGGCAGGTACCTTTATCCAAAAGGCCGAAGGAGATTTCAGATTTTGTGACTCCATATGGTATATACCAATTAAAAGTTATGCCACTTGGTATGAAAGACGCCCCAACCACATTTCAACAGTTAACTAACAAAGTTGTTTCAGGATTACCCAATTGTGCGGTGTACATCGACGATCTGGTAATATTCAGCCAGACATGGACAGAACATTTAAAACATCTGATGGAGTTATTCGATCGACTTCAGGAGGTGGGGTTGGTGATAAACCTAGCCAATAGTGAATGTGGAAAGGCCCAAGTCACTTTCCTTGGCCATACAATTGGACAGGGTCGAATGGTCACACGGGATGTGAAACCAACAGTTATTGAGCAGTTATTGATACCCTCAAGACAAAGGGGAATAATGCGATTTCTTGGCATGAGTGGATTTGATTGAACATTTGTGAAAAGGTTTTTTAGCATGATTGGTCCACTGATGGACTTGAACATAGAACATAGAACACAGAAAATACAGCACAGAACAGGCCCTTCGGCCCACGATGTTGTGCCGAACCTTTGTCCTAGATTAATCATAGATTATCATTGAATTTACAGTGCAGAAGGAGGCCATTCGGCCCCTTGAGTCTGCACCAGCTCTTGGAAAGAGCACCCTACCCAAACTCAACACCTCCACCCAACACCAAGGGCAATTTGGACATTAAGGGCAATTTATCATTGGCCAATTCACCTAACCCGCACATCTTTGGACTGTGGGAGGAAACCGGAGCACCCGGAGGAAACCCACGCAGACACGGGGAGGACGTGCAGACTCCGCACAGACAATGACCCAAGCTGGAATCGAACCTGGGACCATGGATCTGTGAAGCAATTGTGCTATCCACAATGCTACCGTGCTGCCCTTAAGAACAAATAAATCTACACTATATCATTTTCCCGTAATCCATGTACCTATCCAACAGCTGCTTGAAGGTCCCTAATGTTTCCGACTCAACTACTTCCACAGGCAGTGCATTCCATGCCCCCACTACTCTCTGGGTAAAGAACCTACCTCTGATATCCCTCCTATATCTTCCACCTTTCACCTTAAATTTATGTCCCCTTGTAATGGTGTGTTCCACCTGGGGAAAAAGTCTCTGACTGTCT
This sequence comes from Scyliorhinus torazame, assembly GCF_047496885.1. Lineage (NCBI taxonomy): Eukaryota > Metazoa > Chordata > Chondrichthyes > Carcharhiniformes > Scyliorhinidae > Scyliorhinus > Scyliorhinus torazame. The sequence goes on from NC_092716.1 coordinate 115,660,926, forward strand.
ACTCTATCTATTCCCCTGATCATCTTATAAACCTCTATCAAGTCGCCCCTCATCCTTCTCCGCTCGAATGAGAAAAGGCCTAGCACCCTCAACCTTTCCTCGTAAGACCTACTCTCCATTCCAGGCAACATCCTGGTAAATCTTCTTTGCACCTTTTCCAGAGCTTCCACATCCTTCCTAAAATGAGGCGACCAGAACTGTACACAGTACTCCAAATGTGGCCTTACCAAAGTTTTGTACAGCTGCATCATCACCTCACGGCTCTTAAATTCAATCCCTCTGTTAATGAACACGAGCACACCATAGGCCTTCTTCACAGCTCTATCCACTTGAGTGGCAACTTTCAAAGATGTATGAACATAGACCCCAAGGTCTCTCTGCTCCTCCACAATGCCAAGAACTCTACCGTTAACCCTGTATTCCGCATTCATATTTGTCCTTCCAAAATGGACAACCTCACACTTTTCAGGGTTAAACTCCGTCTGCCACTTCTCAGCCCAGCTCTGCATCCTATCTATGTCTCTTTGCAGCCGACAACAGCCCTCCTTACTATCCACAACTCCACCAATCTTCGTATCATCTGCAAATTTACTGACCCACCCTTCAACTCCCTCATCCAAGTCATTAATGAAAATCACAAACAGCAGAGGACCCAGAACTGATCCCTGCGGTACACCACTGGTAACTGGGATCCAGGCTGAATATTTGCCATCCACCACCACTCTCTGACTTCTATCGGTTAGCCAGTTCGTTATCCAACTGGCCAAATTTCCCACTATCCCATGCCTCCTTACTTTGTGCAGAAGCCTACCATGGGGAACTTTATCAAATGCCTTACTAAAATCCATGTACACTACATCCACTGCTTTACCTTCATCCACATGCTTGGTCACCTCCTCAAAGAATTTAATAAGATTTGTAAGGCAAGACCTACCCCTCACAAATCCGTGCTGACTATCCCTAATCAAGCAGTGTCTTTCCAGATGCTCAGAAATCCTATCCTTCAGTACCCTTTCCATTACTTTGCCTACCACCGAAGTAAGACTAACTGGCCTGTAATTCCCAGGGTTATCCCTAGTTCCTTTATTGAACAGGGGCACGACATTCGCCACTCTCCAATCCCCTGGTACCACCCCTGTTGACAGTGAGGACGAAAAGATAATTGCCAACGGCTCTGCAATTTCATCTCTTGCTTCCCATAGAATCCTTGGATATATCCCGTCAGGCCCGGGGGACTTGTCTATCCTCAAGTTTTTCAAATTGCCCAACACATCTTCCTTCCTAACAAGTATTTCCTCGAGCTTACCAATCTGTTTCACACTGTCCTCTCCAACAATATCGCCCCTCTCATTTGTAAATACAGAAGAAAAGTACTCATTCAAGACCTCTCCTATCTCTTCAGACTCAATACACAATCTCCCGCTACCGTCCTTGATCGGACCTACCCTCGCTCTAGTCATTCTCATATTTCTCACATATGTGTAAAAGGCCTTGGGGTTTTCCTTGATCCTACCCGCCAAAGAGTGTTCATGCCCTCTCTTAGCTCTCCTAATCCCTTTCTTCAGTTCCCTCCTGGCTATCTTGTATCCCTCCAATGCCCTGTCTGAACCTTGTTTCCTCAGCCTTACATAAGTCACCTTTTTCCTCTTAACAAGACATTCAACCTCTCTTGTCAACCATGGTTCCCTCACTCGACCATCTCTTCCCTGCCTGACAGGGACATACATATCAAGGACACGTAGCACCTGTTCCTTGAACAAGTTCCACATTTCACTTGTGTCCTTCCCTGCCAGCCTATGTTCCCAACTTATGCACTTCAATTCTTGTCTGACAACATCGTATTTACCCTTCCCCCAAATGTAAACCTTGCCCTGTTGCACGTACCTATCCCTCTCCATTACTAAAGTGAAAGTCACAGAATTGTGGTCACTATCTCCAAAATGCTCCCCCACTAACAAATCTATCACTTGTCCTGGTTCATTACCCAGTACTAAATCCAATATTGCCCCTCCTCTGGTTGGACAATCTACATACTGTGTTAGAAAAGCTTCCTGGACACACTGCACAAACACCACCCCATCCAAACTATTTGATCTAAAGAGTTTCCACTCAATATTTGGGAAGTTAAAGTCGCCCATGACTACTACCCTATGACTTCTGCACCTTTCCAAAATCTGTTTCCCAATCTGTTCCTCCACATCTCTGCTACTATTGGGGGGCCTATAGAAAACTCCTAACAAGGTGACTACTCCTTTCCTATTTCTGACTTCAACCCATACTACCTCAATAGGGTGATACTCCTCAAACTGCCTTTCTGCAGCTGTTATACTATCTCTAATTAATAATGCCACCCCCCCACCTCTTTTACCACCCTCCCTAATCTTATTGAAACATCTATAACCAGGGACCTCCAACAACCATTTCTGCCCCTCTTCTATCCAAGTTTCCGTGATGGCCACCACATCGTAGTCCCAAGTACCGATCCATGCCTTAAGTTCACCCACCTTATTCCTGATGCTTCTTGCGTTGAAGTATACACACTTCAACCCATCTCCGTGCCTGCAAATACTCTCCTTTGTCAGTGTTCCCTTCCCCACTGCCTCATTACAAGCTTTGGCGTCCTGAATATCGGCTACCTTAGCTGCTGGACTACAAATCCGGTTCCCATTCCCCTGCCAAATTAGTTTAAACCCTCCCGAAGAGTACTAGCAAACCTCCCTCCCAGGATATTGGTGCCCCTCTGGTTCAGGTGCAACCCGTCCTGCTTGTACAGGTCCCACCTTCCCCAGAATGCGCTCCAATTATCCAAATACCTGAAGCCCTCCCTCCTACACCATTCCTGCAGCCACGTGTTCAACTGCACTCTCTCTCTATTCCTAGCCTCGCTATCACGTGGCACCGGCAACAAACCAGAGATGACAACTCTGTCTGTCCTGGCTTTCAACTTCCAGCCTAACTCCCTAAACTTGTTTATTACCTCCACACCCCTTTTCCTACCTATGTCGTTGGTACCAATGTGCACCACGACTTCTGGCTGCTCCCCCTCCCCCTTAAGGATCCTGAAGACACGATCCGAGACATCCCTGGCCCTGGCACCCGGGAGGCAACATACCTTCCGGGAGTCTCGCTCGCGACCACAGAATCTCCTATCTATTCCCCTAACCATTGAATCTCCTACAACTATTGCTTTACATTCTCCCCCCTTCCCTTCTGAGCCCCAGAGCCAGACTCAGTGCCAGAGACCTGGCCGCAAGGGCCTTCCCCCGGTAGGTCATCCCCCCCAACAGCATCCAAAACGGTATACTTGTTTTGAAGGGGAACGGCCACGAGGGATCCCTGCACTGTCTGCCTGTTTTTTTTTTTTTTTTTTTTTTTTTTTTCCCCCTGACTGTAACCCAGCTATTCTTGTCCTGTACCTTGGGTGTGGTTACCTCCCTGTAACTCTTCTCAATCACCCCCTCTGCCTCCCGGATGATCCGAAGTTCATCCAGCTTCAGCTCCAGTTCCCTAACACGGTCTTTGAGGAGCTGAAGTTGGGTGCACTTCCCGCAGGTATAGTCAGTGGGGACACCGGTGGTATCCCTCACCACCCACATCCTACAGGAGGAGCATGTAACTGGCCTAGCCTCCATCCCCTCTTACCTTACAGAATATAGCTGCTGTGTGGACTAACTAGATCTCTGCCCTCCGACTCTGCTCCCAGTCAGCTACACTTCCTGTAAACTCCTGGCTCTCTTCGCACTCTTGCTGAACAAACGTTGAATATTTCAGTGGACAGCGGACTTTCAACAGGCATTTGCCTGCCTGAAAACTGTGATAACCAATGCTCCTGTGTTGGAGAATTGCAGGGGACCATGTGATCAGATTGAACTAAAGTATCTAACTTTAAAGAGAAATGCCGAGGTGTAGAGAAATGGATAGATCGTGCAGAGACCTTCTTGTTCAAAGAGACTGTCAATCAAGAAGAATTTCAGTTTGGAGGAAGAACGAAAAATGGACTATATTATTGTACCTGTTTGCGTGTGTTCTTTTTTGAAACAATAAAGTATATTTACTGTGTGCATTTCTTAAAGAATGGTGAAAAGGTGAAAAATGAAACCAGCTTGAAGTTGATGGTTTATTTATATTTTCTTGGGGGGGGGGGGGGGAGGTGTCATGTGAGAGTACCTTTAAGAAATGGGTGTTTATAAATGGGTGCGTATATAAACATCTGTAGTGAGAGTACCTTTAAGAAATGGGTGTTTACTACTGCAGTGATGTCAGAGTGTGGGTGGAGCTGGGCTATCCTGTCAGCTTTTTACTTTCGTTTTAGGCTGTTTGCTGCAGGGTGGGTTTTAGTTTCATTTTCAGTGTTGGAGCTGAAGCCGGACCAAGCAGGTGTACTGCTGTTCTCTCTGCCATCAAAAGACTATCTCTTGATCATTTGGTGAATTCAGAATTATAAATGTTTTCAGTGGTGACTTTAACCTGATGTGCTTCTGTTAAAGGTTTTGTTTTTAAGTCGTATGGATGTTAAAAGGAATGCTTAAAGCATTACTTAGTGTTGTATTCTTTGGGGGTTGTCATGTGAGGGTACCTTTAGGCATGGATGTTTAAGCAATGTACCTTTAAGAAAACAGTGTTGTCAGTGAGGGGGTGGGGCTGAGGTCAGGTCAGCCATTTTGCAGTTTGGTTTTGCAGTTTGAAAAGTGCCTGGCTGGTTTTGCTGAGAGCAGTTTAAAAGTGCCTGGCTGTTTTGCTGTGAGCTGATTAAAAGGAGAAAGCCAGTTTGAGACAGCAGCTTGAGAAGTTCTGATTTGCTATGAGTTGCTTGGAGGGAGAAAGCCAGTTGGAAAAAGCATTTTGTGTGTGTCCAGAGAGCTGCAGGAAGAAAGCAAGGTGCTGGAGCAGAAGTCAACCAAGCTAATATATCTCTGCCATTCTACAGAAAACATATATATCCTTTAACCTGATGTGATACTGATCAAAGTTGTTAAGTCTCTTGGAAGTTTGAAGGAACATTTTAAGGAGTTATTTACTGTTGCAATACTTTCTGAGTTATCTTTGAGGTAAGGGGTGTTAAGAGGTCCAATGTTTATATAAGATGTTAAGTTGAGTTCATGGAATAAACAGTGTTCTGTGTTTAAAATCCCACGTCTCCATAATTGTAATCCCACACCTATGGAAAAAGCCGTGTGCTAGGAAAAGCAACAAATCCATTAAAGAGAGAGGTTGGTTGAACTCCATGATACATTTTGGGGATTCTGAAAACACCTCGCCCATAACAGGGTTGTATTTGAATGAATGGTTGCTAAGATGTTCACTGTATGGATTGGATTGGATTTGTTTATTGTCACGTGTACCGAGGTACAGTGAAAAGTATTTTTTTACGAGCAGCTCAACAGATCATTAAGTACATGAGAAGAAAAGGGAATAAAAGAAGAAGTATGTTTTAAAAAGGTTAACTTGAGTTCATAGAATTAACATTGTTTTGCTTTAAAAAATACGTTTCTATTTCTGCTGTAGCACACCTGTAGGGTGGCCGTGTGCTCCCCATACCAGAATCTATTAAAAGTTTTGGGTCAGGTGAACTCCATGATCCACTCTGGGGTTCTCTAAACCCTGGCCCATAACAACGTCAATGAAACAAAGTTATAGCATTTATACATTTTCCAGCCCCCCAATCACAGTCCACAGTCTCTCTTCCAGCTCCGCTCCTCACGTCTGTCCCAAGCCTTTTGCCCTCATGAACGCCTCAGCCGCCTCCACTGTCTCAAAATAAAAGTCTTTGGCGTTATACGTCACCCTCAGCTTCGCCGGGTGTACTGTACCAATTTGCACCCTCTTGTTGTACAGAACCACCTTCACTCGTCCGAACGCTGCTCGTCTTTTTGACAACTCCACCGTCAAGTCCTGGTAAATCTGAACTCTAGCACCATCCCACTGCACTTTGCACTTCTGCTTCGCCCAGCTTAACATCTTCTCCTTCATGCAGTACTTATGGAAGCAGATAATTACTGCTCTTGGCGGCTCATTCACTTTGGGCTTCGGCCTTAATGACCGATGAGCTCGGTCCAGCTCGTACCGGGAGGGGTTCTCACCCTCCACCATCAGCTCCGCCAACCTCTTAGCGAAGTACTCTGTTGGCCTTGGGCCCTCTGTCCCTTCGGGCAAGCCCACGATTCTCAGATTGTGCCTCCTTGAGCGGTTCTTCAAGTCCTCGAGCTTTGCTCGGAGTCCTCTGTTGACCTCCACCACCCTCCGCAGTACGTCCCCCATCGAGGTGAGCTGGTCGCTCTGCTGTGAACCGGCCTCCTCCACTTCCTTCATCTTCTCGCCGTTCTCTGTCACCTCGGCCGATGTCTTTGCCACAGCTACCCTCACGAGTGCGATTGCCTCCTCCACTAATGACTTCAATGCAACCGCCATCTCCTTCCTCAAAGCGTCCATGTGCTTCACAAACTGCTTTTCCAGTTCCACAGTCATCACCTTGGTCATCTTTTCCACCGTAAGCCGTGCGGCCCCACCATGAGGTCCAGCATCCGCCATCTTGTCAGCGCTTTTGCTGGCCCTCTCATTCAACGGCGAGCCCACATTACCTCCCTTCTTCGATGCTGCTTTTTGCATCCTTTAACGACTTGTTATTTTTCCCTTTTTTCCCCCTTCTTTCCTTCTTCAATCTTTGTTTAAAAAAAACAAAAAAATTTCTTCCTTCAAGAAAAACATTTTTTTTCACAAACTTTCTTTAAAACTTCTTTCTCTTCTTTTTTGTATTCCTTAAGAATTCCCCTGGGACCGGACTTCAGTCTTCTTAAAACATTCTAGGCGGGAGCCACCCGATGTGGAACATCTCCACTACATCGCGCCCTGGTTTCGGGCCTGCTGCGTCGTCCTCCGTTTGGCTCTGCCCCCGCTGCTCCGACCTTCACATGCTACGGGCCCGATGCCTCAGCCCCAGCCACCTGACACTCGGGCGGGGTTCCTCGCCGGTTTTCAAACCGACCCCGCTTGACGCCCGGGACAGCCCCAAAGGCCGACAACAATCGGGGGGGAGAGCGAAGAATCGGGGAAACCCCCAAAAGCGCTGTAAATAGTGGCCACCGGCGGGAGCTCCTCTCAATGCAGCCGACCCGCTCGCAAACGCCACCGGAAGTCCGGGGAGTGGTATTAGCTCTAACAATATGAAATCAGCATGGGTAGAGCTGAGAAACACAAAGGGGCAAAATACATTAGTAGGCGTCGTATACTGACCACCAAACTGCAGTGGTGATGTTGGTAATGGCATTAAACAGGAAATTTGAGATGCATGCGATAAAGAAACATCTATAGTTCTGAGTGATTTTAATCTGCATATTGATTGGGCAAATCAAATTAGTCACAATATTGTGGAGGAGAAATTCCTGCAGTGAATAAGGGATGGTTTTCTGGAGCGATACATTCAGGAACCAACTAGAGAGCAGGTCATCCTAGACTGGGACTATGTAATGAGAATGGAATCATTGGCAATCTTGTTGTGCAAGACTCCTTCCGGATGAGTGGCCATCAAAATAGAGACTGAAGCAGATGATTCTGAGACTCGGGTCCTGAATCTTAATAGTGAGTTGGCTATGACGGATTGGGAAACATTACTGAAAGGAGTGACAGTGGATAGGCAATGGCAAACATTCAAGGAGTGCATGGGCGAACTGCAATAATTGTTTATTTCTGCCTGGCACCAAAGTAAAACAGGAAAGGTGGCCAATTCATGGCTTACAAAGGAAATTAGAGATAGTATTCGGTCCAAGGAAGAAACATACAAATTGACCAAGAAAAACAACCGTTCTAAGGATTGAGAAAAGTTTGGAATTCAGCAAAGAAGGACCAATGGATTGACTAAGAAGGGGAAATAGAGCACGGGAGTAATTTTGCAGGCAACATAAAAACTGACTGTAAAAGTTTCTGTCGGTACGTGAAGAGAAAAAGATTGGTGAAGACAAATGTAGGTCCCTTACAGTCAGAAAATGTATAATCAGGGGCAAAGAAATGGCTGAGCAACTAAACACCTACTTTAGTTCTGTCTTCACAAATAAGGACACAAATCAGATACCAGAAAAGTTAGGGAAAGCAGAGTTTAGTGAGAGGGAGGAACTAAAGGAAATTAATATTAGTAGAGAAATGGTGTTGGGGAAATCAATGGGATTGAAGGCTGATAAATCCCCAGAGTCCAATAATATACATCCAGAGCACTTAAGGAATTGGCTCTAGAAGTAGTGGATGCATTGGTGGTCATCTTCTAGGATTCTATAGACTGCGGAACAGTTCCTGCAGATTGGAGGGTGGTTAATGTAACTCCACTATTTTAAAAGGGAGATGGAGAGAAAACAGAATTATAGACCAGTAAGCCAGACGTCAGTAGTGGGGACAATTCTAGACTCTACTATCAAAAACGTTACAGCAGAGCAGTTGAAAAACAATGGCAGGATCAAATAGAAGCTGCATGGATTTGTGAAGGGGAGATCATGCTTGACAAATCTACTGCAATTCTTTGAGGATGTAACTAGTAGAGATGATCAGGGGGAGCCTGTGGATGTTGTTTATTTGGACTTTCAGAAATCTTTTGACAAAGTTCCACATAAGAGATTAGTGTGTAAATTAAAGTGCATAAGATTAGGGGGAGTGCATTGAGATGGATAGAAAACTGGTTGGCAGACAGGAAATAAAGTAGGAATTAACAAGTCTTTTTCAAATTGGCAGGCAGTGACTAGTGGGGTACCACAGGTACTGGACCCTAGCTATTCACAATATATATTAATGATTTGGACGAGGGAACAAAATGTAATATCTCCAAATTTACAGATGACACCAAGTTGGTTGACAGGGTGAGCTGTGAGGAGGATGCAGAGATCCTTCAGGGTGATTTGGACAAGTTGAGTGAGTGGGCAAATGAATGGCAGATGTGGTATAATTGAGATAAATGCGAGGTTATCCACTTTGGTAGCAAAAACGAGGGTCTTGATTCTCCATCCCGCTACGCAAGATTTCTGTTTCATCCAGCCGGCGGGATGCTCCGTTTCACCAGCTGGTCAATAGGGTTTCCCATTGTGGGGCAGCCCCACGCCATCGGGAAACTTCCGGGCTACCGGCAAAATGGAGCATCCCAACGGCAGAGAATCCAGCCCGAGAAGTCAGACTATTATCTGTATGGCCATAAATTATGGCCATACAGACAGGGGAATATACAACAAGATCTGGATATCCTCGTACACCAGTCGCAGAAGATAAGCATGCAGGTGCAGCGGGCAGTAAAGAAGGCAAATGGAATGCTGCCCTTCATTGTGAGAGGATTTGAGTACAGGAGCAGGGATGTTTTGCTGCAATTATACAGGGCCTTGGTGAGGCCACACGTGGAATATTGTGTGCAGCCTTGGTCTCCTTATCTGTGGGAGAATGTTCTGGCTATAGCGGGAGTGCAGTGAAGGTTTACCAAACTGATTCCTGGGATGGCGGGACTGACGAAGGAGGAGAGATTGAGTTGGTTAGGATTATATCCGCTGGAGTTCAGAAGAATGAGGGGCGATCTCATAGAAATCTACAAGACTCAACAGGGTAGATACAAGAAGGATGTTGCCAATGGTGGGTGTGTCCAGAATCAGGGGTCACAGTCTGAGGCTATGGCTAGACTATTTTAGACAGGGGTGTGGAGAAACATCTTCACCCAGAGAGTGATGAGCCTGTGGAACTTTCCACTACAGTAAGTAGTTCAGGCTAAAACATTGTATGTTTTCAAGAAGCAGTTAGATATAGTACCTTGGGCGAAGGGGATCAAAGGATGTGGGGGAAAGAGGGATTAGGCAATTGAGTTGGATGATCAGCCATGATCATGATGAATGGCAGAGCAAGCTCGAAGGGCCAAATGGCCTCCTCCTGCTCCTAGTTTCTATGTTTTGATGACTGATGCTGGTTTAGCAGGGGCTGGTTTAGCACAGTGGGCTAAACAGCTGGCTTGTAGTGCAGAACAAGGCCAGCAGCGCGGGTTCAATTCCCGTACCGGCCTCCTCGAACAGGCACCGGAATATGGCGACTAGGGGCTTTTCACAGTAACTTCATTGAAGCCTACTTGTGACAATAAGTGATTATTATTATATTATTGATGCATCCAGCCACAGTGCAGGAATGCTACCAACATGCTGAGAATCTCACTCGAAGGACACGGAGGAAGCCCTGGACTGAGCACCCTGCCTTTACCTTGTGCAGGAATCAGGGGCTGTATTCTCCCATTTTGCAGATAAGTCCGGAGGAAGCGTCTGGTCTTACGACCAAAACGTTGGTGCCGCCCCTGCACCAATGCTCCACCCGGTGGGGGGGGGGGGGGGGGGGGGCTAGTGCCGCGCCATGTAAAGCCCCCAGCTTTACCTGCCGATACAGACGCAGAATGGCCGGGTCCGTGGCCACGCATGCGCATGCCAGAGGCTTGTGACGGCCGCGCCGTACAACATGGCGCCGGCCCGCGGACCCGGCCTGCCAGATAGTGCCCCCCTGTAACCCTGCTCGCCACCTCCCGCCAGTCCCCCCAGCCTCTACCTAAGCCCCCCCTGCTAGCGCAACGGACCCCCCTGACTGTGACCCCCCTGGCTGGACCACACGACACAGTCCACAGCCGCCTCGCCAAGTTCACAAAAGTTGAGAGAACATGTGTCCCATGCCGTCGGGAAGTCGGCCCATCGGGGCAGAGCATCAGGGGATGGCCTCCCAACAGCGTGCGGCGCACTTGCATGCCGTTTTTGAGGGAGCAGAGCAACCAAAAAACAGCGGCGCCCCCAATTTTGGCGTAAAAACGGATTCTCTGGCTGATTGCCAAATGCAATTTCGGCGTCGGCAATCGGCAAATCCCACCCCAGGTTATTACTTCTGAACTACAGGAACACAGCTGATCAGGACAAGGAGCAATAGAAAGGGTGCAATTATCATAGAATCATAGAATTTACAGTGCAGAAGGAGGCCATTTGGCATATCAAGTATGCACCGGCTCTTGGAAGGAGCGCCCACTTAAGCCCACACCTCCACCCTATCCCCATAACAAACCTAACCGTTAGACACGAAGGGCAATTTAGCATGGTCAATCCACCTAACCTGCACATCTTTGGACTGTGGGAGGAAACTGGAGCTCCCGAAGGAAACCCACGCAGACACAGGGATAAAGTGGAAATTCCACACAGACAATCACCCGAGGCCAGAATTGAACCCAGGACCCTGAAGCTGTGAGGCAGCAGTGCTAACCACTGTGCCACCATGCCGCCCCATTTATTTACAGAGGTGAATGTTATGTGCAAGTGCTTAACATTCGTGTCCACATTTTCCACCTAGGGCTTCTTAATCTTTCTAACCCTACCACTATGCCTTGGTGCATTCCCAACATCCACAATGGAACTCGAGGCAGCCTGCTGTCTGTCACACCCTGTCTGTCTGTGATGATCTGTGTAGATATCCTCTGGAGGGTTGTGACCTAGAGGGCCCCAGCCTGCTTTCAGGGTCCTGCTGTGTGGCAGCGCCTGTGAGGCTGGAGTTGAACTGGTTACAGGAAGTGGGGAATTGGATGGGTGGGACGTTCCCAGAATCATCTGGGTAGATAGTCGTATGTTGTGTGCCAGCTGATCTTCCTCCCTTTGGGTGACAAGGGCCCCTGACTTCCCCCTTGGGATAGAGGGGCAGCTGGGGTGAGCTCAAGAAGCCTGGCCATCCTCTGGTGAATTGAGCTGGTGGATACTGATGGATCCCAGCAAGGGCCTGCACCATGGACTGCATGTCCTGCTGCAGTGCAGGACATAAGTCTTGGATTCAGGTCTCCATGGCAGCCACCACCTGAGCTGAGTTGACCTCATTGCATTGGAGTGTTGGCACAATCACCTCAGACGTAAGGCAGAAGGCCTCCTGTATGCAGCCTTTCAATCTGAGGAGTGCACCAGAAATCCCTTCTTGATGTTCCTGGGTTTGCCTTTGGAGCTCCATCAACTGAGATATGACTGAGTCCAGAGGCTCGTAATCAGTCTGGGATTCAGCAGATTCCTTCCCTCCAGCAGTCCTCCGAGTGCCGGCAACCTGGGATAGCCTTGCCTCTCCCTGCTGTGGATCTGAAGTTGATCTGAAAGTGTGATATGCTCATCAGATGGAAACCCCGAGACTACTCTAAAATTAGATCCCGCCACGATGTGTGCCTCTGCGCTGCTGAAGGATGTGGGTGAGCCTTGTAACGATTCTTCAACGCTGGGATTTGTGAATTTCTCTCCTGCACTGCTGTTGGGTTTGGAGTCAAGGACCTGGCTGGTAGACCAGATGTGCTTGCAGCAGAGAGGACTGTCATTTGTGTACAGCAGGGACCTTTTGAAACAGGAACCATGACTCACAGCAATGTGGTCTGGTATATGGCACAGTGCTAGATCCTCACTTGGTTTACCAATGTCACCAACAGCACAGGAGTATTTAATATCTTCCCTGGCCACCTGGATTGCTCTGTCCTCTGGTGGTGGCAGGGTGGACGAATCAGAGGCCACTCCATCAGTGGTACGTCACAGAACATGTGCATGAAAATTATTGGAATGCCACACCATATGGCTGAAAAAGCCACCATTGCCGTTGTGGGCTCAAAGAAAGAACAAGGAAAAGTACAAGAACAGGCTCTTAGACCCTCCAAACCTGTGCAGATCATGTTGCCCTAATTTCAAAAAAACTTCTGCCCTTACTTGGTCCATGTCCCTTTATTTCCTCCCTATTCATGTACTCATCCAGGTGCCTCTTACATCTTGCTAATGTGCCTGCTTCCACCACATCCTCTGGCAGCGCGTTGCAGGCACCCATCGCTCTCTGCATGAAAAGCGTACCCCGCACATCTCCCTTGAACTTTCCCCCTCTCACCTTGAACCTGTGCCGCCTTGTAATTGATACTTCCATCCTTGGTAAAAGCCTCTGACTATCCACCCTGTCTATGCCTCTCATAATTTTGCAGAAGTCTATCAGGTCTCCCCTCAGTCTCCGTCTTTCCAGTGAAAACAATTCTAGTTTATTCATCCTCTCCTCATATCCAACACCCTTGAGGCCAGGCAACATCCTGGTGAACCTTAATTGCATTCTCTCCAAAGCTTGCATGTTCTTCTGATAATGTGGTGACCAGAACTGCACACAATACTCTAAATGCAGCCTAACCAAAGCTTTACATAGCTGCAACATGATTTCCCAACTCCTGTACTCAATGCCCCAGCTGATAAAGGCAAGCATGCCATAAGCCTGCTTAATCACCTTGGCCACCTGTGTTGCCACTTTTAGGGAACTGTGGACCTGCACGCTCAGACCCCTCTTGTTATGGGCCAGGGTTTAGAAAAACCCAAAGTGTATCATGGAGTTCACGGACGGTCTGCACCTGGGCAGGACTGGAACCGATGTCCGAGGGGGCGTGTTTGCTAGAGCTGTTGGGGAGAATTTAAACTAATGTGGCAGGGGGATGGGAACCGATGCAGGAAGTTGGAAGGTAGTAAAACAGGGACAGAAACAAAAGGCAGTAAGTGTAAGGCAGAGAAGCCATAGTCAAAAATCAAAAAGGGCGACAGTACAAGGTACAGTGACTGAGGGGAGCTCAGTGAATAGGACCAGGAATACTAAAAGGAATAAAACTGGAAGTAAAAACATTAATGATAAGCAACGCGGCAGGTTGTTACATGAAGATATGAACAAACAAAGAACAAAGAACAAAGAAATGTACAGCACAGGAACAGGCCCTTCGGCCCTCCAAGCCCGTGCCGACCATACTGCCCGACTAAACTACAATCTTCTACACTTCCTGGGTCCGTATCCTTCTATTCCCATCCTATTCATATATTTATCAAGATGCCCCTTAAATGTCCCTATCGTCCCTGCCTCCACTACCTCCTCCGGTAGTGAGTTCCAGGCACCCACTACCCTCTGCGTAAAAAACTTGCCTCGTACATCTACTCTAAACTTTGCCCCTCTCACCTTAAACCTATGCCCCCTAGTAATTGACCCCTCTACCCTGGGGAAAAGCCTCTGACTATCCACTCTGTCTATGCCCCTCATAATTTTGTATACCTCTATCAGGTCGCCCCTCAACCTCCTTCGTTCCAGTGAGAACAAACCGAGTTTATTCAATCGCTCCTCATAGCTTATGCCCTCCATACCAGGCAACATTCTGGTAAATCTCTTCTGCACCCTCTCTAAAGCCTCCACATCCTTCTGGTAGTGTGGCGACCAGAATTGAACACTATACTCCAAGTGTGGCCTAACTAAGGTTCTATACAGCTGCAACATGACTTGCCAATTCTTATACTCAATGCCCCGGCCAATGAAGGCAAGCATGCCGTATGCCTTCTTGACTACCTTCTCCACCTGTGTAGCCCCTTTCAGTGATCTGTGGACCTGTACTCCTAGATCTCTTTGACTTTCAATACTCTTGAGGGTTCTACCATTCACTGTATATTCCCTACCTGCATTAGCCCTTCCAAAATGCATTACCTCACATTTGTCCAGGTTAAACTCCATCTGCCATCTCTCCGCCCAAGTCTCCAGACAATCTAAATCCTGCTGTATCCTCAGACAGTCCTCATCGCTATCCGCAATTCCACCAACCTTTGTGTCGTCTGCAAACTTACTAATCAGACCAGTTACATTTTCCTCCAAATCATTTATATATACTACAAAGAGCAAAGGTCCCAGCACTGATCCCTGTGGAACACCACTGGTCACAGCCCTCCAATTAGAAAAGCATCCCTCCATTGCTACCCTCTGCCTTCTATGGCCTAGCCAGTTCTGTATCCACCTTGCCAGTTCACCCCTGATCCCGTGTGACTTCACCTTTTGTACTAGTCTACCATGAGGGACCTTGTCAAAGGCCTTACTGAAGTCCATATAGACAACATCTACTGCCCTACCTGCATCAATCATCTTAGTGACCTCCTCGAAAAACTCTATCAAGTTAGTGAGACACGACCTCCCCTTCACAAAACCGTGCTGCCTCTCACTAATACGTCCATTTGCTTCCAAATGGGAGTAGATCCTGTCTCGAAGAATTCTCTCCAGTAATTTCCCTACCACTGAAGTAAGGCTCACCGGCCTGTAGTTCCCGGGATTATCCCTGCCACCCTTCTTAAACAGAGGAACAACATTGGCTATTCTCCAGTTCTCCAGTTGGGTTCAACAACAAGGAAATTAGGAGAAAAGTTAAGAGGAAATATAATTTAGGAGAGGTTACTGATCGAGGTGTTAAGATTCAGAACAGAGGTAAAAAAACAACATAAGTGTACTTTACCTGAATGCCCATAGTATTCGGAATAAAGTAAATGAGTTGATGATGCAAATCATCGTGAATGACTATGATTTAGTGGCCATTGCTGAAACATGGTTAAAGGGTGGTCACGACTGGGAGTTAAATATCGGAGGGTATCAAACTATTCGGAAGGACAGAGTGGATGGTAAGGTGTAGCTCTGTTAATTAAGGATGACATCCGGGCAATAGTAAGGGACATCGGTGCTATGGAGGATAAGGTTGAATCCATTTGGGTGGAAATCAGGAATAGTAAGGCGAAAAAGTCACTGATAGGAGTAGTCTTTAGGCCACTAAATAGTAACATTATGGTGGGGCAGGCAACAAACAAAGAAATAACTGATGCATGTAGAAATGGTACAGCAGTTATCATGGGGTTTTTAATCTACATGTCGATTGGTTTAACCAGGTCGGTCAAGGCAGCCTTGAGGAGGAGTTTATAGAATGTATCCGCGATAGTTTCCTAGACCAGTATGTAATGGAACCTACGAGGGAACAAGCGGTCCTAGATCTGGTCCTGTGAAATGAGACAGGATTTATTCAGGACCTCATAGTTAGGGATCCTCTCGGAAGGAGCGATCACAATATGGTGGAATTTAAAATACAGATGGAGGGTGAGAAGGTAAAATCAAACTAGTGTTTTGTGCTTAAACAAAGGAGATTACAATGGGATGAGAGAAGAATTAGCTAAGGTAGACTGGGAGCAAAGACTTTATGGTGAAACAGTTGAGGAACAGTGGAGAACCTTCCAAGCGATTTTTCACAGTGCTCAGCAAAGGTTCATACAAACAAAAAGGAAGGACGGTAGAAAGAGGGAAAATCGACCGTGGATATCGAAGGAAATAAGGGAGAGTATCAAATTGAAGGAAAAAGCATACAAAGTAGCAAAGATTAGTGGGAGACTAGAGGACTGGGAAATCTTTAGGGGGCAACAGAAAGCTACTAAAAAAGCTATAAAGAAGATTATGAGAGTAAACTTGCTCAGAATATAAAAACAGATAGTAAATGTTTCTACAAATACATAAAACAAAAAAGCGTGGCTAAGGTAAATATTGGTCCTTTAGAGGATGAGAAGGGAGATTTAATAATGGGGATGCGGAAATGGCTGAGGAACTGAACAGGTTTTTTGGGTCGGTCTTCACAGTGGAAGACACAAATAACATGCCAGTGACTGATGGAAATGAGGCTATGACAGGTGAGGACCTTGAGATGATTGTTATCACGAAGGAAGTAGTGATGGGCAAGCTAATGGGGCTAAAGGTAGACAAGTCTCCTGGCACTGATGGAATGCATCCCAGAATGCTAAAAGAAATTGCAAATGCACTAGCGATAATTTACCAAAATTCACTAGACTCTGGGGTGGTCCCGGCGGATTGGAAATTAGCAAACGTGACACCACTGTTTAAAAAAGGAGGTAGGCAGAAAGCGGGTAATTATAGGCCAGTGAGCTTAACTTCGGTAGTAGGGAAGATGCTGGAATCTATCATCATGGAGGACATTACCAGTGCGGTAGATAACGGGGAGCCAATGGATGTGGTATATCTGGATTTCCAGAAAGCTTTTGACAAGGTGCCACACAAAAGGTTGCTGCATAAGATAAAGATGCATGGCGTTAAGGGTAATGTAGTAGCATGGATAGAGGATTGGTTAATTAATAGGAAGCAAAGAGTGGGGATTAATGGGTGTTTCTCTGGTTGGCAATCAGTAGCTAGTGGTGTCCCTCAGGGATCAGTGTTGGCCCACAATTGTTCACAATTTACATAGATCATTTGGAGTTGGGGACCAAGTGAAATGTGTCCAGGTTTGCAGATGACACTAAGATGAGCAGTAAAGCAAAAAGTGTGGAGGATACTGGAAGTCTGTAGAGGGATTTGAATAGGCTCAGGTTTGGCAGATGGAATACAATGTTGACAAATGTGAGGTTATCCATTTTGGTAGGAATAGCAGCAAAAGGGATTATTATTTAAATGATAAAATATTAAAACATGCTTCTGTGCAGAGAGACCTGGGTGTGCTAGTGCATGAGTCGCAAAAAGTTGGTTTACAGGTGCAACAGGTGATTAAGAAGGCAAATGGGAATTTTGTCCTTCATTGCTAGAGGGATGGAGTTTAAGACTAGGGAGGTTATGCTGCAATTGTATCAGGTGTTAGTGAGGCCACACTTGGAGTATTGTGTTCTGTTTTGGTCTCCTTACTTGAGAAAGGATGTACTGGCACTGGAGGATGTGCAGAGGAGATTCACTAGGTTAATCCCAGAGCTGAAGGGGTTGGATTATGAGGAGAGGTTGAGTAGACTGGGACTGTACTTGTTGGAATTTAGAAGGATGAGGGGGGATCTTATAGAAACATGTAAAATTATGAAGGGAATAGATAGGATCGATGCGGGCAGGTTGTTTCCACTGGCGGGTGAAAGCAGAACTAGGGGGCATAGCCTCAAAGATTTAGGACTGAGTTAGGAGGAACCTCTTCACCCAAAGGGTTGTGAATCTATGGAATTCCTTGCCCAGTGAAGCAGTAGAGGCTCCTTCATTAAATGTTTGTAAGATAAAGATAGATAGTTTTTTGAAGAATAAAGGTATTAAGGGTTATGGTGTTCGGGCCGGAAAGTGGAGCTTAGTCCACAAACGATCAGCCATGATCTCAGTGAATGGTGGAGCAGGCTCGAGGGGCCAGATGGCCTCCTCCTGCTCCGAGTTCTTATGTTCTTATGTTCACCTGACCCACAACTTTTAATAGATTGTGGTATGGGGAGCACATAGCCCACTCTACAGGTGAGGTGCAGCAGACATCTAATAGTAGTTTTTAAAGCAAAACAATGTTTATTCTCTGAACTCAAGTTAACCTTTTTAAAACATACAGTGGACATCTTAGCAACCATCAATTCAAATACACCCCCCATAGAATACAACACTAAGTGATCCTGAAGCTTTCCTTTTAACATCCATAAGGCATAATAAAACCCTTTTAACAGAAGCACATCAGGTTTAAATTCACTACTGAGAACAGTTACCACTCTGAATTTACCAAATGATCAAGAGATAGTCTTTACATGGCAGAGAGAACAACATTACACCTTCTGTCCCTGACTGCAGCTCCAACAATGAAACAAAACCAAAAAAACACAGACACACCAAAGGTTTTTCTCAAAGTGAAACTAAAAGCTGCCCGACAGCCCAGCTCCACGCACACTCTGACATCACTGCAGTAATAAACACCCTTTCTTAAAGGTACACCCACTACAGTTATTCTATAAAAACGCCCATTTATTCAAGGTACTCTCACATGACACTCGGTATGTTAATGTTCCTAAGGGTTCTGTCATTTGCAGCATAATTCATACCTAGATTTGATCCTACAAAATGCATCACATCGCAGTTGTCTGGATTAAGGTCCATCCGCCATTTCTGTGCCCAAGTCCCCCATCAATCTATATCCTTGGCACTATCAGCACCGCAGCCAACGTTCATGTCATGTGCAACCGTACTAATCAGGCCACCCACATTTTTGTCCAGATCATATATACTACAAACAACAGAGGTCCCAACACTGATCCCTGCGGAACACCTACGGCTCAACACTGCTTTTCCTGCCCCCTAGCAGCCTTTGCTAATTTCCAGGAAAACCTCGCCCACAGATATAGGGGAAAATGGGAGTATTTCATAGACTCACCGGGGTAAATTCAGCATCTGGATACAATGCAAAGCAGGAAAATATACAGTGGAGATGATACAGTGTGATATCATACAGACTTAACACATCTTTCTCAACACCTCTGAACACTACTTTAACAGGGTTGTATTTTATACTGCTTAATGTCTCTGTTAAACAGTGCATTATTTAAATTGTGTACAATATAACGTCCAGCTTAACAAAAATTGCAACATTGATCAGATGGTTAGATCTTCTCTGATGGATTAAGTGGGTGATTTTATGGGATTTGTGACTGTTTCTGTGGAAGGAAATGCTTTTTATTTGTCTTGTATGGTTATGTTTGTTATGACACCAATGGTATTGGGCTGATTAAAATGCTCCAGAAAAATGCTGTTGAAAATATTGGGAAGCTATTTGTGAGACAAGAGAGAAAAATAGAGTATTGAATGAATAGCTACTGCAAATATAGAATAATGCAGTTGGCAGAAATCATAGATTAAAAACTGGAAAAGGTGGAACTCTTCAGTGTGTTGGGCAGAATTTGTGGAATGAGAAGTTCAATTAACTTCAGATTGGAAGGTCATCGACTGCCCAAGCCTATTTCAAGTTACAGCTAGTGGCTTTCCAAATATCGGAATGTGTAGGATATATGGCACAGAAACAGACCATTCAATCCACAAGTCCAAACCGGACTTATACTCCACTTGAGCCTCCTCCCAGGTTCTCTCTCCTAAATCCATCACTGGTATGGGCTGCATTTCAACCTCGACCTCAGGGCAGATAGCCAATGACTAACCAACCTCAATGCACCAGGGCATTGTGCCTCTTGAGCACAGAAGATTTCAGAATAGCTTAATTGAAAAAAAAATTCCTTCCATATTTCTCTCTACCACATATAAAAATATTGAAAATGGGGAAAAAAGTTTGTTTGGCTGACAATCAATCATCATCCAATTGGGTAACTAGCCCCAACTCGACCGCTATACCTCAACTGGGTGTCCATGGTCACTTTGCACCACTAGCGTCAGTCAGTCAGCTCCCACCTCCTAGAGATACTCAGCTCTGCAACTGAAAATCTGGCACTTGCTTTTTCATCCCTCCTCCAGAGTTTTGCACTGAAAGTGTAATCCTTTTTTAATTTTGTCCTGATAGCAACAGCTATAATATCACTCTTGTCACTGAAGAGGGTGCAGAGTGCAGAGGAGGTTTACCAGGATGTTGCTTCATCTGCAGGGTGTTAGCTATGTGGAGAGGCTGAATAGACTCGGACTGTTTTCATTAGAAAGATGGAGGTTGAGGTGTGACCTGTTAGAGGTCTACAAGATTATGAGGGGTATAGATAGGGTGGATGTGCAGGCACTCTTTCCCAGTGGGGTCAGTCACCAGGGGCATAGGTTTAAGGTCCGTAGGGCAAGGTTTAGAGGAGATGTGTGAGGCAGGGTTTTTGCAGAGAGGGTGGTGAGTGCCTGGAATGCATTGTCAAGGGAGGTTTAGGAAGCAGATATTTTAATGGCATTCAAAAGGCATCTTTACAAACACATGGATCGGATGGGTATAGAGGGATACGGCACAAGGAAGTGCTGAGTGTTTTTGGCAAAGGTTGGTATCATGAGAATGATAGGGTAAGGGTAAGGGAGAATGAGAGTATAGAGGTCAGGAGCACAGATTTGACGTCGCAGGAGGGGGCCAGCGTTCAGGTAGGTGGTTTGAAGTGTGTCTACTTCAATGCCAGGAGTATACGAAACAAGGTAGGGGAACTGGCAGCGTGGGTTGGTACCTGGGACTTCGATGTTGTGGCCATTTCGGAGACATGGATAGAGCAGGGACAGGAATGGATGTTGCAGGTTCCGGGGTTTAGGTGTTTTAGTAAGCTCAGAGAAGGAGGCAAAAGAGGGGGAGGTGTGGCGCTGCTAGTCAAGAGCAGTATTACGGTGGCGGAGAGGATGCTAGATGGGGACTCTTCTTCCGAGGTAGTATTGGCTGAAGTTAGAAACAGGAAAGGAGAGGTCACCCTGTTGGGAGTTTTTTATAGGCCTCCTAATAGTTCTAGGGATGTAGAGGAAAGGATGGCGAAGATGATTCTGGATATGAGCGAAAGTAACAGGGTGGTTATTATGGGAGACTTTAACTTTCCAAATATTGACTGGAAAAGATATAGTTCGAGTACAATAGATGGGTCGTTTTTTGTACAGTGTGTGCAGGAGGGTTTCCTGAAACAATATGTTGACAGGCCAACAAGAGGCGAGGCCACGTTGGATTTGGTTTTGGGTAATGAACCAGGCCAGGTGTTGGATTTGGAGGTAGGAGAGCACTTTGGGGACAGTGACCACAATTCGGTGACGTTTACGTTAATGATGGAAAGGGATAAGTATACACCGCAGGGCAAGAGTTATAGCTGGGGGAAGGGCAATTATGATGCCATTAGATGTGACTTGGGGGGGATAAGGTGGAGAAGTAGGCTGCAAGTGTTGGGCACACTGGATAAGTGGGGCTTGTTCAAGGATCAGCTACTGCGTGTTCTTGATAAGTATGTACCGGTCAGACAGGGAGGAAGGCGTCGAGTGAGGGAACCGTGGTGTACCAGGGAAGTGGAATCTCTTGTTAAGAGGAAGAAGGAGGCCTATGTGAAGATGAAGTGTGAAGTTTCGGTTGGGGCGATGGATAGTTACAAGGTAGCGAGGAAGGATCTAAAGAGAGAGCTAAGACGAGCAAGGAGGGGACATGAGAAGTATTTGGCAGGAAGGATCAAGGAAAACCCAAAAGCTTTCTATAGGTATGTCAGGAATAAGCGAATGACTAGGGAAAGAGTAGGACCAGTCAAGGACAGGGATGGGAAATTGTGTGTGGAGTCTGAAGAGATAGGCGAGATACTAAATGAATATTTTTCGTCAGTATTCACTCAGGAAAAAGATAATGTTGTGGAGGAGAATGCTGAGCCCCAGGCTAATAGAATAGATGGCATTGAGGTACGTAGGGAAGAGGTGTTGGCAATTCTGGACAGGCTGAAAATAGATAAGTCCCCGGGACCTGATGGGATTTATCCTAGGATTCTATGGGAGGCCAGGGAAGAGATTGCTGGACCTTTGGCTTTGATTTTTATGTCATCATTGGCTACAGGAATAGTGCCAGAGGACTGGAGGACAGCAAATGTGGTCCCTTTGTTCAAAAAGGGGAGCAGAGACAACCCCGGCAACTATAGACCGGTGAGCCTCACGTCTGTAGTGGGTAAAGTCTTGGAGGGGATTATAAGGGACAAGATTTATAATCATCTAGATAGGAATGATATGATCAGGGATAGTCAGCATGGCTTTGTGAAGGGTAGGTCATGCCTCACAAACCTTATTGAGTTCTTTGAGAAGGTGACTGAACAGGTAGACGAGGGTAGAGCAGTTGATGTGGTGTATATGGATTTCAGCAAAGCATTTGATAAGGTTCCCCACGGTAGGCTATTGCAAAAAATACGGAGGCTGGGGATTAAGGGTGATTTAGAGATGTGGATCAGAAATTGGCTAGCTGAAAGAAGACAGAGAGTGGTGGTTGATGGGAAATGTTCAGAATGGAGTACAGTCACAAGTGGAGTACCACAAGGATCTGTTCTGGGGCCGTTGCTGTTTGTCATTTTTATCAATGACCTAGAGGAAGGCACAGAAGGGTGGGTGAGTAAATTTGCAGATGATACTAAAGTCGGTGGTGTTGTCGATAGTGTGGAAGGATGTAGCAGGTTACAGAGGGATATAGATAAGCTGCAGAGCTGGGCTGAGAGGTGGCAAATGGAGTTTAATGTAGAGAAGTGTGAGGTGATTCACTTTGGAAGGAATAACAGGAATGCGGAATATTTGGCTAATGGTAAAGTTCTTGAAAGTGTGGCTGAGCAGAGGGATCTAGGTGTCCATGTACATAGATCCCTGAAAGTTGCCACCCAGGTTGATAGGGTTGTGAAGAAGGCCTATGGAGTGTTGGCCTTTATTGGTAGAGGGATTGAGTTCCGGAGTCGGGAGGTCATGTTGCAGCTGTACAGAACTCTGGTCCGGCCGCATTTGGAGTATTGCGTACAGTTCTGGTCACCGCATTATAGGAAGGACGTGGAGGCTTTGGAGCGGGTGCAGAGGAGATTTACCAGGATGTTGCCTGGTATGGAGGGAAAATCTTATGAGGAAAGGCTGACGGACTTGAGGTTGTTTTCGTTGGAGAGAAGAAGGTTAAGAGGAGACTTAATAGAGGCATACAAAATGATCAGGGGGTTGGATAGGGTGGACAGTGAGAGCCTTCTCCCGCGGATGGATATGGCTGGCACGAGGGGACATAACTTTAAACTGAGGGGTAATAGATATAGGACAGAGGTCAGAGGCAGGTTCTTTACGCAAAGAGTAGTGAGGCCGTGGAATGCCCTACCTGCTACAGTAGTGAACTCGCCAACATTGAGGGCATTTAAAAGTTTATTGGATAAACATATGGATGATAATGGCATAGTGTAGGTTAGATGGCTTTTGTTTCGGTGCAACATCGTGGGCCGAAGGGCCTGTACTGCGCTGTATTGTTCTATGTTCTATGTTCTATGACCGATACAGGCTTGGAGGGCCAAAGGGCTTGTTCCTGTGCAATGTTGTTCTTTGTTCTTTGAATCAGGAGGTTGTGGATTCAAGCTTCATTTCATTGACATAAATACATAATCTAGTTGGATATTTAAGAGCGTGATGAAAGGTTGCTGTTCTGCCGTCAATCAGGCTTTCAGATGAGATGTTCAATTATATTTTCCCTCTTAGGTGGATGAGAAAGATCCCAGGGAACCATTTGGAAAGAGAGCAAGGCCATTCTCCCTGGCATCCTGGTCAATATTTAACCAAAATATAAAGCAAATTATCTGATCATTATAGAAACATAGAAAATAGGTGCAGGAGTAGGCCATTCGGCCCTTCGAGCTTGCAACACCATTCAATATGATCATGGTTGATAATACAAATTCAGTATCCCACTCCTGCTTTTTCTCCACACTGAATGTTGTTGTATTATCAAATGGTCATTGTGATGTCATTGTGTGGGTGGAGCTGTGCTGTGGCTCTGGGTTTTTAGTTTCGTTTTTGAGCTGGGAGCTGGCCGTGGCTCTGAGTTTTGCTTTTGTTTTTACTTTTGGAAGCGGAGTCAGAGAAGTCTGTCTTGACTCTCTCTCAGCATTTTAAAAGGTGTCTCCAGATCACTTGATAATTTCAAAGCAATAACTGTTTTCTGGAAGGAATTCAAACCTACTGTTTTGGTTAAATGGTTTCTGGTTTCTGGATGTTATTACTTGATTGAAACAATTAAGGGACGTTATTATGGATTATATATAGAGTGCAGTAGCCGTGTGGGGTATTTATGTTTGTTGTTGATAAAAATGCTTACTGTTTGTGTTTATAAAAATGTTAACAGAATTTGTAGAATAAACTTTGTTTTGATTAAAAGTGCTTAAGGCCTCTGTTGAATAACACCTGAAAGGTAGACCCTTGTGCTTCTCATAACCAAAATCTATAAACAGTTGTAGGTCAGGTGAACTCCATGATATACTTTGGAGTTTTCTAAACCCTGGCTGATAATAATATCCCATGATCCCTTTAGCCGAACGTGCCATGCCCACCTCCCTCTTGAATTTATCCAACAAACTATCCCCAGCAATTTTCTGTGGTAGAAAATTCTACAAGTTCACAACTCTCTGAGAGAAGAAGTTCTTCCTCATCTCAGTCCTAAATGGCTTATCCCTTATTCTTAGGCTGTGGCCCCTAGTTCTGGACGTCCCCAACACCGAGAACATTCTTCCCACATCTAGCCTGTCCCATCCCATCGTGATTTTAAATGTTTCTTTGAGATCCCCTCTCATTCTTCTAAACTCCAGTGAGTAAAAGCCCAGTTGATCCAGTCTTTCTTCATATATCAGTCCTGCCATCCCGGGAATTTGTCTGGTGAACGTTCGCTGGACACCCTCAATAGTAAGAATGTCCTTCCTCAAACTAGGGGACCAAAACTGCACACAGTACTCAAGGTGTGTATAACTGCAGCAAGATGTCCCTACTCCTAACTTCAAATCCTATGAAGGCTAGCATACCATAGCTTTCCTCACTGCCCGCTGTATCGGCCTGCCAATCTTCAGCGACTGGTCCACCAACACACCCAAGTCTTGGTGCACTCCCCTAAAACTACCATCATTCAGATTATTGCATTGCTGTTTATGGGAGATTGCTATGCACAAATTGGTGGACACATTACAACAGTAACTGCTCTTCAAAAATGTATTTTGTCAGCTGGAAATTACTTCAGAATGTCCTGAGGTTCACGAAAGGCTCAGTATGAATTTACTATCTTTTATTCTTTCAGGAAGGACATCAAGAGCCTCACCATGCGGAATAACTGCCTCCTACCAGTGGCTTGGAGAATCACTGGGCTGGAGAGCCTGGGTGATGATTTCTCTCTGTCTCAGGATCAGGGTGTCATTGATGCGAAATCTGAATTTTGTGTGCATATGAACTTCAGAGCCATGCGACAAGTCAACCTCAGAAAGTATATTCGATTGGAGGTGAGGTGGGAGGAGGGAAAGAGCAGTGAAATGTGTTATTTAAATGCAGTAGACTCTTTATTCAAAACAAAATAATTATCTAAGAAAGGATGCACCACCAAAAATTGAACCCTAACATTCGATGCAGATGGTGCACCATGTGGGGGCCTGGGCTGGAGGTTGTGAAGCCCCCATGGTGGCAGCATGTGAAGTACAAAGAGGTTTTAATTCCCAGGTCTCATTTCATATTCAATGTGGGGCAAGTGACAGGAGGTCTCCACTGTGGACACAAGCAAGTGGTGGGCTATTCAGCCAAACGAGGTGTGATCAGTAGATATCATAGTCAGGGGTTGAAGCTTGGGTTAGAAAAAGCTCACGGTTTCCTTGTGGGCTATAGACAAACATACTTGCACCATTTGTGCTATCAAGCGGCACTTATTCAGCAATAACCTGCTCACAGATGCTCAGTTTGGTTCTGCCAGGGTCACTTAGCTCCTGACCTCAGTACTGTGATGATAGGTAGACTATCATCTGTATATAATATGAGTAAATCATCATCTGTTTGTGTATCAAAAGTTATATGTTTTACTGTTGTAGTTCTAGCATCCGACCAGCATGCGGTGCGACTGTGCAGACACGTGACCCGGACGCACCATGTATACTTGGAAGTGCATGATAAAATAGGACTGAGTCAGCACGACTTCGTCAAGGGGAGGTCATGTCTGACAAATCTGTTAGAGTTCTTCGAGGAAGTAACAAGAAAGTGAGACAAAGGAGAACCAGTGGACGTGATCTATTTAGATTTTCAGAAGGCTTTTGACAAGGTGCCGCATAGGAGACTGTTAAATAAGTTAAGAGCCCATGGTGTTAAGGGGAAGATCCTGGCATGGATAGAGGATTGGCTGACCGGCAGAAGGCTGCGAGTGGGGATAAAGGGGTATTTTTCAGGATGGCAGCTGGTGACTAGTGGCGCACCTCAGGGGTCGGTGCTGGGACCACAGCTTTTCATAATATGCATTAACGATCTGGAGGAGGAACTGAAGGCACTGTTGCTAAGTTTGCAGATGATACAAAGATCTGCAGAGGGACAGGTAGTATTGAGGAAGCAGGCGGGCTGAAGAAGGAGTTGGACAGGCTTGGAGAGTGGGCAAAGAAGTAGCAGATGGAATACAATGTGGAAAAGCGTGAAATTATGCACTTTAGAAGGAGAAATGGAGTGGCATGTGAGAGTACCTTTAAGAACTGGGTGTTTATCAAATATCTGTAGTGGATGCACATTTAAGAAATGGGTGTTTATCAAATAGCTGTAGTGGATGTACCTTTAATAAATGGGTGTTTATCAAATAGCTGCAGTGATGTCAGAGTGTGGGTGGAGCTGGGCTGGCTGTCTTTCACTTTCGTTTTTGAGCGGACAGCTGCAGTGTGTTTTAGTTTTGTTTTCAGAGCTGGATAGCTGCAGTCAAAGCAAGCAGCTGTATATTGATCTCTCTGCAATCTAAAGACTGTCTCCAGATCATTGAGGATTTCAAAGTAATCCCAGTTTCTGTAGAGCATTTAAACCTGCTGTCTTTATTTTAAAAAGGGTTAACATATGGATGTTGTTAGGAAAGTTATGAAGGGTTACTTATAGAATATTGTATCTGTGGGGATTATTGGTGTTGATAGTTGTTAAGATGTTTACTTTGGGTTTATAAAGTGTTAACTGGATTCATAAATAAACATGGTTTTGTTTGAAAAGTACGTTAGATCTCTGTTGCATCACACCTGTAAAGTAGGCCCCTGTGCTCCCCCAAACCACAATCTATTAAAAGTCGTGGGTCAGGTGAACTCCATGATACAGTTCAGTGTTCTCTAAACCCTGGCCCATAACAGGAGGCATAGACTATTTTCTAAATGGGAAAATGCTTAGGAGGGCTAGAATACAAGACCAGGGATGTACTTCTGAGGCTACATAAGACTCTGGTCAGACCCCATTTGGAGTATTGTGAGCAGTTTGGGGCCCCGAAAGGCCTTGGAAAGTGTCCAAAGAAGGTTCATAAGAATGATCCCTGGAATGGAGAGCTTGTCGTATGAGGAACAGTTGAGGACTTTGTGTCTGTACTCGTTGGAGTTTAGAAGGTTGAGGGAGGATCTTATTGAAACTTACAGGATACTGCGTGGCCTGGATAGAGTGGACGTGGAGAGGGTGTTTCCACTTATAGGAAAAACTAGAAGCAGAGGACACAATCTCAGACTTAAGGGACGATCCTTTAAAACAGAGATGAGGAGGAATTTCTTCAGCCAGAGGGTAGTGAATCTGTGGAACTCTTTGCCACAGAAGGATGTGGAGGCCAAATCACTGAGTGTCTTTAAGATCAATGAGGGGATCAGAGGTTATGGGGGGAAGGCAGGAGAATGGGGATGAGAAAAGTATCAGCCGTGATTGAATGGTGGAGCAGGTGCGATGGGCTGAATGGCCTAATTCTACTCCTATGTCTTATGGTCTTATGGTGTTCCAGGACAAGGTGTTCGTAAGATGTTCATAGCAGTCGCATATTAGAGTAGCTCTGTAGTATCTTAGTGTAAGTTAGTGTTAGACCATTATTTCCAACTGTATTAATCTTAGACACTATAGTAATCCTTTAGCGTAGTGTTCGTAATAATTTTTTTAATTGTAAAACAAAGTCAATGTTCTTTGTTAACACTACCACATCAAGATTCAACATCAGCATAATCAAAGAACATTACAAACTGAGAATCAGGAACTACAGGACACACTTGAGGAATACAACTATGAGTATGCAGAAGTCAAGAATCAGGAAGTAACAATAAAAGCACTTAAAGAAATAATCAAGAAGGATGAGCAGACCTTGAGCAGCAAAGCAGAAAACAGTGCTCTTGGGAAAGAGCAGAAATTACGAATGACTTCACGGAAAAGGAAAGTAAGTTGCAGAAGACTCTCATTTTTGGCCTCCAAATATGAGGAGGCTGATCACAAGGTTCAAGTGTTACAGACAGCCCTGCAATCAACTCAGACTGAGCTATGTGATTTAAAAGCAAAGTATGATGCAGAATCAAGAGCCAAAGTGGATGAAGTTGAAGTTATCCGGACAGATCTGGAAAGAGACAATCAGAGGGCAGAGATGGTTCAAAGTGAGACCTTACGTGAGCAACTTTCCTCAGCTAACAAATCCTTGCAACTGGCCACCCAGACCCAGACATTCCTCATGTGGAACAAGCTATCGAAATGTTAACGCAAACAAGTCAGGAAGTTGAACTGGCAGCAAAAGAACGTGAGATAATACAATTAGTTGAGGATGTACAGAGGTTGCAGGCAAACCTAATCAAACTCCATGAAACCTCAGCAAGTCAGGACTCACAACTAGACCAGTTCATGCTCAAGAAAAATATAGATCGAGGTGCATATAGATACCAAGCCTGTCTTGAGAGAGGAAACAGAAAAGAACAAGAGTTCTTCATGCTTCAGCAACAGATCTTTCAAGAGCAAGAAGCCAACAGATCTTTCAAGAGCAAGAAGTCAACAGATCTTTCAAGAAGCACGAGGTCAATGGTTCTTCAAAAACAGAGCAAAGAAAACAAGAAGTCAACACACGTTTCAATACAACAAAGACACAAAAATACCACTTCAGGCAGCAAAGGCAGTACAGCAGCAGAATCAGCTGGACGCCTGATTGATTTAACTAATGAAAAGTCACGTTTGCATGTGTGTATAGTTTGAATGTACATGATTATGATTCAAAATCATTTTGAAATACAGGAGCATGTGATGATAGGTAGACTATCATCTGTATATAATATGAGTAGATCATCATCATCTGTATGTGTATCATTGGTTATATATTTTACTGTTGTAGTTCTAGCATCCGACCAGCAGGCGGTGCAAGTATGCAGGCATGTGACCCGGACGCATCATGTGTTCCAAGACAAGGTGTTAGTCAGGAGTTCACAGCAGTCACATATTAGAGTAGCTCTGTAGTAGCTTAGTATAAGTTAATGTTTGACCATTTTTTCCAACTGTATTAATCTTAGACATTATAGTAATCCTTTAAAGTAGTGTTAGTAATAAATAGTTTAGTTGTAAAACAAAGTTTAATGTTCTTTGTTAACACTACCACATCAAGATTCAACATCGGCATCATCAAAGAACATTATAATTCCAGCCTTGGTTCAAACATTGACAAAAGAGCTGAATGCCGGAGGTGAGGTGCGAGTGACTGCCCTTGACATCAAGTCAACATTTGACCGGATATGGCATCATAGAACATAGAACGGTACAGCACAGAACATGCCCTTTGGCCCTCGATGTTGTGCCGAGCATTGTCCAAAACCAAGATCAAGCTTTCCCACTCCCTGTCATTCTGGTGTGCTCCATGTGCCTATCCAATAACTGCTTGAAAGTTCCGAAAGTGTCCAACTCCACTATCACAGCAGGAAGTCCATTCCATACCCTAACCACTCTCTGAGTAAAGAACCTACCTCGGACATCCCTCCGATATCTCCCACCCTGAACCTTATAGTTATGCCTCCTTGTAACAGCTACATACACCCGAGGAAATAGTCTCTGAACGTCCACTCTATCTATCCCCTCATCATCTTATAAACCTCTATTAAGTCACCTCTCATCCTCCCGCTCCAAAGAAAAAAGCCCTAGCTCCCTCAACCTTTCCTCATAAGACCTATCCTGCAAACCAGGCAGCATCCTGCTAAATCTCCTTTGCACCCTTTCCAATGCTTCCACATCCTTCCTACAGTGAGGTGACCAGAACTGCACACAATACTCCAAATGTGGTCTCACCAGGGTCATGTACAGTTGCAGCATAACCCCGCGGCTCTTAAACTCAAGCCCCCTGTTAATAAATGCTAACACACTATAGGCCTTCTTCACGGCTCTATCCACTTGAGTGGCAACCTTCAGAGATCTGTGGATATGAACCCCAAGATCTCTTTGTTCCTCCACATTCCTCAGAACCCTGCCGTTGACCCTATAATCCGCATTCAAATTTTTTCTACCAAAATGAATCACCTCGCACTTATCAGGGTTAAACTCCATCTGGAGCAACAAGGAACCCTAGCTAAACTGGAGTCAATAGGAATCAGGGGGGAAACTCTCCGCTGGTTGGAGTTGTACGTGGCACAAAGGAAAATGGTTGTGGCGGTTGGAGGTCAATCATCTCAGCTCCAGGAAATCATTGCAGCAGTTCCTCAGGCTAGTGTCCTAAGCCCAACCATCTTCAGCTGCTTCATCAGTGACCTTCCTTCCATCATAAGATCAGAAATGGGATGTTTGGGTATGACGGCACAATGTTCAGCATCATTCACGACTCCTCAGATAATGAAGCAGTCCATGTCCAAATGCAGCAAGACGTAGACAATATCCAGGCTTGGGCTGACAAGTGACAATTAACATTCGCGCCACACAAGTGCCAGGCATGACCATCTCCTATAAGAGAGGATCTAACCATCACTCCTTGACATTCAATGACATTATCGTCGCAGAACCCCCACAATCAATATCCTTGGGGATACTGTTGATCAGAAACTGAACTGGGCTAGCCATATTAATACTTTGGCAACCAGGACATGTCAAAGGCTAGAAATCCTACAGCGGGTAACTCACCTCTTGATCGCCCAGAGCCTGTCCACCACCTACAAGGCACAAGTCAGGCGTGTAATGGAATACTCTGCACTTGCCTGGATGAGTGCAGCTCCAACAAGACTCAAGAAGCGCAACACCTTCCAGGACAAAGCAGCTCGCTTAATGGTGCCTCCTTCCACAAACATTCAAACCCTCCACCACCGACGAACAGTGGCAGCCGTGTGTACCGTCTACAAGGTGTATTGCAGTTAGTCACCAAGGATCCTTCGACAGCACCTTCCAAACCCACGACTACTACCATGTAGAAGGATAAGAGCAGCAGATACCTGAGAACCCCACCACCTGAAGGTTCCCCTCCAATCACTCACCACCCTGTCTTGGAAATATATCACCATTCCTTCACTGTCGCTGGGGCAAAATCCTGGAACTCCATCCCTAACAGCACAGTACATGTACCTCCACCTCAAGGACTGCAGCAGTTCAAGAAGGCAACTCACCACCACCTTCTGAAGGACAACTAGGGATGGGCAATAAATGCTGGCCTAACCAGCGAGGCCAACATCCTGTAAATGAAAAAAAAAATTGGCCGAAAGAAATGTGTAAAAAATAATTTAAAATGCAGATAACGAGGAAGCTCTGAAACGGTTTGTCATAATAGAATTCTGCATTGGTATAGGAGTGAGACCAAGTCATTCAATTAGATTATGGTTGATCTGAATCATAACTCCATTTATCCTGTTTGATTCAAATTGCTGAATACCCAATGTGTGTTCGTATTGACCTAGCACCATGTTTTTACTGTCTGTTTAGGTCCACGATGCTGATAATATTCTTGGCATTGTTCAGACTGAAAACATTCTGATCCTTGCAGAAGCTTATGATGTGGCCCTGGACATCAGCTTTCCAAAAGGTAAGTTTGTTCCTCATCAAGGACCCAACACTATTCAATCCTTCACAGCATTGTTCCCTTTGTTCCCTACATTTGAACTCCAGGACAAGTTAAGCAAACAAATTTCAAAATATTCACATGGTAGATCTTCATGCCAAAGGATAACTTGTTGTATTTCCTGTCCTTGAATTTTTCTGCATTCCGATTAGATTATTCTTACACATGACAACAAATGGGATTGTATATTAGTTTCTCTCCCTTCAAAAGGATGCCTCAGTTAATATAAATAAAAAACCAAAAATAACGCACAGATGCAGAACATCGGGAACAAAAATGGAAAATGCCAGAAACACTCAGCCAGTGAAGCAGTTCAGGGATGACAAACTGCATTTTGTATGTGGACGTTAAGTCAGAGCTGACCAGTTAATTTGAAACATTGACTTACCTGTTCCCTCCACAGATACTGACAGGCCTGTTGGTGTGTTCTCTATTTCTGTTTCAATCAAAGTCTCAGACGTATATTTTAACACAAAATGTTCTCAATCATATTAACCATGACAATTCTATTTACACGAGTTCCCCATATCAAATGATGTCGCCACCAAATAAAATAAATTTCAGATAATCATCCCAGAGACAGAACTGACTAATAGCATGTGGAATACAGATTTACTGCAACTTTAGAACCAAGTAAAGTCACAAGAGCTGTGATGCAGTGGATTGTGCCCCTACCTCTGAACCAGAAGCTCTGTGTTTCAGAGCCACTGCAGGACTTGAACACAAAGGCTGTTCATAATGCAGCCAAACTGATATCAATTTATAAATCTTCCCAACACACACCAATAGCAGATGGTAACAGCAGAAGAGATTCCTGGCCAACCATGTGGTGGAAAGAATTTGGAGTCTTTACATCACTGTCCATAGGTCCAAGCTGTCACAAACACGTGAAAGTGGATGTTGCTACAGCAACTCGCACTACTTGGTGGGGACGGGGCAGTTGGCTTGATGGCATGGTGTCAATTCCCTGTTGCGGCTGGAGTGGATTTGGGACTTGCCTTACCCGTGGTGGAGATTATAGGTCAGACCTACCTTCTGGTAGAAAATTTAAGCAGAAGAAAGGATTCTGCCACTGCACAGGAAACCGAGGCTGACTGATGTATTTGTGTTGTATGTTATATCAGCTGCACCAGTTAGACAAATCATATTTCCAGCATTTCAATAGTGGTTATAAAGCAACTTTGGAACGTCATGAAAGATGCAAAAATGGTGGTCTTCTTCCCCTCCAAGTGGTTCTCTTGAGAGGCAGGGGGTAACTTCACCGGATGGACCAGCACTGTCGGATGGAGGTCCTGCGGGATAATGGACATGAGGACATAAGAACTGGGACCAGGTGTGGGCCACCTGGCCCTACGAGCCTGCTCCGCCATTCAATGAGATCATGGCTGATCTTTTTTGGACTCAGCTCCACTCTCCGGTCCGAACACCATAACCCTTTATTCTTCAAGAAACTATCTATCTTTATCTTGAAAACATTTAATGAAGGAGCCTCAACTGCTTCACCGAGTAGGGAATTCCATAGATTCACAGCCCTTTGGGTGAAGAGGTTCCTCCTAAACTCAGTCCTAAATCTACTTCCCCTTATTTTGAGGCGATGGCCCCTAGTTCTGCTTTCACCCGCCAGTGGAAACAACCTGCCCGCATCTATCCTATCTATTCCCTTCATAATTTTATATGTTTCTATAAGATCCCCCCCGCATCCTTCTAAATTCCAATGAGTACAGTCCCAGTCTACTCAATCTCTCCTCGTAATCCAACCCCCTCAATTCTGGGATTAACCTAGTGAATCGCCTCTGCACACCTTCCAGCACCAGTACATCCTTTTTCAGGTAAGGTGACTAAAACTGAACACAATACTCCAGGTGTGGCCTCACTAACACCGTATACAGTTGCAGCATAACCTCCATAGTTTTAAATTCTATCCCTCTAGCAATGAAGGACAAAACATTTGCCTTCTTAATCACCTGTTGCACCTGAAAACCAACTTTCTGCGACTCATGCACCAGGACACCCAAGTCCCTCTGCACAGCAGCATGTTTTAATATTTTATCATTTAAATAATAATCCCATTTGCTGTTATTCCTACCAAAATGGATAACCTCACATTTGTCAACATTGTATTCCATCTGCCAAACCTGAGCCCATTCACTTAAACTATTCAAATCCCTCTACAGACTTCCAGTATCCTCCACACTTTTTGCTTTACTGCTCATCTTAGTGTCGTCTGCAAACCTGGACACATTTCACTTGGTCCCCAACTCCAAATCATCTATGTAAATTGTGAACAATTGTGGGCCAACACTGATCCCTGAGGGACACCACTAGCTACTGATTGCCAACCAGAGAAACACCCATTAATCCCCACTCTTTGCTTTCTATTAATTAACCAATCCTCTATCCATGCTACTACTTTACCCTTAACGCCATGCATCTTTATCTTATGCAGCAACCTTTTGTGTGGCACCTTGTCAAAAGCTTTCTGGAAATCCAGATATACCACATCCATTGGCTCCCCGTTGTCTACAGCACTGGTAATGTCCTGACATGTGGTCAATCGGAAGGATTAATAATTCTGTAAGGCTTAACAACTCACATGTAACAGGTCACCTGGGTGGAGGCTGATAGATCTTGACCTCAGCACCGTACACCAACATCACCGTCGATGACCTGTCTGTGCTCGGCCACTCCTGTGACTTCTGGGGCCTGTTCCTCATAGGGGGTGAGGACTCTGATGTCTGGCACTCTGCTGCCCGTCTAGGTCCTCTCGGTCTGTTGTGGTCCAAAGTCTCCTGCGGGGACACAGAGAGGACATCATGAGCCGCACGCTTCGCTCATTGGCGAGTGGGAGGGTGGGGAGGGGAGGAAGTGTGCAACACTGCTGGACATGGGTGGGTCGGGGCACGGTATGCTGCTGAGCGGGGTTGGTGCCTGGCACATGATCATCGGACGGGGGATGGGGGTGGGACCGGTGCCAGCTGATCGGTGCCAACCCACCTGTGCGGTCCTGTGGATGTCATTTATCTTCTAACAGTGGACCTAGTGACGCTCCCCAAGCTGATGGCTGCTGTTACTTCCTCCCAGGTGACACTGGTTACCCTATGGCCGAGCCCCTCGGGGGAACAGGGGATCCCTTCTGGCCTCAACCGAGTCCAACAATCTGGCCAGGTCAGCATCTCCGAATCACGGGGCTGTTCTCTTAAGTGGCATGGCTGAGCGCAGTGCAGGATTTGCCCTGCCAAGTCGGTTTAAGTGGGGCTCACCCTTGTTGGCAGGGAACTGGCGGGTGAGGACCCGGCGAATCATTTGTGGAGTGAAGCCAGTGGGTCCTTGTTAAGTGGACCAATTAACGTTTGACACTAGTGACAGCCTCGCCGGGTTGAGCTTCGGGAAGCTTGCGGCTGTTCGCACTTGCTGACACACTTAGAAAGGTTTCCATTAAATCATGCTCAGTATTTTTTGTGTCGTATAAATGTAGCAAGAATTCACATTATCAGCTTGTTTTTGGAATTCCAAGTACACTACATCGCCCGGTTCTTCGTCATCTATGCTGCTAGTTACATCTATAAAAATCTGTAGAAAATTTGTCAAACAATTTCCCTGCTGCAAAACCATGGTTAGCTTAGTTTAGAGTTCCTGTGCATTTTGGCACATGAGACAACTTATTCCTTTGATGACTGTATGCCCACAGTATGATGTTAGATTCCATCTTGAATTGCCAGCTTTCTGATCCTCTTGTAATAGATCATTCCGGGTCAGGAGACAACTTGATGGCATGAGCAAAGCCACCATTCGCTCTGGATAGGAGCAAAAGCAACAGGGTAGTTGTTATGGGGGACTTTAACTTTCCAAATATTGACTGGAAACGCTATAGTTCGAGTACTTTAGATGGGTCCGTTCTTGTCCAATGTGCGCAGGAGGGTTTCCTGACACAGTATGTAGATAGGCCAACGAGAGGCGAGGCCATATTGGATTTGGTACTGGGTAATGAACCAGGACAGGTGTTAGATTTAGAGGTAGGTGAGCACTTTGGTTATAGTGACCACAATTCAATTACGTTTACTTTGGTGATGGAAAGGGATAGGTATATGCCGCAGGGCAAGAGTTATATCTGGGGGAAAGGCAATTATGATACGATGAGGCATGACTTAGGATGCATCGGATGGAGAGGAAAACTGCAGCGGATGGGCACAATGGAAATGTGGAGTTTGTTCAAGGAACAGCTACTGCGTGTCCTTGATAAGTATGTACCTGTCAGGCAGGGAGAAAATGGTCGAGCAAGGGAACTGTGGTTTACTAAAGCAGTCAAAACAGTTGTCAAGAGGAAGAAGGAGACTTATGTAAAGATGAGACGTGAAGGTACAGTTAGGTCGCTCGTGAGTTACAAGTTAGCTAGGAAGGACCTAAAGAGAGAGCTAAGAAGAGCCAGGAGGGGACATGAGAAGTCTTTGGCAGGTAGGATCAAGGATAACCCTAAAGCTTTCTATAGATTGCTATATTGTCAAGGACAATAGTGGGAAGTTGTGCTTGGAGTCCGAGGACATAGGAGAGGTGCTAAATGAATATTTTTCATCAGTATTCACACAGGAAAAAGACTGTGAGGAGAATACTGAGATTCAGGCTACTATACTAGAAGGGCTTGAGATTCATAAGGAGGAGGTGTCAGCAATTCTGGAAAGTGTGAAAATAGATAAGTCCCCTGGGCCGGATGGAATTTATCCCAGAATTCTCTGGGAAGCTAGGGAGGAGATTGCTGAGCCTTTCGCTTTGATCTTTAAGTCATCTTTGTCTACAGGAATAGTGCCAGAAGACTGGAGGATAGGAAATGTTGTCCCCTTGTTCAAGAAGGGGAGTAGAGACAACCCCGGTAACTATCGACTAGTGAGCCTTACTTCTGTTGTGGCCCCGATCACGGGCCAGGCCACCGCCTAGTCCCGGGAAGAGAGGTGGTGTGATCTTCGCCGGCGGGACAGGCATTCCAGCAGTGGGATTTCGGCCTATTGTGGTCCTGAGAATCGCCGGGGGGGGGGGGGGGGGGGGGGGCGGGGGGTCCGCCAACTGGCGTGGTGCAATTCCCGCCCCTACCGAATATTTAGTGCCGGAGAATTCGCCAACCGGCAGGGGGGGGATTCACGCCAGTGCCCGGCGATTCTCCGACCCTGCGGGGGGTCGGAGAATCCC
The DNA here is from genome assembly GCF_047496885.1 of Scyliorhinus torazame. NCBI lineage: Eukaryota > Metazoa > Chordata > Chondrichthyes > Carcharhiniformes > Scyliorhinidae > Scyliorhinus > Scyliorhinus torazame. Next base: position 115,698,103 of record NC_092716.1, read on the forward strand.
ACCCCTGATCTTTCGAAATTACCTGCGCTGGGCTGGCCATATGCTAAGGATGTCAGAGTCCCGATTGCCAAAGCAAATCTTCTTTGCCCAACTCAAGGAAGGCTTCCGAGCAAGAGGAGGACTAAGGAAGTACTTCAAAGACATCCTGAAGGCTCACCTCAAGAAATGGAACATAGACGTCACCGCCTGGGAGTCCCTTGCTCTGAAGAGACCTACGTGGAGGAACATCCTAATTGAAGGGCACAATTCTTCAAGGACATCCGTCGGCAAGAGGAAGCCCAGAAAAGGAGCCTGAGAAAGGAATACCTGCGATCTAGCATCCAAGGACTGATCTCACCTCTCAGAAACACCTGCCAAGTGTGCGGTTGAAGGTATGGCTCTTGGATCAGTCTCATCAGCCATGCAAAGACCCACAGAACACACGACCAGTAACACAGAGTTTCTTAGGTGGACAATCAATTCTCATTAACGAGTGATCACCAAAGAAGAAGGTGGGAATCCGGAACTCTCTGCCTGAAAGGGTGGTAGAAGCCGGAATAGTCACAACATTTAAGGAGCATTTAGAACACTTGAAATGCCATAGTATAAAAAGCTATGGACCAAGTGCAGGAAAATGGGATTAAAAGAGATAGTTGCTTGATGACCAGCACAGCCACGATGTGCAAAGGACCTCTTTCTGTGCTGTAAAGCTCTATTGCTCTTGGTAGGCTAAATAAACCATTCTAGCTCCCTCAGCTCAATGCTACTTCAGCACTGCCAAGACACTTATTTTGAAACAACAGTAACATCTCTTCCTTGTGTGACTATTACAGGTACAGATGGTGGGATTGACTTTGGTGTCATCAAAGTTATTGATCACGTGAAACAGACTATCACCCTGAAGAATAAGGGCAAATATGAGATTGGATACAGGTAATTATTTGTTATTTTTCCTCTCATGAAGAGACTGATACTGGTGGGTTACAATTCCATGGCATAGCCATGGGCAGTCTTCTTAACACATGCCCAATTGACCATTCTTTGTGCCTGAGCCCAGTTAATAAATGCCAATTTGTAATTGAACCCCTGAGGGACATCGGAACGGATGACATTCTGGCTCACATTTGTATATTTCCCCGAGGCAATGAGCAGGAATGCCAGCTAATTCACCACTCCATCAGTGTATTGGAGCTAGTTTTGGTGCCCCAACTCATGCCCCAACAATCCTACCTTTATTGGACTAGAGCAGCTGCTGATGGAAAATCCTTTATTCTAATAGGATCACTGTACCTACCAGTAAGATGATTCTGCTGCCTAATGGGATACTATCTCTGTTAATTGGATAACCCTGAACTCTAACTTCACCTACTAGTAAAATAGTCCTGCCCAATATTAGAAAAGGTCTACCTACCAATAGAACAGTCCTGCATTCTAATAATAACTCCACCTGCTACTGATAGCTCTGCCAATGACTAGATTAAGACTTTCTGATAATATGTAAAGGCAAGTTACTGCAGATGCTGGAATCTGAAACAAAAGCAGAAAATGCTGGACAATCTTCGCAGGTATTACAGCATCTCTGGAGAGAGGTGGGCGCTAACGTGAGTCTGGATGAGAAGCGGTACCTCCCTTTTCTCTCTTCACAGATGCTGTCAGACTTGCTGAGATTGTCTAGTATTTTCTGTTTTTGTTGACTAATATAAATGTGTCTGTTGTTGGGACAATTCTTTCTGATAATAGGGTAACTGGCAAAGTGAACAGCCCTGAACCCCATCTGGTGGGTAAATAACTGGGCAATTAATGAAGTGTTTAGGGACACAAGATGAAGCAAGTCTTCTGAGAGCCAATGCAAAGTGGAGAGGGAGCACAAACGGCCACCCGTCCCTAAACTGAAGATCCCTACTCCCCACATGTTGTTTTCTGCCAATGGTTTTACTTATGCTGACAGAAATAATTTTCTTCTATTAGATTCCAAATGCAAGCCACAAAGCGCGATATGCCAGACCCAAACCTACTGTTCAGCATTCAGCCAATGAAGGGATCCCTGCTTCCCAACGACCGTGCGACCCATATCTCCATCAACTTCCACTGCAAAAGACCCACTGAGATCAAGGAGGAGCCTATCCTACGCTGCTTGGTAAGGCTGTATATATTGGAGGCTTTGAAGTGTTGAATTCAGGTTATTGGAGCTCTATGCGACATGGGCAGGTGTGCCATGATTGGACTGTCCTCTGAGATTTGCTTCTCAGTCCTGAAGGCGTCCAGGTAATCTGAATATTAAAATACCTTTATAATTTGCCCAATTTTACTTTCTTCCATTTTTCTCATACTTATGTACAAACCTCACACTGCCATTCCTCTCCACAATCCTTTTTAAACCTAGTTGAGAATAAGTTGAAATGTTACACACTACAATTCAACCATTAATTGATTCATAATTCCTAACTCTGCTTGCTGCCCAGATTTCATTGAGTTACTCGGTTCTGTTAAGGAACAAGTTTGTTGAATCGATGGTAAGAAGGACGCATAGACGATAGGTAGAAATTAACAAAAGAGGTTTATTTGAATACAATCCAAACTCCTCCACTCCCCTAAGGTCTCCTTCCACGACCTGAACCCAGGCCAGGGTTTCTATGTGAGTTGGGGCCCTCTCTGTTAAGGGGAAACCCCCCTCCCTTAAAGAGGCAGTTCATATTCCAGGTAGGTCATGGAAAATCGTATGGTCCTGATCCCTGGACCGCCATTGGTGTTACAACTCTCATCCCCTGCCAAGTCCAGAGCAACGTCCACATCCAAGGGTTAGTGAGCTGGGCCTTTTGTTCGTTCTGCCTGTGGACGGCGCTCATAGAATCCCTATAGTGCATGTCATGGGAGTTTACCTTTAAGAAATGGGTATTTATCAAATAGCTGCAGTGATGTCATTGTGTGGGTGGAGCTGGGTTGTGTCTCTGATTTTTACTTTTGTTTGGAGCTGGAAGCTTGTGGCTTGTGGAGGAGGAATATTGCGCCCTGAAAGGGACCCGCATAGTTGATATGGAGCCTTGGATGACCTGGCTATTCCCATGGGTGGAGTGGGCAAATTCTGGTGGGCCTGACACCGGACGCAGCGCTGGGCTACCCGCTCGATGTCTGCGTCGATGCGGAGCCACCAAACATAGCTATGAGCTCAGATTTCCATCTTAGACGCCCATAGGTGTCCATTGTGGAGGTCCATCAGGAGCAGACCACGCCCACTTTCGGGGACCACCATGCGGGTCCCCCAAAGGAGTATTCCGTCCTTTGTTCGGCCTTTTCACCTTTTTGGTGTAGGCCTTTAGGTCCTGCAGTAAAGTCCGTTGCTGAGCCCATTCTGCACAATGTGGAGGATGCATGATAGTTGAGGACCCGGGTCCACCCGCGAATGCCGGACGTCATGATCGGTAACGTCCATAAAATGGAGGGCAGCAATTACCTCACCGGTCGCCGCTGATGTAGGTGTCCTGGCTGGCAGGGGAAGATGGCTTAACACAGGTCAAGAGGAGTGGTTGTGATGAGTCAAAGTGGGTCTTGCTGAGGAAAGCTGTTCACCCGGGCAAAAGCCGTCTGCTGTTCCTAGGTCCAATTCCAACGATGCCCCTTCTTTAACAGATGGTGGAGGGGTCTAAACTGTTGGCCAAGTTCAGGAGGAACCTGCCGTATTAATTCCAGGCCTAGGAATCGTCAAAGTTCTGTCGGGCCACCTGGTACGGGGGCCTACTGAATTGCCTGTACTTTTTCTTCTACCATGTGAAACTCTAGGCGGTCAAATCAATAGCCGAAGCAGTAGCCGCGGTACGTTACCTCGGGGGCGTTGATGATGTAGAAGTGCAGCATGGTAGCATAAGTGGATAGCACTGTGGCTGCACAGCGCCAGGATCCCAGGTTCGATTCCCCGCTGGGTCACTGTCTGTGAGGATTCTGCACGTTCTCCCCGTGTCTGCGTGGGTTTCCTCTGGGTGTTCCGGTTTCCTCCCACAGTCCAAAGACATGCAGGTTAGGTGGATTGGCCATGATAAATTGCCCTTAGTGTCCAAAAAGGGTAGGAGGGGTTATTGGGTTACGGGGATAGGGTGGAAGTGAGAGCTTAAGTGGGTGGGTGCAGACTCGATGTGCCGAATGGCCTCCTTCTGCACTGTATGTTCTATGTTCTCCTGCCGGGAGTGGACGACCGCCTCCTCAAAACGCCGTAGCACCTTGGCCAGGTTTGGCTGATGCTCCTGGTTGGACAAGCCCGTGACCAGGACATCGTCCAGATAGACTGCCACGTGAGGTAGGCCTTACAATATATTCTCCGTTACGTGCTGGAAGATTGTGCACACGGAGGAAACCGGAAAGGGCAGGTGGGTATATTCATATAGTCCCCGGTGCGTGTTTACAGTGACAAAGCATCTGGTCATGGGGGCTAGGGCCAACTGGAGGGAAGCATTACTCATGTCAAGTTTCGTAAATGTGCGACCCTCGCTCAGCTTCACATAAAGTTCCTCAATCCGAAGGACTGGATTATGGTCCAGCTGAGACACGTGTTTGACCACCATCTTAAACGTACTGATCCGTAAGGCTTCATGACCGGAACGACCAGTGCCGCCCAGTCGGAGAACTGCAGCGGGCGTATGATGCCCAATCTCTCCATCCGGTCCAATTCTTGGTCTACCTTGGGTCGTACAGTGTACAAAACAGGTCGGGCTTGGAAGTAGCTATTGGGTCCACACTTATTCGGGCCACTTCCCCCTTGATGGTGCCCTAGCCATCCTGGAAGACTGATGGAAATCTGGACAGAACCTCTTCAGGGCCTTGTGGGTGCATGCAGCACTTCTGCTGCTAATCCAATCGTAGGTAACATGACCAGTCACACCCCAGCAAGCTCGGACCGCTCCCGTGGACCACCACCAGAGGAAGACTTGCAGATTGCTGATCATACTCGACTAAAACAGTTGAAGTGCCCGCCAATGCCAGTGGTTCCCCCCTATAAGTGGCCAACCGCGTGTTAGTGTCCAACAGGATAGGCGATTGAAGGCCAAACCGAATGCTGTCGAACGTACGCCAACTGATTACAGACATCTCAGGTTCGGCTCTATGCAGATGGGATGTACATTAACTTGCAGAGAGATCAGGATGGGGGGCGGTCATGCCTGGTAGATCTGGGGGAGAACAGATCCTCACTGTGCCTCCTATTCCTCTGGTCCCTGTGACCTGTTGCAGCCCTCGTTGGTCGGCGCTCATATTTCTGTTCCTCAAGGTCGGGAGAGAAAACCTGGCAGCACGCCCAGCCTCTGTTAGAGCAGTCCATGTTCCTCCTGTAGGTGTCCCAATGCCGAAGTCCAGCTTCCTCAGTTCTAGCCGAGCGTGATTGGCGATTGCCTTGGAGACCTAGATTGAGTACCGCCATTCCCTAGAGTTCCTGGATCCCTTGTTTGGTGCTTTCTCTGGGGATAGCTATTTCCACCACGCATTGCAGGTCCAAGTGGGCCCCAGTTATTAATTTCTTTTGCATAGCTGTGCCACACACACTCAACGGCCACGGAGCATCTCCTTTAATATTGCTCTGAATTCGCATGTCTCCGCCAGTTTTCAGAGGCAGACCAGGAAATCACTCACCAACTTGGCTTGGGCATGAGTAGCTCTGAAACCTGAAGCGGTATAAAATGAGTGACGGTTCGAGGTCGAAATGCTCCCCGACTAAGGCCACCAGGTCGGCGAACAACCGGGTATACAGGGGTCTGCCCGAACCAGGCTTTTTATCACACTTTGGTTGGCCATTAGCAACACCACAGTTTTTCTCTCATCATCGATAATCGCATTCGTCTTAAACAAATATTGCATGCGTTTGACATATTGTCCTCAATCATCTGTACCAGTGTTAAATGTCTCCAAGTTTCCTTATGTGCAGCATTTTGGAGGTCATAGAGGGGTCTCCCGAGGTGGACTGGGCGCATAGCAACTGGTGTTGATGGCCCAGTGTTGCCAGTGTTGAATCCGCAGTAAGAAGGACGCATAGACAATAGGTCGAAATTAACGAACAAGATTTATTACGATACAAATCCAAAATCCTCCACTCAGAGTTTTATGTGAGTTTGGTCCTGATTCGGGGACCTCCATTAGCGTTATAACATAGTTACTGCACAGTGGCAGAAGCATCTGGGTTAGGATTTCCACTTCAATTGGATGGGATGGCTAAACTGATTGTAACCTTAACTCCACATTCCCATCTAGCTTCGAAAAGTTTTACCCCTCTTGCTTATCAAGATGATGGGCACAATCTAATGGAGAGGTTTCTGGGTGCGATTTAATGGCCACATTGTGCTTAAGTGAGAGCACGATGAGGCCATTAAATCGTGCAAGGCCAAAATCGAGAACCGCACTGGGAGACAATCCTTTTGCAATCTAACCGACCCATCCCCTTTGGCGAAATCAGGATCCCATGTAGTGTGGCAAGAAACCAATAATCATGACTTAAAGCCGATCTCCATACAATTAATGGGAGCCACCGTCTAACTAATGTCCTCTTGTGATCTTACCTGCTCCCCAGGAATTGGTCATGCGGGCGCTATTACTACACCTTTTTAAAAAAGTGAAGCTGGGAGAAGGGCTACGGCGGTGACCCGAAGAGCTGAGTAGCCATCTTTGCACCTGGGCAGAGGGGTGGGGAAGCCCCTGGGCAGCCAGCCTCGATCGGGGTTGGCTGCCAGCAGGGGGGGCTGTGGGGCTGGGGTGTGGCCACCCATGGCTGGGGAAGGGAGGATAGGTGTCTCTGTGCCTGCGGGTCTGTAGTGCCAACTCCTGGGGGGGTGGGGGGGTGAGCTTTAGGTGAGGGGAGATGGGGGTGGGGGGGTGGAGTGGTGATGATGGGGAGTATGGGGGGATGGGAAGAAAGGGGTTGAGGATTATTGGGGGGATGGGGGTTGGAGGGTAAGGGGTGATGGGCGGCATGGTTTTAACTTTTTGGGGTTCAAAGGGAGAGTGCACAAGCCATCCTGGAATACCGGATAGGAGATGGGGAAAAGGGTGTGGCGAGATGGTGGGTGGGAAGGGAGGGGAGGGGATGCGATAATGGACTTAGCCATGTCCGATGTGAAGCGGGCGAGGATGAAGGTCTCCCTGGCCCTCTGTGCCCACTGGACCCTCCGCTGCCACCTGTCCTCCATCATCCGGCTGGTCCTGTGAGTCATCCTCAGGCTCGTCCTCGAGCCCCGCCTGGTCTGGCACATAATCGTCCTCCTCAAAAGCAACCGCATGGTCCTCTTCGTTCACCTCCAGCACGTTGCCCTGCTGCTGTGCTAGATTGTGGAAGACACAGCAGACCATCACAAAGCAGCGACTCTCCAGGGGGTGTGCTGCAGTGTGCCACCATAGCGGTCAAGGCATCGGAATCATAGTTTGAGAAGTCTGATGCACCACTCAATGCCCGGGTGACCTCATGGGCCTTGTTATATCGCCCTCCACATTGGTGCCATTAGTCAGGTCCTAAGCCAGATCTCCCAAAAGTCATTCGGTCACCCTGTGTGCCATGAAGTTGCCGGGGATCTCCAAGTGTCCCAGAATGTAGCTGTCATGCACACTCCCTGGGAAGCATGCACACACATTCATGTTCTTCATGTGGTGGTCACACACAAGTTCGATGTTAAGGGAGTGCAACCCCTTCCTTTTGATGTAGGGTGCTCCCTGATGGGCCGGAGCACATAAGGCGACATGTGTGCCATCTATTACCCCCTGGACCAGGGGCATCCCGGCGATTGTGGAGAATCCTGCTGCCCGGACATCTTGTTGGGCTTGGTCTTGTTCTGCATAAGTTTATATCGTTAGCTGCCCGGGAAAGCAGGGCACCCACGACTTCACGGATGCACTTGTGGGCTGTTGGTTGGGAAATGCCTCACGTCCCCGCTCGAGACCTGGAATGATCCTGCGGCGTAAAAACTTAGGGCTGTGGTGACCTTGACAGCCCTGGGAGTAGGTATCCTCCTCCTCCACGTGGTGCCACGTCTGCAAGAACATGGCACAGGTGCCACACCGTTCCTTTGTTGAGGCGGCGCCTCCTGTATCATCTGTTCGAAAGACCAGCGACGCTGGTCCCTCCCTGGCCTGATGGGTGGCCATACCCTCAGGGCCGCCATCTCGAGTCTCTGTCGACAGTGCTGGCGCTGCCTTCTCTGGTATCTGGCTACCTGGCCTGCCAGCAGCAATGCGAGGCCAGCCTCTGCGGGGTCCAAGATATCATCCATCCTGTGTAATATCTGTAATGCGTTGACAAGGGTGAGGGATAGTCAATCAGCGATGGCCTCCAGCCCGGATACCTCTGGTCCCCCATGGCTCCCCCTCTTAAATCCCCTACCATCCATCAGGGTGCAGTCCAACATGCCCTGCACACGCACCCCCAGCTGCAGTGAAAGCTCCCGGGCACCAAATCCTGTACCACAGACACCACTGGTAACGTTCGCTGGACCGGGCGCTGGTTCCCTCCTCGGTGCACAAACCCACCCTCTGGTTGTGAACATGTCTCCAGTTCTGGTACATTTAGGGAGCTGGATATATCCGGCATCACCATGCGTGGAGACTGGGCCCCAGATCTTGCGAGGCAGAACAGCAGTCGGGAAGCCCTGGGGAAGCTTCTCCCAGCAACTACCCACCCACCTGGACACCCCCACATCCCAGTAGTATAATGAAAGGGATGGGTATAGCCATGCTCAATGGCCCGCCCACCAAGTGCTGGCACTCCTCACTGCTGCACCCCACAGAAGTGCTGCTCCACTCCAGAGGTAGCAAGGGATCAGCAGAGTTCATGTCAAACACTGGACACATGCACTGATGCCGCTGGAACCCTCCCTGTCTCAGAGCCCCTCTCAGTAACAGCTGAGACACTATCAGCTAGCCCAACCTTGAGGACCGTGAGATGTCACCAAGCCCTGTCTGTCCATCACCCCCCTGATCCTATTAACCCTGCCCCAAGCCAGGAGCCCTAACTAGCTCCCTGTCACAACCTGTGTGTTAAATTCAGGCTTCACATCACAATACAGCTAAGCTACCAGCAAAATTACACATCCCTGTTCACCCCGATCTGGAGGAGCCGCCCACAGATGAGCCTCTTAGCATGGAGATGAATGACTGCACAGTATGAAGGTCTCCACCACACAACCAGATGCCACCCATCTGGAGGGAGACCTCAAGGCTCACCAAGTGAGGAGACCCACAGTACACCCCACTGAGAGACAGGGGCCACAGAGCCTCTCGCTAATACTGATTGTGGCAGCCTTCGTTGGCTGCAACAGGCGGTGAGGATAGAGGCCCTCAACATCACAGGCCGGGTGCCAGTCACCGATGGGACAAGGAGGCAGTGCGGGTGACCTCATCTGAAAGGGGGGGGGGTGCCAGCCACACGGTGAGAGCGATCCAGCAACTCGGTGACCATGTAACCTGTTGTCATTGGATGTTCAAGTGAATCCTCACCTGGCTCACATTTTGTGTCTCTGCCCGACCCCCCCTGCAGAGACCTTGGGCGGGATTCTCCGTCCCGCCACATCCATTTTCCTGTGCGACACCCCCCCCGCCAGCAGTGGGATCCTCCGTCCCACCAACCAGTCAATGAGGTTTCCCATTGTGGGCACCCTCAAGCCGTCGTGAAATCCGCGGGCGTAAGAGCGCTGCCGCTGAAGCGGAGGATCACACCGAAGGAGAATCCAGCAGCATGTATTTCGGACTGTAGCCAGCTTTGCTCACTATCTACCTGGTTGCTGCTGCCGTTGCAGATGCTAGAGGGCCAAGGCCAGCCCAGGGAGGACCCTGCACAAGAGGAGCCTGCCCCAGAACAGCAGGGACCTGCCAGTAAGGCTCAAGGGCCGGCTGTCCATCAGGCTGAGGCGGAGGAATGAAGAAGGTGCCAATTAAACGCTGCTCCAACTTGTCAGGCTCTAAAAGTTAATCCCAACCCCAGCGCCTCGAAGAGGCCAGGAAACATTGAGTGTGCCAGGATGAAGGCGTCATACACACTGCCTGGGTATTGGGCGCAGACGTGCAAGATGTGCAGCTGATGGTCTCACACCAGCTGCATGTTCATCGAATGGAACTCCTTTTGTTTTGTGAAGACCAGCCTGTCAAGGGCCAGTGCTCGTAGGATAACATGCATCCCGTTGATCACCCCCTGGGCCTGGGGCATCTTGGCAATGACAGCAAATCTCGCTGCCCGGGCACCTGGTGGGCTCGGTCCATATTGAAAATGATGTATTGCGCCGACCAGGCATACAGGCATCCGTGACGGCACGGACGCACCTGTACACCGAGGTCTGTGAAATTCCGGACAGGTCTCCATTTGTTGCCTGGGAGGACGCCGTGGCGTAAGATTTCATGGCGGCCGTCCCCTTAACGACCACCAGGGTGTCTTCCCCCATACCCCCGCGGTGCCGGGTGAGCCATGACTTGCTCAGCCGGAGTCTTCGACGGCATGCCCAGTCCAGCAGTTCCTTGAATGACAGGCATTGCCGGTACACACAAGGCCTTCTGCGGTGCCTCCTTTCCACCTCCTCCTCACAGAGGGTCCCAACGAATACCGGGTCAGGCCCGCTAATGATATGCCAGTGGCGTTTACTGTCCGTGCGGAGTAGAATGCGCTGCTGTCGAGGCACCAGACCATGTCATTCTGGCATGCGCACAACGTCCGCTACGATTTTGGCTGCACGACTAATTCTCTGCCAAATCACATTTCTTGATTCCGGAGGAGAATCTCGCCCGGATACTTTGATTCTGAACTGTTCAGCTTTACGTGAGCTTTACCATGCCTTTTCATTCTAAATATCTGAGGAAAGGAATGTGTAAGAACTCCTCAACTATCTATAATGTTGCCGCTATAATTAAGTTAACTTCATTCAGATTTGTAACCGAAGCACAATGTCGAGTCAGTTGTATTTTATTTGTTTCCTTGCACTGAGTGATGTATAAAGCAAATTGAATGAGTGGTGTTGGGTTGGCCCATTGTTGAACTGTTTTCTCTTTGTGAGTACAGGTGATTGAGCCCACCCTGGGTGAAGGAGGAGAGATCATAGCCAGCATTCCAGTGAAAGTATCAATTCGTGCCATTTTCACCAACTATAGGATGTTACCGGCGAGAGAGGTTAACTTTGGTATCGTGTTATTTGGCAACCGGAAAAGCCGTGTATTCATCCTTGAGAACAACTGCGAATTTGACTTCAGATACTCCATCTTTAAAATGTCCGCTATGGCGCCACGGCAGACAAAGAAAGGGTATGGAACAACTAATCAAATAAGTTCTTATCTGAAATTAGATGCAATTACTGTTGGGTGCATCCAACAACCGATTCGTTTGCAGTTCGTTCTGAGCCACATTGGGAACGTAATGTTGTCAAAGATGCAGCAGTCATAACATCACAATTTGTTTTTCTTCATTAACGGGATGTGGGTGCCTCTGACTAAGCCAGCATTTATTGCCTATCCCTTATTGCTCTTGAGAAGATGCTGCCTTCTTGAACCTCTGCAGTCCCAGAGGTATAGGTCACCCACGGTGCTGTTAGGGAGGGAGTTCCAAGATTTCGACCCAGCGACATCGAAGGAACTGCAATATATTTCCAAGTCAGGAATAAATCATGTAGTTAATAATTACTACATTTATTTAGCATTTCAGAATGCTCAAAATTCCCAAGATACTTCACAAATAATTAAGCACTTTTGGATTGTAGTCGCTATTGTAATGTGGGGAAACATGACAGTCAACTTGTCCACAGTAAGATGACACAAGCAGCAATATAATCTGCTTTAAAATGTTAGCTGAGGGAAAAATATTGGCCGGAACACCAGGGAGAAATCTTGCTCTTCTTTGATTGGTGTCTTAGGAGCTTATACATCAACCCAAGAGGGAAAAAGGTGTTTTGATTTCTCATCATAACAGAAAGATAGTACCTCTGACAATGCAGCACACCATCAGTACTACACCAGAAGGTCAACTCAAACTTTTCACTGAAGTCTCTGAAGAAAGATTTGAAGCTGCAACTGTTTGACTCTGGAGTGAAGTGCTACCCATTGACTTGTTCCCTGTGGTTAGATCACCATGGATATCGTTTGACATTAACAGTCACTTTAACTTTCATCCTCTGTTTCATTGTGCCTTTGAATGAAGAAACACTGCTCCTTCTCGCACCCTCCCATCCCTGCAGAGGCACTGCTAGCTGAATACATGATGGTGTTTGCATCAGCCATTTTGAAAGTCTTGTCAACTGATACGAGGAACAGTATTTTTGTTCTCATATTAATCAGGGTCCCAGCAGCAGCCACCCTGAAAAGATGTTTTTTTTTTTTTTTCTATACATTTAGAGTACCCAATTCATTTTTTCTGATGTCCTACTTTACTCCCTCCCATCACTCTCTGTAAATGCCAGGTCATCCATACATCTGCCTGTATCCTAATTCATAGCAGGTCCCGTTCACCATCACCCATGTTCACTGACAAAGTTTAACATTTTTTAAATGATTTCAGTCTTCTCACCCCTCCCCATTTCTGTAATCTCACCCAGCACTACAACCCTCCAAGAACTCTGTATTCCTATAATTCTGGCCTCTTGCACACCCTCAGTTTCTTTCTCCTGCCATTGGCAGTCCTGCCTTCTGCTGTCTTGGCTCCAAGCCCTCAAACTCAGTCAAAACTCTCCATCTCTCTCTCGCCTTGAAGATACTCCTTTACTGCGTCTTTGATTAATTGTTTGGTCAGCTGTTCCAATATCTCCCCAGATGACTTAGGGCGTAACCTAATGGCCTCGGCACACCTGACTCGGGACGGGATGAGGCCGGTAAATCTATGAGAGGCCCCTCTTGAGATTTACACAGCTCATTCCGCCTCACGAGATCTAACGAGACCTTGCGAAGTGTTGCGATCTAGACCCTGCCCCCAATGGGCAGGATTCCGATTTGCATATTTAAATGTACAGTTAAACTCACTTAAGTATGTTCGCGTCAGAGTCACCCAAGGCACGGGACCTAATGGCCTTGCCTCAGAGACCCTGAGCTAGAGGCAATTAGGTCTGTTTTGCACAAACGTACTGCCACTTAGCAGGGGGAGGGTTCTCCCATGCGATCGGAGGCCTCCGGGTGGTCGGGTTCTAGGCAGAGTGATACTCTGGCACTCCCGATGCTACCTGGGCACCATGGCACTGCCAGCCTGCTGGGGCAGTGCCAGGCTGGCAGTGTCAAGGTGCCCAGGTGGGGATCGGGCCTGGGAGCGCCCCGCCCTTATGAGGTGGGGTGCAGGGAGCTGGAGGATACACTCATTGGTATGTCAGGACGTTGGGGTTCCAGAGGCCGTGTTGGAGGGTCCAGAGAATCAAATGGTGCCATGATCTGTTCCTGCACTGGCGAGCTAAACTTGTTAGTGCAGCAAATGAGCCGAAGTGTGGCCTTGGCAGATTCTCGTTTGATAGTGGGGTCATTCTTGGCGCTCTAAGCGCCGGGAAACACCCGACTGAACACACCCAAAACGGGACTCTGTTTCATTTCCATTAAATCATGCCCTAAGTGTCACAGTTTGTATGATAATGCTCCTTTGAAACACTTTGAGAACAAGTTTTTGTTCTCTGTAATAATGAGCTGGAGTAAGAAACAGAGGCATGAATCTGTAATTAGCATAGGGACTGTGGAGGGAAGAGGAATTGCACAGCAAACTATTTGGTGCTTAGGCTGAACAAGAGATCAAAGATTAAAGTAGTGCTAATTGAAGCACCATCTGAAAAATAGAAGTAAGCTGGTGTTGAATAAAAGGCTTCCTCTCAGGATAAGTAGTATTACTGGCTAACCTGATATATGAAAATGTGAGACGATAACAAAATGATGGTGGAGGGTGCAGGGTTTTACTTAAAGGAGCCAATTAATAATTCCTCTGATTAAAATTAGATGATGAAAATACACAGTAGGTCTGCCAACTCCTGTCAAGAAAAACCATATTGACATTTCAGGTGGGATCAGCTCTGATGCAAAGTCAAATTCCGACAGATCTGCTGTGTGGTTTCATTGCATGATTTTAAGAAAAGAAAATTGTTAATTGGCTCCTTTAATAAAAGGCTTCCTCCTTCGATTATCATTTTGTCATAGCCTCACATCTCCACATATCAGGCTAGCCCACATGTGCCCTGACCTGGACAACATTAAGGCTTGGACTGAAGTGATTTGAGCCACACAAATGGCAACAAGAGGGAGTCTAACTATGAATCTTTGTCATTATGTGACATTATCATTGTTCAGTCCATCCCAATTAGCAACTTGCTGGAAGTCACTGTTGACTGAAAACTTAACTGGACAAGCCCATAAATACTGTGGTGACAAAATAAGATCATGGGCGAGATTCTCTAACCCCCCGCCGGGTCGGAGAATCGCCGGGGGCTGGCGTGAATCCCGCCCCCGCCACTTGCCGAATTCTCTGGCACCGGATATTCGGCGGGGGCGGGAATCGCGCCGCGCCGGTTGGCGGGCCCACCCGGCGATTCTCCGGCCCGGATGGGCCGAAGTCCCGCTGCTACAATGCCTGTCCCGCCGGCGTGGATTAAACCACCTCTCTTACCGGCGGGACAAGGCGGGGGGGGGGGGGGGGGGCGCGGGGCGATCTGGCCCCGGGGGGTGCCCCCACGGTGGCCTGGCCCGCGATCGGGGCCCACCGATCTGCGGGCAGGCCTGTGCCGTGAGGGCACTCCTTTTCTTCCGCCTTCACCACGGTCTCCACCATGGCGGAGGCGGAAGAGACTCCCTCCACTGCGCATGCGCGGGGATGCCGTGTACGGCCGCTACCCTCCCGCGGGGCACCAAAGTCCTTTCCCGCCAACTGGCGGGGCGGAAATCAGTCCGGCTCGGGCCTAGCCCCTCAAGGTTAGGGCTCGGCCGGTCAAGATGCAGAGGATTCCGTACCTTTGGGGCGGCGTGATGCTGGACTGATTTGTGCCGTTTTTGTCGCCGGTCAGTGGACATCGCGCCGATTACGGAGAATGTTGCCCCATAGACGAGGTATTCTGTGGTGAATAACTCACCTGACTCCTCCAAAGCCTGCCCACCAACTAAAACGCACAAGTCAGGAGTCATAGAATCATAGAATTTACAGTGCATAAGGAGGCTGTTCAGCCCATCAAGTCTGCACCGGCCCTTGGAAAGAGCACCCTATCTAAGCCCACACCTCTAATCTATCCCTACACCTCCACCCTATCCCCGTCACCCCACCTAACCCAACCTTTTTGGACACTAAGGGCAATTTAGCATGGCCAATCCACCTCACCTGCACATCTTTGGATTGTGGGAGGAAACTGGAGCACCCAGAGGAAACCCACGCAGACAGGGGGAGAACGTGAAGATTCCGCACAGACAGTGACCCAAGCCTGGAATCAAACCTGGGACCCTGGAACTGTGAAGCAACTGTGCTAAACACTATGCTACCGTGCTGCCCTTGTGTGTTGGAAAACTCTCCATTTGCTTAGATGAGTGCAATTCAAGAAAGCCACAACGTCCAGGACAAAGCAACCAGTTTGACTGGCATCCAATCCACCACGTCACCAGTGACACACCATGGCTGTAGTTTGGACATTCTACAAGCTGCGCTCCAGAAACTTCCCAAGGCTTCTTTGCCAGTACCTTCAACCTCCACCACCTAGAAGAACAAGGGCAGCAGATTCACGGGAGCACGACCATCTGCAAGTTCCCTCCAAGTTACACACCACCTTGACTTGGAAATATATCACCATTCCTTCATCATTGCTGAGGTAAAATCCTGTAAATCCCACCCCAAGAGCACTGTGGATGTACCTACCTCACACAGACTACAGTGGTTCAGGTAGCCACTTTACCATCTTCTCAAGGGTAATAAATGTTGGCTTTGTCAGTGACACCCACATCCAATGAACAGTACAGTATATGTCATCAAAACATTGACCTTACTTTCCTCTTTCAAATGGTAACTGTTCAGCTGTTCATTTCTGCATTCTTTAGATTTCCAATATCCATGGTTTGTCAATTATATCTTCGGATAATAGGACTAGAAGGAGCCTATTCAATTCCTCACGTCTATTTTGTCATTTAGTTGGATCGTGGCTGATCTGTACCTCAACTTGATTGATTGATATTTATTGTCACATGTACAGTGAAAAGTATTTTTCTGCGGCCAAGGGAGCGTACACAGTACGTACATAGTAGACAAAAAGAATAATCGACAGAGTACATTGACAAATGATACATCAACAAATAGTGACTGGATACAGTGCGGAACAAGGGCCAAACCAAGCAAATACCTGAGCAAGAGCAGCATCCTGTAATGCTCGTACCTATTAAAATGTACATTGCAGCCTTGAAAATTCCATTATCTCAACATGCAAAGCTTTTTGGGGGAATTTTGGGGGAACACTAAACATTTTCTCCTTATACTTTTTTTAAACCTATAAATATCTATACATCTTTTTAAGTCTTCATCCAAATTATTCCAAAGATTCACCCCACAAACTGAAATACACATGTAGCGAGAGATTCTCCTTTAATGGCAAAGACTGATGCGGGCAGGAAAAATGGCGTTGAGTCCGCCAAAGGCAATAGCAGCTTTTCACGCCATATGACGTAACACAGTGCCAAATATTTTCATGCATGGTTCCACGCCATATTGCTGGTGAGGCAGCCTCTGATTCACCGCCCCGCCATCACGTCAAGGGGTGCCACATTTAAAAGCTGCTCCAGTGTGCAGCAGCCACACATTGCAGGTCACCAGGCAGTGATAGGTGCCAGGAAATCTACCCCCAAGTTTTCACAAAATTCACTAGACTCTGGGGTGGGCCCGGCGGATTGGAAATTAGCAAACGTGACATAACTGTTTAAAAAAGGAGGGAGGCAGAAAGCGGGTAATTATACCAGGGGCTGGTTTAGCACAGGGCTAAATCGCTGGCTATGAAAGCAGACCAAGGCAGGCCAGCAGCACGGTTCAGTTCCCGTACCAGCCTCCCTGAACAGGCGCCGGAATGTGGTGACCAGGGGCTTTTCACAGTCACTTCATTTGAAGCCTACTTGTGACAATAAGTGATTTTCATTTTCATTTCATTTTCATAGGCCAGTTAACTTAACTTCGGTAGTAGGGAATGATGTGTTGGCTGTTTTTAATCACATACAGGTCACCAACACTTGAAGTAGTGCAACACTATTTTATTAAAAGGTTAACTATTTAAACATACTTGAACTGTGGGTAAATACAATAGTAGCTTTAACTGAAGACCTTTGCGTTGTCCTAACCAGTTGATGCACTCAGCACATGGTAAATGTCTGTGTTGCAGGCTGTGAGCTCTGTGCTCCTGGCTAGCTGCCACTCGAATGAGCGGGAACTCTGATGCCCCCTGTCTTTATAGTGCCTGTGCTCTCACTGATGATTGGCTGCGGTGTTGTGTATGTTGATTGGTCCCACTGTGTGTCCATCAGTGTGTGTCTGCACCATGATATACTGATGTATATTATGACAGGTAAGATGCTGGAATCTATCATCAAGGAAGAAATAGCGAGGCATCTGGATGGAAATTGTCCCATTTGGCAGACGCAGCATGGGTTCATAAAAGGCAGGTGGCGCCTAACTAATTTAGTGGAGTTTTTTGAGGACATTACCAGTGCGCTAGAAACCGAGGAGCCAATGGATGTGGTATATCTGGATTTCCAGAAAGCCTTTGACAAGGTGCCACACAAAAGGTTGCTGCATAAGATAAAGATGCATGGCATTAAGGATAAAGTAGTAGCATGGATAGAGGATTGGTTAATTAAAAGAAAGCAAAGAGTGGGGATTAATGGGTGTTTCTCTGGTTGGCAATCAGTAGCTAATGGTGTCCCTCAGGGATCAGTGTTGGGCCCACAATTGTTCACAATTTACATAGATGATTTGGAGTTGGGACCAAGGGAAATGTGTCCAAGTTTGCAGGCGATACTAAGGTGAGTGGTAAAGCAAAAAGGGCAGAGGATACCAGACGTATGCAGAGGGATTTGGATAGGTTAAGTGAATGGGCTAGGGTCCGGCAGATGGAATACAATGTTGACAAATGTGAGGTTATCCATTTTGGTCGGAATAACAGCAAAAGGGATTATTATTTAAATGATAAAATATTAAAACATGCTGCTGTGCAGAGAGACCTGGGTGTGCTAGTGCATGAGTCAGAAAAAGGTGGTTTACTGGTCCAACAGCTGATTAAGAAGGCAAATGGAATTTTGTCCTTCATTGCTCGAGGGATGGAGTTTAAGACTACGGAGGTTATGCTGCAATTTTATGAGGTGTTAATGAGACCACACCTGGAGTATTGTGTTCAATTTTGGTCTCCTTACCTGAGAAAAGACGTACTGGCGCTAGAGGGTGTGCAGAGGAGATTCACTAGGTTAATCCCAGAGCTGATGAAGGGGTTGGATTATCATAGAATATCACAGAATTTACAGTGCAGAAGGAGGCCATTCGGCCCATCGAGTCTGCACCGGCTCTTGGAAAGAGCACCCTACCCAAGGTCAACACCTCCACCCTATCCTCATAACCCAGTAACCCCACGCAACACTAAGGGCAATTTTGGACACTTAGGGCAATTTATCATGGCCAATCCACCTAACCTGCACATCTTTGGACAGTGGGAGGAAACCGGAGCACCCGGAGGAAACCCACGCACACAGTGGGAGGACGTGCAGACTCCGCACAGACAGTGACCCAAGCCGGAATCGAACCTGGGACCCTGGAGCTGTGAAGCAATTGTGCTATCCACAATGCTACCGTGCTGCCCCATGAGGAGAGGTTGAGTAGCCGCTCCTATCTAAGGGTTAAGCTTTTTAAAATTAATTTATTTTTCCAACTAAGGGTCAATTTAGCGTGGCCAATCCACCTCCACTGCACATCTTTGGGCTGTGGGGGCGAAATCCTCGCAAACACGGGGAGAATGTGCAAACTCCACATGGACAGTGACCCAGAGCCAGGATCGAACCTGGGACCTCGGCGCCGTGAGGCAGCAGTGCTATCCTATTTGATTTGTGTGTGGCATGGTGGCACAGTGGTTGGCACAGCTGCCTACGGGGCTGAGGACCGGTTCAATCCCGGCCCCGGGTCACTGTCTGTGTGGAGTTTGAACATTCTCCCCATGTCTGTGTTGGTTTCACCCGCACAACCCAAAGATGTGCAGGTTAGGTGGGAATGGGTTGGGGAGCTAGGCCCTGTACTTACTGATGAGGCTTGGAGGGAAGCCCTCTTTAGGTGAATTCCACTTCATCTTGCACCAGACTATGTTTGATTCAGTTTAACGTAATGCAGAGAACACATTGCACTAAGGTGAAGATGAATGGGTTCTTTGGAGATGTGGAGAAGTGTGATCGCTGTTCACTTACACCAGCTAATCGCACTCATGTGTTTTGGTCTTGTCGTAAACTTGCTAACTACTGCGTTTTCTTTTTTGATACAATATCTAAGATTCTATGGGTGGCCCTAGAACCTTGCCTAATAATAGCAATATTTGGAGTCTCTGACCCACCAATATTTCATTCGGGGATGGGGGCACATGTACTCACTCGCCTTTGCCTTTTTGATAGCCAGGAGGTAAATATTGCTTAATAGGAGATCTCCCACACCAGCTAAAGCATCCGCCTGGTTGGATGATTTGATGTCATTCCTACATCTGGAGAAAGTTAAATATGTCATCAGGAGCTCGGTGGGGAAATTCTACCTGAGGTGCCGACCATTTATCTCATTCTTTAAAGAAGTGGGCACAATCAACTGTTAAGAGGGGCAGTTTACAATGGGGATAGTTTGATTGTTATTGTTACAGAGACCAATGTATATAGATATCTCTTCTCTGATTTTTTTAACCTATATATTCTGTATATTTGTCGGTTGATAAAGTTGCTATTGTTCGTTTCTGAAATTCAATAAATATATATATTTTTAAAAGTTGTGGAGCTCTAGTAGCATGGGCATGGTATTAAGTACTTGTACATAATGTTTGCCTCTGTAAATAAACTATCACAAGTTTCACCCTTTCCTATACCTATCTTGTTATGATGTTCTGTGTTCCTGTCATTCAAAAGTGAAATTCTGATCCCAGCACAAGATAAAGGTAAGGTGCTCGGTCCAGGGCTTCCTCCCTATGTTTTGTACAAGACTCCTAGCACATTTATGTGACGGAATACGTCAGTCATGCCTTTATCTCATAGGGATTGAGGATGTCTCCCAAAATGTGCAGGACTAGCATCACACATTCTAGTCATCGTCAATGTGTGATCTCTGTGCTTTTGAGGTGCAGCTGGCCCTTGGGAAAACCCCATGGAAGCCATTTGTAGAAGCCACTAAGGAGTCACTGGTGTAAAACTGAGCACCGCAGAAACTTTCAGCGACACTGGCAGTGGCTGCCCTCCAAGTCGTCATGGCGCAAAATCTTGCAAAAATTGGCAGGTGGGACCAATCAATTCTGTAGACATGCGTAGGCTTTGACGACACTGGTCCTCTGACATCTGCAGGTATGTCAGGTGCCTTCTGTAGACCCTGGGTCTAATGAGCTGCCTCTGGATGATGGCTCTCTGGGGTTCATCCTCTGCTTGCACAGCACGCCCTCCACCCCTTCCTCTTGACGGTTCTGCTCCTGCCTTTGCCAAGCCAGGCATTTCCTCCTCTTCTCTTCTATCTATAAGCAAGAAGAAGAAGAATGACATCAAGGTAACCAAGCTTCTTGTTCCTGACAGCCTCCTCACTGCAACATCAAAGAGAGAGACTTGGCGGTCAGCATTTGTCTATTCATCATTTGAAGCTGCCTCTTAAAACCCACTAACTCATGTCCTGACCACAACATTTTTGCTCAGTACATATTTTAGATTCTGCCTTGGCACTAACTCACACCACCTTTACCTCACACTAAATGACCGTATGGCAACAGCGTTGGCCACTCAACCGCATCCTGAAATCTTCACTCTGAGGCCTTGCTCTCAACTTGGCCTTTGAGGGGCACTTGGCAATATGCACCTCAGCCCACAGCCAAGGATTAGGAACGCTCTCCTCAGGCAGTGTGCCATTATCAACTTTCTCATGGGATATAGTTGCTTACCTAGCCAGGCAGTGGTACAGGCACAGCATGGCAGTCAGCAATTTTGGAAGTCAGTGCATCAAGGATTAAATGCTGAGCAGCAATCAGTGGCACTCGTTCACATATGTGGTGCTTGTGTGACTTTAATTGTATGACTAACTTGACTCCAGGCATGACAATTTAGCCACAGCTGAACAGTCTTGGCTGCAATTGAGTACTGATCACTGATCTCTAAATGTTGGAAAGACCAAGGAACTGACCATCGACTAAAGGAAGCTTAGCAGGACACACACCCCCACCGTCATCAATGGCTCTAAAGTGGAGATGGTTGAAGGTTTCTAGGGGTCACCATCATCAACAGTCTGTCCTGGTCCACTCACGTTGATGCAACAGTCAAGAAAGCCCAACAACGTCTCTACTTCTTACAGAAGCTAAAGAAATTCAGCATGTCTGCATCGACTCTCACAAACTTCTACAGATGTTCCATAGAGAGCATCCTATCTGTCTGCATCACAGCTTGGTATGGTAACTGCCCAGCCCAAGATCGCAAGAAACTTCAGAGTGTGGTGAACTCAGTCCAACGCATCACACAAGCTTGCCACCCTCCCATTGATTCTGTCTACACCTCCCGCTGCCTCAGGAAGGCAGACAACATTGTCAGAGACCCCTCATACCCAGGCTTTGCCCTCTTCCAGACCCTTCCATCAGGCAGAAGATACAGAAGTCTGAAGACCCGCACATCAAGACATAGGAACAGCTTCTTCCCCACAGCTACAAGACTCCTCAACGACTCTCCGTCAGGCTGATCTGTTCCCTGTAAGGGCATTTTTCACGACGTCCTATGCTGCCCTTGCTCGTATATTGCTTGTTTGGCCCTTGTTCCACACTGTAACCAATCACTATTTGTTGACGCACCATTTGTCAATGTACTCTGTCGATTATTCTTCTGTCTACAATGAACGTACTGTGTACGTTCCCTTGGCCGCAGAAAAATACTTTTCACTGTACTTCGGTACATGCGACAATAAATATCAATCAATAAATCACGGACTTATCTTTCAATTAGCTTGCCCTGGTCAACATCCTGCTTAAAGAAGCCCCCCACCCTAGATGAATGGAACCATTAATCCGTGATGACACCCACACATCCACTGCACTGCGCAAGGTTTGTGGCCCAACATCAGAAGACATCCGCCATAATGCTACTTTTCAGACTTGCCTATCTCCCCAACTCATCCCCATCTCCCCCGAAATAACCCACATCTCCCGGATTCATTCTTCCTTTGCCTTGACTCGCTCCCACCCCCATATCTCCTATGTCAACCCCAGGTCTCCCCAAGTGAACCCCAGTCTCCCAAATTGAACACCTGGGGTGGGATTCTCTGTTCCCGAACGCTGATTTCTTAATCGGCGATCGGGCAGAAAATCTCCTTTGATGACGAAATCGGGGTGGCGCCTGTTTGACGCAGATTTTGTATGCTCCACCCCCTCCAAAACATCATAATCGCGGCATGCGCCGCGCGCCGTTGGGTCGGCCTCAGCATGTCATCTGAAGGCCCTCCCCGCTGGGCCGATTTCCTGACCGCACGGGGGACGTGTGGTCTCAGCGGTCAGGAACCCAGAGTGGCGGCTGCGGGGGGGGGGGGCTTTCCTTGAGGACTGATGGGGGGGTTGGCAGAGAGCCACTATCTGGCAGGTTGAGTCCGCGCACGGCCAGGGCCATGTTTTATGGCGCGACCACAGACCCGGCCATTCTCCGGCCGTTTATTTCATGGAGGCCAGGGGTTTTATGTGGTGCGTTGCTCGCCCCTCACTGGTTGCAGGATCGGTGAGGGGGCGCTGCTGATTCCTTTCCATGTAAAATGCCACAGATCCTCCACACATAGCCTCAGAAACTGAGAACCCAGTCCCTGGTCTCTCCCAAGCCAGCCCTGGTACCTCGACTGGTTCCCCATGTCCCTCGAGTGAACCCTGGTCCCCTTTGGCTCAAGCCTTGTATCCCTCGAGTCATCTCCCACACCCTCCAGCTCAAAATACGTCATGGCAAATCCCATACTACCTCTCCCCTGTTTAAAACCAGAGCCGTTCCGCAACCGCTGTGCTCTCCTCTGAGTTCCCCACATAGTTTGCTCACCATTTGCACGCCTTTTGAAGCCAGTCATATTCTGACATCATGCCGCAATGGATGGATTTTTTGACATGGGTGTATGATTCCAGCATATCGAACCGATCATGAGATTAAAATATATTCCAATGAGGGAGGAGGCTGTCGCGTCCTGCTTTCACATCCATGTCAAAAATGACTTTGGATTGCTCGCGATATTTTTTGCCCCCGTCGCTGAACCCGTCCAATTCGAACAGAACAGGAAATCCTGGCCATAGACTTTAAAGTAGTAGAAACAGTTTTTCCATCTTAATTCCTATCCCTTACAGAAACATTTTTTTTTCTAGTAAGTTCTCAGTTCAATTAACTCCCTAAACTTCAAAGCCTGTAAATTTCTTAATAATTTTTTGGCATGTTCTTGAAAGTTCATTTTACTTACTATTATTATAGATTTTTTTCTATAACGTATAGATCAGGAAAATATTAGTTTTTTTATGTGTTTCCCCAAACCACCGATCAATAATTTAAATATGGAAGACTCAGTGAACAATACAAATGTGCAATAATTGTGGATCCTCTATTTATTTGGTTTTACTCATAATTGTAATGTACTTTGATCATTTTATTTTAATATATTTTATATGTGTTTTTCAACAAAAGTTGTGATCTATTAAATCACCCCAAATTTTAATAACATATAAGCTTTCAAAATTGACATTATTTTCCATAATATCAGTTTTACTCAGGTTATTGAATGACGATGACTGTCAGCTGGATTCTCCATCGGCGGGATCCTTTGTTTCGTCGACAACGCACTCACACCGGCGGATTTCCCGAAGGCATGGGGGTGCCCACAATGGGACGGAGGAGCCCCACATGCTTTCTTGTATTTGCAGGAGTATTTCTGTTCCCAACTTACTTTTACAGAAACTGTATCTATTTTCATTTTCCAGTTCAAAGCTGAAGGACCAGGATAAACCCAATGGAGTTCCAAAACAGAAAGAGCAAGTACCCCAGGTGAAATTAACCTTTGGCACATAGGTTCTGATTATAAGGGTGGCTCTGAGACCATCTGCACTTTAAACCAGAAACAGCTAATGTTCCCATTCCTGGTGCAAAAATAGAAAATGCAGGCAATGCTCAATGGGCAGGCAGTAACCATAGGATCATGGAATTCCTTCAGTGCAGAAGGAAGCTATTTGGCCCATTGAGTCTGCACCAACCCTTTTGAAAGAACACCCCACTTAGGCCCACTCGCCTGCCCTATCCCATATTCCGACCTAACTCACACATCGTTGGCCACTAAGGGGCGATTTAGCATGGCCAATCCACCTAACTTGCCCATCTTTGGACTGTGGGAGGAAACCAGAGCACCCGGAGGAAACCTATGCAGGCATGGGGAGAAACTGCAAACTCCACACAGGCAGTCGCCCAAGGTTGGACTTCGACACAGGTCCCTGGCGCTGTGAGGCAGCAATGCTAACAACTGTGCCACCGTGCCACTAACCATTATGGGGCAGCGGAGTTTTTTTTCTGGGCGTGGACCTTTCAAGGAAAACATGTCAGAATATTACAGAAGAATAGCATTTAAAAAGGAACAGAACAAAGGGCAGAGTTAATGCACAGAAGAGGAAAATATTTACAATGCCACCGGCAGGAAGCGGGTCACATGCACAAGCTGAGCTTAGTTGGCACATGATGGGAGATGCAAGAGAAAATGGAGAGAAATACGTGTTCAGTTTGGGGAAAGGAGAGCCGAGTTGAGTTGGATATGATTTGGTGAGCAAGAGATGGGCTGAAGCAGTAGAAGCAGCTGCACAGATGGTATCAATCTTTGTGACAAAGAGGTTCATGAGCTATTTTACCAGTTGGTGGAAGAGCTTGGTAGAGGTGCAGTACGAAGTCTTACAACACCAGGTTAAAGTCCAACAGGTTTGTTTCGATGTCACTAGCTTTCGGAGCGCTGCTCCTTCCTCAGGTGAATGAAGAGGTCTGTTCCAGAAACACATATATAGACAAATTCAAAGATGCCAAACAATGCTTGGAATGCGAGCATTAGCAGGTGATTAAATCTTTACAGATCCAGAGATGGGGTAACCCCAGGTTAAAGAGGTGTGAATTGTACCAAGCCAGGACAGTTGGTAGGATTTCGCAGGCCAGATGGTGGGGGATGAATGTAATGCGACATGAATCCCAGGTACCGGTTTAGGCCGCACTCATGTGTGCGGAACTTGGCTATAAGTTTCTGCTCGGCGATTCTGCGTTGTCGCGGGTCCTGAAGGCCGCCTTGGAGAACGCTTACCCGGAGATCAGAGGCTGAATGCCCTTGACTGCTGAAGTGTTCCCCGA
Source organism: Scyliorhinus torazame (assembly GCF_047496885.1). Taxonomy (NCBI): domain Eukaryota; kingdom Metazoa; phylum Chordata; class Chondrichthyes; order Carcharhiniformes; family Scyliorhinidae; genus Scyliorhinus; species Scyliorhinus torazame. The sequence continues at coordinate 115,723,573 of NC_092716.1, forward strand.
CTGGAAGGGAACATTCCTGCCTGGTGATTGTTGCGCGATGTCCGTTCATTCGTTGTTGCAGCGTCTGCATGGTCTCGCCAATGTACCACGCTTCGGGACATCCTTTCCTGCAGCGTATGAGGTAGACAACGTTGGCCGAGTCGCACGAGTATGTACCGCGTACCTGGTGGGTGGTGTTCTCACGTGTAATAGTGGTATCCATGTCGATGATCTGGCACGTCTTGCAGAGATTGCCATGACAGGGTTGTGTGGTGTTGTGGTCACTGTTCTGAAGACTGGGTAGTTTGCTGCAAACAATGGTTCGTTTGAGGTTGCGCGGTTGTTTGAAGGCAAGTAGTGGGGGTGTGGGGATGACCTTGGCAAGATGTTCATCGTCATCAATGACGTGTTGAAGGCTGTGAAGAAGATGACGTAGTTTCTCCGCTCCGGGGAAGTACTGGACGACGAAGGGTATTCTGTCGGTTGTGTCCCATGTTTATCTTCTGAGGAGGTCGGTCCGGTTTTTCGCTGTGGCGCGTTGGGACCGCACAGGACCTTCAACCGATGTTATACACCAGATACATCGATGACATTTTTTTCCTTTGGACCCACGGCGAAGAATCACTGAAACGACTACACGATGACATTAATAAGTTCCATCCAACCATCAGACTCACCATGGACTACTCTCCAAAATCAGTTGCATTCTTGGACACACTCGTCTCCATCAAGGACGGTCACCTCAGCACTTCGCTTTACCGCAAACCTACGGATAACCTCATGATGCTCCACTTCTCCAGCTTCCACCCTAAACACATTAAAGAAGCCATCCCCTATGGACAAACGCTCCGTATACACAGGATCTGCTCAGACGAGGAGGAGCGTAACAGACATCTACAGACGTTGAAAGATGCCCTCGTATGATCGGGATATGGCACTCGACTCATCGATCGACAGTTCCAACGCGCCACAGCGAAAAACCGGACCAACCTCCTCAGAAGACAAACATGGGACACAACCGACAGAATACCCTTCGTCGTCCAGTACTTCCCCGGAGCGGAGAAACTACGTCATCTTCTTCACAGCCTTCAACACGTCATTGATGACGATGAACATCTTGCCAAGGTCATCCCCACACCCCCACTACTTGCCTTCAAACAACCGCGCAACCTCAAATGAACCATTGTTTGCAGCAAACTACCCAATCTTCAGAACAGTGACCACGACACCACACAACCCTGTCATAGCAATCTCTGCAAGACGTGCCAGATCATCGACATGGATACCACTATTACACGTGAGAACACCACCCACCAGTTACGCGGTACATACTCGTGCGACTCGGCCAGCGTTGTCTACCTCATACGCTGCAGGAAAGGATGTCCCGAAGCGTGGTACATTGGCGAGACCATGCAGACGCTGCGACAACGAATGAACGGACATCGCGGAACAATCACCAGGCAGGAATGTTCCCTTCCAGTCGGGGAACACTTCAGCAGTCAAGGGCATTCAGCCTCTGATCTCCGGGTAAGCGTTCACCAAGGCGGCCTTCAGGACCCGCGACAACGCAGAATCGCCGAGCAGAAACTTATAGCCAAGTTCCGCACACATGAGTGCGGCCTAAACCGGGACCTGGGATTCATGTCGCATTACATTCATCCCCCACCATCTGGCCTGCGAAATCTTACCAACTGTCCTGGCTTGGTACAATTCACACCTCTTTAACCTGGGGTTACCCCATCTCTGGATCTGTAAAGATTTAATCACCTGCTAATGCTCGCATTCCAAGCATTGTTTGGGATCTTTGAATTTGTCTATATATGTGTTTCTTGAACAGACCTCTTCATTCACCTGAGGAAGGAGCAGCGCTCCGAAAGCTAGTGACATCGAAACAAACCTGTTGGACTTTAACCTGGTGTTGTAAGACTTCGTACTGTGCTCACCCCAGTCCAACGCCGGCATCTCCACATCTTGGTAGAGGTGGTAATGAAGTCATTTGGTACTGAAGAGTGTTCTTTGACCCCAAGATGATGCTGGAGTATTGGGTGGTTTGGGTAGAACAAAGGAACAAAGAAACGTACAGCACAGGAACAGGCCCATCAGCCCCCCAAGCCTGCCGATCATGATGCCCTGACTAAAAAAAACCTTCTGCCCTTATTTGGTCCGTATCCCTCTATTTTCTCCCTATTCATGTATCCACCAAGATGCCTCTTACATCTTGCTCATGTGCCTGCTTCCACCCCTCCTCTGGCAGTGTGTTCCAGGAACCTACCACTCTCTATGTGACAAATGTACCCCGCACATCTCCCTTAAACTTCCCCCTCTCACCTTGAACCTGTGCCCCCTTGTAATTGACACTTCCACCCTTCGAAAAAAACTCTGACTATCCATTCTGTTTATACCTCTCAGAATTTTGTAGGCCTCTATCAGGCCTCCCCTCAGCCTCTGGCTTTCCAGTGATAGCAATCCTAGTTTATGCAACCTTTCCTCATAGCCAACACCCTCGAGACCAGGCAACATCCTGGTGAACCTTCCTTGCAGTCTCTCCAAAGCTTCCACATCCTTCCGATAATGTGGTGACCAGAACTGAACGCAATACTCCGAAAGCGGCCGAACCAAGCTTTCATTCAGCTGCAACGTGATTTTCCAACTCTTGTAATCAATGCCCTAGCTGATGAATGCAAGCATGCCATATGCCTTCTTAATCACCTTGACCACCTCTGTTGCCACATTTAGGGAACTATGGACCTACATGCACAGATCCCTCTGTATGTTAATGTTCCTAAGGGTTCTGCCATTTTCAGGATAATTCATACCTAGATTTGGTCCTCCAAAATGCATCACCTCGCATTTGTCTGGATTAAACTCCATCTGCCATTTCTGTGCCCAAGTCTCATAGAACATAGAACAAACAGTGCAAAAGGAGGCCATTTGGCCCATCGAGTCTGCACTGACCCACTTAAGCCCTCACGTCCACCCTGCCCCCCAACCCAATAATCTCTCCTAACCTTTTTGGACACTAAGGGCAATTTAGCATGGCCAATCCACCGAACCTGCACATCTTTGGACTGTGTAAGGAAACCGGAACACCCAGAGGAAACCCACGCAGACACGGGGAGAACGTGCAGACTCCGCACAGACAGTGGCCCAGCAAGGAATCAAACCTGGGACTCCAGAGCTGTGAAGCCACAGTGCTAACCACTATGCTACCCTGCTGCCCCTCCAATCTATCTATATCCTGTTTTATCCTCTGACAATCCTCGGCACCATCAGCAACTCTGCCAATATCTGTGTCATCTGCAAACTTACTAATGAGACTACCCACATTTTCCTCCAGATCATTTATATATGCTACAAACAACAGAGGTCCCAGCACTGATATCTGCGGAACACACTAGCTACAGTTCTCCATTCAGAAAAATAGCCTTCCACCGTTACTCTCTGTCTTCTATAATCAAGCCTGTCCTATATCCATCTAGCCAGCCCACCCCAAATTCCAAGTGATTTTAGTGTTTGTAGCTGTCTGCCATGTGGGACCTTTTCAAATTCCTTACTAAAGTCCATATGAACTACATCCATAGCCCTTCCCTCATCTATTTTCTTTGTCACCTCTCATTTACAATGCCACTCAATCAAGTTGGTGAGATATGATCTTCCCTATACAAAACTATGCTGCCTGTCATTAACTAACTGATCCATTTTCCTCCAAATGTCCTTATATCCTTTCCCTCAATATCTTTTCCAAAAGCTTCCTCACCATGATGTCAGGCTCACCGGCCAATATTTTGTTTCCTTTCTTAAACAAGGGAATAACATTGGCTTTTCTCCAGTCCTCTAGAACCTCACCCGTGGTCAAAGAGGATATGAAGATATCTGTTAAAGTCCCAGCTATATCTCCCCTTGCCTCCCGCAGTAATAGATCCCATTCGACGCCGGTGACTTGTCTACCTTAATGCAATTTAGGATGCTCAACACTTCCTCCTTTTATATATTGACATTCTCAAGAGCGTTCACACACCTATCCCTGGCCTGAACATCCGTCATGTCCTTCTCCCTGGTGAGTACCAATACTAAGTACTCATTAAGTATTTCACCCACTGCCTGTGGTTCCACGCATAACTTCCCCCACTACTTGAGTGAGCCTACTCTTTCTCTTGCTACCCTCTTGCTCCTAATATAGGCATAAAAAGCCTTGGGATTCTCTGACCATGTTTGCTAAAGACATTTCATAGCCCCTTTTAGCCCTTCTAATTCCACGTTTAAGTTCCTTCCTACTTTCATTGTACTCCTCAAGGGCTTTGTCAGTTTTTAGATGCCGAGACCTATCGTATGCTTCCTTTTTCCTTTTGACTAGGTGTCCACCTCCGTACAAATCTCACCACCACCACCGCCAGTGCAGGGCTACCGGCCATTGAGAATCCTGTGTCCATCTCCCCTGATGACAAGGACTCAGGTTCCGAGATTATCATAGTATTATCATAGAATTTACAGTGCAGAAGTAGGCCATTCGGCCCATCGAGTCTGCACCGGCTCTTGGAAAGAGCACCCTACCCAAGGTCAACACCTCCACCCTATCCCCATAACCCAGTTACCCCACCCAACACTAAGGGCAATTTTGGACACTAAGGGCAATTGATCATGGCCAATCCACCTAACCTGCACATCTTTGGACTGTGGGAGGAAACCGGAGCACCCGGAGGAAACCCACGCACACACGGGGAGAACGTGCAGACTCCGCACAGGCAGTGACCCAAGCCGGGAATCGAACCTGGGACCCTGGAGCTGTGAAGCGATTGTGCTATCCACAACGCTACCGTGCTGCCCCATATGGGAGCAGAGGAATCAGGTGTTCCGTTGGGAGCAGATACCGAGGAGGAACCTGTATTGGTAACTCTTCGGCGCTCCCTCTGGAAGTGGAGATCACCAATCTGGTGATCACCTCAGGCCAATTGCGAAGAGGTGGAGGTGACATCCTCGCTGTGAGAGTACTGAGGGAGAAACGGACTTGTGGAGGGTGGGGGGGGGGGGGATGTTATGATGACCATGAAGGACACGGGGGATACTCAATAGATCTCCCCGCGGGCTTTATGGAATATGAATTCCCCTATTCAGTGGGCAGAGGCTCACTCAATAGGAGATATACGGCGGGTGTTTAAAAGCTGCAGTGCCAACCCAGTACGCCGCTTTGCAGCCCTTTATGTTATTTTAATGAAGGGAGTTATTGTTAGAAGACTGGTCTTGGAGAAGCTAGTACAGCCAGCAATTTCCCTTAAAATATTGTGCTGAGTCAGTTACATGCTCTAGTTCTCAGTAACTTAAAGTTTCTGCTTTTACCTTTCATGCAGGCCCGTGTGACCATTGGAATGTTTACCGTTGTCCCTGGATATGGAGTTGTGCTGCCTGGAGCCCAGCAGTCTATTACAGTGGACTGTACTGCAGATCAGATAGGGAGACATGAAGAGCTCCTGTGCATCGACATAATTGACCGGGACCCACTCGACAATCCAATTGGTATTCCATATGGGCTCATCATCGAATGCTGTGCACCAAGTACGTTCAGAGAGAACAAAACCCAGTTTATGGTTTACAAGCAACTGGCATTCTTTCTAATTGATTCAGGGGCCGCGAGTGTCACTGAGGTCAGCAATCATTTCCCATCTCTAATTGCCCTTGAGCAGGTGGTAGTGGGTTGCCTTCCTGAATAACTGCAGTCCAAATGGGGCTGTTGTCCTTCACCTGCTGCCCTTGTTCCTCTAGCATTAAAGGTTGCATGTTTGGGAGATGCTGTCATAGAATACTTCATAAGTGCCTTATAGAGAGAGTGAATATTTAAGGTGGTGGATGCAGTGCTGATCAAATGGGATGCTTTGTCCTAGATGACTTCTTGAATGTTCTTGAAGCTGCACTGCTCCAAGCAATGAGAGTATTCCACCATGCTCCTGACTCCTGCATTGGAGATGGTGGAAAGCTTTTGGGGAATCAGAAGATGAGCTACCCGCCAGGAAATTCCCAACCTCTGCTCTGGTCTTGTAGCCAGAATATTTCTGAATCAGGTCCAGTTAAGTTTCAGTCAATAATGTTGGGGGCGAGGCCCAGGAATCTACCCTCCCATCATAAGATCAGAAATGGAGATGCTCACTGGTAATTACATAGTGTTCACAACTCCTCAGGTACTGAAACAGTCCATGCCCATTTGCGGCAAGACCCAGACAACATTTGGGCTTGGGTGATAAATGGCAAGTAACGTTCATGCCAGGCAAGTGCCAGGCAATGACCATCTCCAACAACAGAGAATTTAATAATCTCCCCATGACGTTGAACGGCATTTCCGATATTGAATCCCCCACTATCAGCATCCTGTGGGGTTACCATTGACCAGAAACTGGACTAAACTAGACATAAAAATACCGTGTAACAAGTCAAACTCAGAAACTGGGAATTCTGTAGCAAGTAACCTACTCCCTGGCTCCCCAAAGCCTGTCCACCACCTACAAAAAACAAAAAAAAATTGATTAGAGATAGTCAACACGGTTTTGTGAAGGGTAGGTCGTGCCTTATTGAGTTCTTTGAGACGGTGACCAAACAGGCGGATGAGGGTAAAGCAGTTGATGTGATGTATATGGATTTCAGTAAAGCATTTGATAAGGTTCCGCACAGTAGGCTACTGCAGAAAATACGGAGGCATGGGATTCAGGGTGATTTAGCAGTTTGGATCAGAAATTGGCTACTGGAAGAAGACAAAGGGTGGTGGTTGATGGGAAATGTTCAGACTGGAGTCCAGTTACTAGTGGTGTACCACAAGGATCTGTTTTGGGGCCACTGCTGTTTGTCATTTTTATAAATGACCTGGAGGAGGGCGTAGAAGGATGGGTGAGTAAATTTGCAGATGACACTAAAGTCGGTGGAGTTGTGGACAGTGCGGAAGGATGTTACAAGTTACAGAGGGACATAGATAAGCTGCAGCGCTGGGCTGAGAGGTGGCAAATGGAATTTAATGCAGAAAAGTGTGAGGTGATTTATTTTGGAAGGAATAACAGGAAGACAGAGTACTGGGCTAATGGTAAGATTCTTGGCAGTGTGGATGAACAGAGAGATCTCGGTGTCCATGTACATAGATCCCTGAAAGTTGCCACCCAGGTTTAGAGGGTTGTTAAGATGGCGTACGGTGTGTTAGCTTTTATTGGTAGAGGGATTACGTTTCGGAGCCATGAGGTCATGTTGCAGCTGTACAAAACTCTGGTGCGGACGCATTTGGCGTATTGCGTGCAATTCTGGTCGCCGCATTATAGGAAGGATGTGGAAGCATTGAAATGGGTGCCGAGGAGATTTACAAGAATGTTGTCTGGTATGGAGGGAAGATCTTATGAGGAAAGGCTGAGGGACTTGAGGCTGTTTTCGTTAGAGAGAAGAAGGTTAAGAGGTGACTTAATTGAGGCATTCAAGATGATCAGAGGATTGGATAGGGTGGACAGTGAGAGCCTTTTTCCTCAGATGGTGATGTCTAGCACGAGGGGACATAGCTTTAAACTGAGGGGAGATAGATATAAGACAGATGTCAGAGGTAGGTTCTTTACTCAGAGAGTGGTAAGGGCGTGGAATGCCCTGCCTGCAACAGTAGTGGACTCGCCAACACTAAGGGCATTCAAATGGTCATTGGATAGACATAAGGACGATAAGGGAATAGTGTAGATGGACTTTAGAGTGGTTTCACAGGTCGGCGCAACATCGAGGGCCGAAGGGCCTGTACTGCGCTGTAATGTTCTCTGTTCTACAAGGCACAAGTCAGGAATGTGATGGAATACTCTCCACTTTCCTGGATGAGTGCAGCTCTAACACTCAAGAAGCTCAAAAGCATTGAGGACAAAGCATCCTGCTTGACTGGCACCCTATTCCCCACCTTGGGCATTCACTCCCTCCACTAGCGACACACAATAGCAGCAATGTACATCATCCAGAAGATTTACTGCAGCAACTCGCCAAAACTCAAATCATTAACACCTCCCAAATCAATGAATTCTGCCACATAGAAGGACAAAGGCAGCAGACGTTTAGGAATGCTGGCATCCTCAGGTTCCCCTCAGAGCCACACACCGTATTGAGTTGGAAACATACTGCCATTCATTCAGCTGAATCATAAATGTTGTAACTCCCCTCCTAACAGCACTGTGGGTGTACTTACATTACATGGACCACATGACTCAACACTTCCTTCTCAAAAGCAATTAGGAAAGGGCAACAACTGCTGGTCTTGCTACTGACACATCAAATAAAAAGGAATTTTAAAAAAAGAGCAGCCAATCTCACCTCTGAAACTCCACTGATTTGACTATAATTGGACCAATACCTCGGTAAGACTATTGTCAGGTTAGTAACTGTACTGGAACAGTTTGACTAGATGCACAGATAGATGTGGAGCACAAGTCTTCAGCGCTACAGATACTATGTTATCAGAGTACATGGCAGTATCCAGTGCACTCAGCCATATCTTGATATCATGTGGAATAAATCAAATGGGTTTTCCTTCCTCTCGTTGGTCTATCATCTTTGATGGTGGAAACCTTAGAAGTAGGCCAAGATGCATAAGCCGTTTGACGTTTCTTGAGATGGTTGAAAATTCGGCTATATCTTTTGTATTTAAAAGGAGCATCAACACAATAAAACATCTCAGGACTCTCTATATTAGATAACATTTGAGAATCAAATCTTCCTTTAATTTTGACCAGCTTCTCCATTCTCTCAACTTAACTGAAGTCCCCTATCCCTGGTATCATTCAAGTTAATTTCTTCTGCACCTTCTAGTCCTTGACCTCTTCCTAAGGTGTGCTGTCCTTAATTGAACACAATACTCCAGTTTTTTTAAAATCAATTTGGAGTAGCCAATTATTTTTTTTCCCAATTAAGGGGCAATTTAGCGTGGCCAATCCACCTAGCCTGCACATCTTTTTGGTTGTGGGGGTGAGACACATGCAAACATGGGGAGAATGTGCAAACTCCATGCGGACAGTGACTAGGGGCCGGGATTGAACCTGGGACCTTAGCGCTGTGAGGCAGCAATGCCAACCACTGCGCCACCTTGTCACCCTCACAATACTCCAGTTGAGGCTTAACCAGTTATGAAGGGCTAACACAAATTGTTTGCTTTTGTACTTAATGCCTCTCTTACTAAAACTGAGGTTCCCATCAACAGAATGAACTGGAAGATCCAGCAACTGACTAATGGCAGGCCGCCTCCGCTACCACAAAACACATAATGGGGGGTGGGGGGGTTGGGGGGGGAGGGGGGGATCTCACATGTGTTTTTAATAGTCTTATCTGTTGTCGGGGCACCTTTAAGTATTTGTGTATGTTCACCCTCAGATCTCTCTATCCCCTTTAAATTGGACTATTTCATTTTTATTGATTCTCTTCATTCTTCCCACCAAAGTTTCAATATCACTTTGCATTTCTCGATCTTAAATGTTATCTGACATGTGTTAGCCTATTTCACCTGTCATTGCTTGTAACATTTTCAAGTTTTGCCTCATCAGCACACTTTATTGTCTTGTATACCAAAGTTCAAATTATTAATATTATATATGTATATTTATAAATATGTTTATATCACCAAGAGCAATGGTCCTATTTACAGTTCTGGGAAGTTCCACTATATGTCTCCATCCAGTCTGGAAAATAATCATTCACTACTATTCTGGTTTCTGTCCCTTAGGCACGTTCATATCCACTCTGCCTCTGTCCCTTTCATCTCATGGACTTTACTTTTGCTCACAACATTATTATGTGGTCCTTCGTGATAAACCCTTTTGTCCATCTACACAATATAAACTGCGCTACTCTCATCAATCCTCTTGGTTACTTTATGGAAGAACTGTTCTCAATTTTGTCTCACATGATTTACTTTTTAACAAATCCATGCTGACTTTCATTTATTAGCCCATACCTTTCCGAATATCAGCTTATTTTCTCCTCGATTATTGTCTCATCGTTTTTCCCAGCACTGAAATTCGGCTGTCTGACCTATAGTTTCTTGGTTTATCACTTTAAAAATGGCGTTTAACATTTGCACTTCTCTGGAACCATCCAAATATCCAATGAGAATTGGATTAATGTGGCCAAAGCCTCTGCACTTTCCACCCTATCTCTCACAGTAATGGAGACTGCATCCCATCCGGGTTGAGTGACATTTATACTTTGAATACTTCTGACCTTGGAAGTTCTTCTTTCTTCTACTTTTATTAATTCTAATATACCTTTAATTGCTCCTTTACTGCAACCATGCCTGTGTTTTCTCTCACTTTATCATACCGCTATCTGTTCCCTATTTGCCTGTTTGTCTCTCAGTTTTTTTCTCAATATCTCTTTTTGTGTAACATTTTCATAAGCTTAATGTTTTCTAATGAGCTTAAAATGTCCAGAAAATCATTTATTTGGAGTATGCCATTTCCTGATCTGTGTTTTTATTAAAGACCAGAATTGGACTCTCATTTTTGAGTACTGCTGAAAAGAGATATGCTGTCAAAACTTTTCATAGATTTCATAGATTATCACAGTGCAGAAGGAGGCCATTCGGCCCATCGAGTCTGCACCGGCTGTTGGAAAGAGCACCCTACCCAAGGTCAACACCTCCACCCTATCCCCATAACCCAGTAACCCCACCCAACACTAAGGGCAATTTTGGACACTAAGTGCAATTTATCATGGCCAATCCACCTAACCTGCACATCTTTGGACTGTGGGAGGAAACCGGAGCACCCGGAGGAAACCCACGCACACACGGGGAGGATGTGCAGACTCCGCACAGACAGTGACCCAGCGGGGAATCGAACCTGGGACCCTGGAGCTGTGAAACAATTGTGCTATCCACAATGCTACCGTGCTGCCCATCTTACATTCATCAGACTGATTCTTAAGAATGCCAATTATAAAGGGAACAACAATTGATATTGCATGAGAAGAAAGTGCTAATTGGTTGGCAAGTGGACTAATTAGCAGAGACAAATACACTGGGGAACAGTTAACAGCCGAGCTTTTGTTTAAATTTAAACTAGGCAGATCAACTCTGATTGGTCAAGGCAAATCACGCCACGCCGTCCTGACCCCCTCACACGATTCACCCACCCCCCGGAAACCAGCGGCGCGCGATTCGCACCGGGCCGCTCGGAGAACCGGCGAGCGGCGATTCTCCGGCCCAGATGGGCCGAGCGGCCACTACGACATGACAGGTTCCCGCCGGCACCGTCCACCCCTGGTCACTGCCGGGGGGAACTCTGTGGGAACGCTGGGGGTGGGGGGGGGGCTTGTGGGGGAGGGAGGGGGCTCCTTCACTGGGGTGCCCTCCCCCCCCCTCCCCCCCCCTCCCCCCCCCTCCCCCCCCCCCCCCCCGGGCCTACCTCCTTCCGCACGCGGCCCCAGAACACCGGCACCATGTTGGTGAGGGGCCGGCGTGCGTAAGACGTTCCCCACGCATGCGCAAGATGGCGCGGCCCAACTGCGCATGCGCGGGTTGGCGTGGCGCCCGTGCTGGTCCCCTGTGAATAGATCGTGCCCGGGCCCTATTCGTGCCGTCGTGAAACCCAACGGCATTCACGACGGTCCGAACACTTGGCCTCCATATCGGAGAATCGCCCCCCGTGTATGTACATCGCCATGATATAGTGATATGATGCAAATGTTAGTGGTTTTCTTGAGCAGTGCATTGATGAATAGGCTTTGATGTTGAACAAGGCCATGGAAAGGGCATTGTAATGATATGTAAGTTCTATATGGTCTTCGCAAAGTAGAAGGATTCCTTCAACATGTATTTAGAAAACTTTCTTGGAATTGGTTATGGCAACTCACCCAACCATATGACCAGTTTGTGTTGTGCAAAACCAGTCATAGGTAAGATATGACTTTTGTGTGGTTTGGGCAGCCCATTTATACGCGACCGGACTGAACAATGAGGATAATTCAAAGAACAAAGAAAAGTACAGCACAGGAACAGGCCCTTCGGCCCACCAAGCCCATACCGACCATGCTGCCCGTCTAAACTAAAATCTTCCTATCTTCCGGGTCTGTATCGCTCTATTCCCATCCTATTCATGTATTTGTCAAGATGCCCCTTAAACGTCACTATCGTCCCTGCTTCTACCACTTCCTCTGGCAGCGAGTTCCAGGCACCCACTACTCACTGTGTAAACATTTGTCTCGTATCTCTCCTCTGACCCTTGTCCCTCGCGCCTTAAACCTATGCCCCCTAGTAATTGACCCCTCTACTCTGAGAAAAAGTCTCTGACTATCCACTCTGTCTATGCCTCTCATAATTTTGTATACCTCTATCAGGTCGCCCCTCAACCTCCTTCGTTCCAGTGAGAACAAACTAAGTTTATTTAACCTCTCCTCATAGCTAATGCTCTCCATACCAGGCAATATCCTGGTAAATCTCTTCTGCACCCTCTCTGAAGCCTCCACATCCTTCTGGTAGTGCAGTGACCAGGATTGAACACTATACTCCAATTCCTATGATATACACCAACCAGCGGCTTGTTACTCAAGCACAAGTTCAACAAGCGCTTTTGTAACTTGCCTTTGAGCTGGGATATCCAACAGGTACAATGGATACAAATTTGGACCAGTCATTAAAAATGTTGCGCATTTTATAGGTATAGCCACACTTGTTAAGGATGGCTGTTCCAGTCCCTTTGTCGGGTTTATAGGTATGTATGTCTGGGTTAGCCTTGAAGCCTCACAATGCAACCAGACATTTGCATTAAACGTGGAAATCAGCCAAGTTGTTCAGAATCCCTCCATGTGTGTATCATATCAGTGAGATGCACTTTCAATGATTCAACACCTTTAGTGGATGCTGGTTTGTGGCTGGATAGCTGGGATTAGAGGAGTTTGCACTCAGCAAATACCTCATCCTTTTGTTATGAGATGAGGGCACACCAACATTAAAGCCATGCACATAAAAAACTTCATTTTCTGAGAGTATATAGTTAGAGACATTACGACATGTTTGGCAGCATCATTATTTGCACTGCCAAACTGCTTCCGCTTCACTGTGTTTACTGTGCAGGCATGTTTCAAGCACGTATTGGTTATGGAGTGGTCAAATTAAAAAATTAAAGTCTATGCACCTCAGACCAAGTGCAGTGTAGGGCACAGTGTAAATTAGTAATCTGTTACTACCAATCTGTTCAATCTTATCCTGCATAAACACTTCTTCAATTGTGCGACCTGTGTCTCTCTTTAGCTTTATCAATCCGCTTGGAAGTGAATACTGGTGCAACCTTGAGTACACTACAGGAGAAATTTGAACTATTATAATTACTTTTTAAAAATAAATTTAGAGTACCCAATTCTTTTTTTTCAAGTCAAGGGGCAATTTAGAGTGGTCACAACTGGGTTGTGGGGGTGAGATCCATGCAGACACCGGGAGAATGTGCAAACTCCACACAGACAGTGACCCGGGGCTGGGATCGAACCCGGCATCCTCAGCACCATGAGGCAGCAGTGCTAACCATTGCACCACCGTGCCCCCCTACCTGTTCTTAACTTACCTGTTAGCCAAACTAGGCTGGTGATATCCAAATTAGGTCTTTGTTGTACCTTTGTCTCAATGACAAAAGTCATTTATTTGTACAGAACTTGAGAATTGCTGAAAAAAGAGGTGCATTGTCAAAACCTTTTGGCTTGTACTCATCAGGACATACATGTAAGAATACCATCTGTTAAGGGAGCTACAATTTATACTGCCTGGGAAGAGAGTGCTGATTGGTTGGCAAGTGGGCAAAAGTACTATTTCGAGGGGCAGCACGATGGCGCAGTGGGTAGCACTGCAGTCTCATGGCGCCGAGGTCCCAGGTTCGATCCCAGCCCTGGGTCACTATCCATGTGGCGTTTATACATTCTCCCCGTGTTTGCGTGCTTTTCGCCCCCATAACCCAAAGATGTGCAGGGTAGGTGGATTGGCCACGCTAAATTTCCCCTTAATTGGAAACAATAAATTGGGTACTCTAAAAAATGTTTTAAAGTACTACTTCTATCGTATTAGTTCACACAAACCTGAGAGGTTTAATTTCATTCGGGTTTCTCTTGTTCCAATACTGTAGCTTCAGCAGAGATCTGGCAGAAGCCTTGTTTGTATAGGTAAAGAGCTTTTCTGCTGGAACTACAATGGCAGAATGGGGAAAACCCTGAGGAAATTTAACCCAAGTGCCTTGGAGAAAAGGATATAATTTTAGGTTTTCTGAGTTGCAAATGGATGCACCTAGGTTTGTTGTGTAAGGAATCGGTTTTACTTCCACACTTCTGAAATGTTTTTTAAATTCCTTTAGATGATATTATTTAGTAATCAGTTAATTGTGCATTATTCCATGTTAAACCTGCTCTTCCTTTGCTATAGACTAATTGGTTTCCTTTGCTTGCCTAGGTATTATCGTGGATGACATTGCTTCTATCTTTGAGGAGCATCATATTTGCCAGAACATTAATCTTCACCAGTGCCTGCAGCGCATCGGATGCATCGGAGTCTATGTGGAAGATGAGAAGAGATTTCTTTTCCATAACGCACCTGTGGGGGAACAGGTTGAAGCCCGCTTCAAGATCTCCAATGCTGGCAAAGTATCTGCTGATGTGCAGCTGTCTGTAAAACCAGTTTCTAACAAGGTAAGGGCAGGTTGCAGTCAACATAAATGTACAAACTCAACACACCATAGCTTCCTAGTTTACACAGGATTGTTAATATCAGTTTCACTCTTCTTCACCCAGAAGGAGTCATAGATGTTAATAGCACGGAAACAGGCTCTTTGGCCCAGCTTGTCCATGCCGCCCTGTTTCTATCACTAAGCTAGTGCCACAGGCCTGAATTTGGCCCATATCCCTTTATACCCACTCTGCCCATGTAACTGTTTTTTAAAGTAAAAAATTGTACCCACCTCTACCACTGCGTCTGGCAGCTTATTCCAGATGCTCACCACCCTCTGTGTGAAGAAATTTCCCCTCTGGTCTCTTTTGTATCTCTCCCCTCTCACCTTAAACCAATTCCCCCTAGTTCTCGACTCCACTATCTTTGATAAAAGATGTTGACTATCTGCCTTACCTATGCCCCTCATTATTTTTTAGACTTCTATAAGTTCACCCCTAAGCCTCTAACGCTCCAGGGAAAAAAAGTCCCAGTCTATCCAGCCTCTCCTCATAGCTCAGACCATCAAGTCCTGGCAGCATCCTTGTAAATCTCTTCTGCACTCTTTCTAATTTAACAATGGCCGGGATTCTCCCCGACCCGGCGGGGCGGGAGGTCCCGGCGGGATGGAGTGGCGGGAACCACTCCAGCGTCGGGCCGCCCCAAAGGTGCGGATTTCTCCGCACCTTTAGGGGCCAAACCCTCACCTTGAGGGGCTAGGCCCGCGCCGGAGTGGTTGGCGCGCTGCCGGCCGGCGGGAAAGGCCTTTGGCGCCACGCCAGCCGGGGCCAAAGGGACTCCGCCAGCTGGCGGAAGTCCGCGCATGTGCAGGAGCATCAGCGGCTGCTGACGTCATCCCCGCGCATGCGCGAGGGGGGTCACCTCCGCATCGGCCATTGCGGAGGCTATGGCCAGGCGGATGGAAAAGAGTGCCCCCACGGCACAGGCCCGCCCGCGGATGGGTGGGCCCCGATCGCAGGCCAGGCCACCGTGGGGACATCCCCTGGGGCCAGATCGCCCCACGACCCCCCCAGGACCACGGAGCCCGTCCGCGCCGCCAGTCCTGCCGGTAAGGTAGGTGGTTTGATTCACGCCGGCGGGACTGGCATGACAGCAGTGGGACTTCGGCCTAACGCGAGCCCGAGAATCACCGGGGGGGGGCCCGCCGACCGGCGCGGCGCAATTCCCGCCCCCGCCGAATTTTCAGTGCCGCAGAATTCAGCGGCCGTCGGGGGTGGGATTCACGCACTACAGAAGTAAAGCTAACCGGTCTTTAGTCCCCTGGCTTATCCCAACAGCCCTTCTTAAACAAGGGCACAACATTTGATACCCTCCAACCATCCTTGAGAGTTGTTAGAATGTGGAACATGCTGCCAAACGGACCTTTATCATCTAATCAGTGTTGGTGTTGTGCACATTGTTGTTGTCCACAAAGATCTCTGCATCCCAGCTTTTTTTTCATTTACTTGTTTGTGGGATGTGGACATTCTTGCCTTGACCAGCATTTATTGTCCATCCCTAGCTTCCCTTAAGGTGGCGGTAAGCTGCTTGCCTGAACCGCTGCCGTCCATTCGGTGCAGATCCTCACCTCACCGACACCAGCCTCGCTGTCGGTGACTTTCTCTCCTCGGGCAACCCCCTAATATTCAGGGCCCATTCCTCACAGGGGATGAGGACTCAAATGTCTGGGATTCCTCCCACCATCGAGTCTGCACCGGCTCTTGGAAAGAGCACCCTACTTAAGCCCACACCTCCACCCTGTCCCCATAACCCAATAACCCCAGAAAACCTTTTTGTTTAAACACTAAGGGTAATTTATCATGGCCAATCCACCTAACCTGCACATCTTTGGACTGTGGGAGAAAACTGGAGCACCCGGAGGAAACCCACGCAGTCACGGGGAGAACATGCAGACTCCGCACAGACAGTGACCCAAGCCGGGAATCGAACCTGAGACCCTGGCGCTGTGAAGCAGCTGTGCTAACCACTGTGCTAACTTGCTGCCCTTGCAAGAGTAAGAGGTCATTGATTTTCTTGCTACCTTGCAGGTCATTGATCTTCTTGCTACATTGGACGGCAGTACTCCTTCTCATGATGCCCACACTGATAGAACATAAGAACATAAGAACTAGGAGCAGGAGTAGGCCATCTGGCCCCTCGAGCCTGCTCCACCATTCAATGAGATCATGGCTGATCTTTTGTGGACTCAGCTCCACTTTCCGGCCCGAACACCATAACCCTTAATCCCTATAAGAACATAAGAATAGCTGTTGCCACTGCCTCCCAAGCGGCATTGCTCACCCTGCTGCTGGCCCTCCGACCCCCCTGGGGGAACAGGATGCCCTGCCTCTCATCCACAACGTTGAGAAGCCGTGTGAGGTTGGGATCCCCAAAGCGAGGAGCAGGTATGCACGTTGCTATAAGTGTGTGTTAACTGCGAGTGTGTGGTGAGGGGAGTGTTTAAAAGCAGCTCCCCCTTGATGGCGGTGATCAGTTGAGATGTGAGTCGGGCGAATCAGATGGTAGGGGAGCCAGTAATGTCAAGAATCTTGTGGGAGCTCATTTTTGGCACTAAGTGCTCATGAATATGTGCAGTAATCGCGCCAACACAGCCATCACAAAACTCCCTTCCAAAAATGCCCAAAACCGAACTTTTACTGTTATCGGCTGAATCACGCCCTGGAATTTATAATCTTTATTGTCACAGTAGGCTTACATTAACACTGCAATGAAGTTATTATGAAAAGCCCCTAGTCGCCACATTCCGGCGCCTATTCGGGTACACAGAGGGAGAATTCAGAATGTCCAAATTACCAAACAGCATGTCTTTTGGGACTTGCGGGAGGAAACCGGAGCACCCGGAGGAAACCCACGCAGACACAGGGAGAAGGAGCAGACTCCACACAGACAGTGACCCAAGCCGGGAATCAAACCTGGAACCCTGGAGCTGTGAAGCAACAGTGCTACCCACTGTGCTACCATGCTGCCCCATTTACCGCCCTCACGTGTGTGTTATGTACATCCTAGAAGATTTGGGAACTCATAGACGCAGCAAGTGTCCTAGACGAACATATCTGCAAGAAATGTCACCAGCTGCAGAAGTTTGAACTCCAGGCAGGTTTCAGAACTCAAGCAATGGTCGGAGTCACTGTGGTGTGCCCATATGGCAGAGAACTGCATGGATAGCATGTTTAGGGAGGTGGCCACACTGCAGTTTAGGAGTGTGCAGGCAGAAAGGCAATGTGTGATCACTAGCCAGTCAAAGAGAACCAGGCAGTTAATGAAGGGGACCGCTGAGTCAAACTTGCTAATTGGTTTTCTATTTTGGATACTGGTGAAGGGGATGGTTCATCAGGGGAATGTAACTACAGCCAACGCCATGGCACTACAAATGGCTCAGCTGAACAGGATGGGAGAGCGAATGGAAGAGCAATAATGACAGGGAATTCGATAGTCGGGATAATGTAGGTGTTTCTGTGACTCCAGGATACTGCATTACCTCCCTGGTGCCAAGGTAAAAGCTGTCATGGAGAAGTTGTAGGACATTCCTCTGGAGGAGAATGAACATTCAGAGGTGCCAGATAGGAAGAGGGATAGATAGAAAAAGTCCTGAAAGAAGATTTTAGAGAGTTTGGAAGGAAATTAGAAAGCAGGACTTCAAAAGCAGTATTACTCCCAGTGCCACATGCAATTGAGCATATGAATAAGAGGATTAGGGTAGCACGGTAGCATAGTGGTTAGCACAATTGCTTCACAGCTCCAGGGTCCCAGGTTCGATTCCCGGCTTGGGTCACTGTCTGTGCGGAGTCTGCACGTTCTCCCCGTGTGTGCGTGGGTTTCCTCCGGGTGCTCCGGTTTCCTCCCACAGTCAAAGATGTGCAGGTTAGGTGGATTGGCCATGATAAATTGCCCTTTGTGTCCAAAATTGGGGTTACTGAGTTATGGGGATAGGGTGGAGGTGTGGGCTTGGGTAGGGTGCTCTTTCCAAGAGCCAGTGCAGACTCGATGGGCTGAATGGCCTCCTTCTTGCTATTGGCCTCCTGCTGTGTGCTCTGTTTCACAGAGACATGGCTCACCCCCGCCTCACCGGACTGTGCCATACAACCTGAAGGCTTCTCAATTCACCGGGCGGACCGCACCGCGTCATCAGGCAAAGCGAAGGGTGGAGGGGTTTGCCTCCTCATCAACTCCTCCTGGTGCTTGGATGTGTCGATCCTGGTGACCTACTGCTCCCCGGATCTGGAATACCTGACCGTGAAGTGCCGCCCATACTATCTTCCACGTGAGTTCACTTCAGCCATTATCACAGCGGTCTACATCCCACCCCAGGCAGAAGTGAGGAAGGCCCTGGATGAACTGTACACAGTTCACAGTTATAAACAACTACGAAACAGAACATCCGGAGGCCTTGTTCATCGTGGCCGCAGACTTCAACAAGGCCAACCTCAAGAGTGTACTGCCAAAATTCCACCAGCACACCTCCTGTCCCACCAGGGGCGACAACACTCTTGGCCGCTCCTACTGAAAAATTAAGGGCGCCTGCCGTTCCATCCCTCGACCACACTTTGGGAAATCAGACCATAAGATGGTGCTCCGTCTCCTGGCATACAAGCAGAAACTCAAGCGTGAGAATCCAGCTAAGAAGGTCGTGCAGTGCTGGTTCAAGGAAACAGAAGAGCTCCTACGTGACTGCTTAGAGACAGTGGACTGGTCCATATTTAAGAACTCAGGGGCCAACTTAAATGAGTATGCCACCACCGTCACAGACTTCATCAGCAAATGTGTGGACGACTGCGTGCCAAAGAGAGCAGTACGTATGTTCCCGAACCAGAAACCATGGCTCAATCACGAGATTGACTCCCTACTGAAGGACAAATCTGAGGCGTTCAAGTCAGACGACCCTGACCTACACAAGAAATCCAGGTACGACCTCCGCAATGCCATCCGAGATGCCAAGAGAGAATATCAAACCAAGCTAGAGTCACAGACAGACTCTCGGCGATTGTGGCAAGGACTAAACAACATAACGGGCTACAAAGCGAATCCGGGCAGTATCTTCGGCAGCTGCGCACCCCTCCCCGATGAGCTCAATGCATTCTATGCTCAGTTCGAGCGGATAACCAATAATCCGCTGTCGAGTGCCCCAGCAGCCCATAACTCACCCATACCCACCATCGCAGCTTTCAAAGTCAGATCGACCTTCCTGAAAGTGAACCCTCGGAAGGCGACGGCCCCGGACGGGATCCCTGGTCATGCACTCGGAGCCTGCGCGGACCAGCTGGCAGAGGTATTCACGGACATCTTTAACCTGTCCCTACTCCACTCCGAGGTCTCCACCTGCTTCAAGAAGAGCACCATTATACCGGTGCCAAAGAAGAACCAGGCAACGTGCCTCAATGACTACCGTACGGTGGCCCTGACTTCAGTCGTAATGAAGTGCCTCGAGAGGTTGATCATGAAGCGCATCACCTCCATACTCCCAGAACACCTTGATCCACTGCAATTCGCATACCGTCGCAACCGGTCCACAGCAGACGCCATTTCCCTGGCCCTACACTCATCCCGAGAGCATCTCAACCACAAGGACTCCTACATCAGACTCCTATTTATTGACTACAGCTCCGCCTTCAATACCATAATCCCAGCCAAGCTCGTATCAAAGCTCCAAAACCTAGGACTTAGCTCCCCACTCTGCAACTGGATCCTCGATTTTCTGACCAACAGACCAGAATCAGTAAGAATGAACAACAACACCTCCTCCACAATAGTCCTCAATACCGGGGCCCCACAAGGCTGTGTACGTAGCCCCCTACTCTACTCCCTGTACACACACGACTGCATGGCAAAACTTGGTTCCAACTCCACCTACAAGTTTGCTGACGATATGACCATAGTGGGCCGGATCTCGAATAACGACGAGTCAGAATACAGGAGGGAGATAGAGAACCTAGTGGAGTGATGCAGCGACAACAATCTCTCCCTGAATGCCAGCAAAACTAAAGAGCTGGTCATTGACTTCAGGAAGCAAAGTACTGTGCACACCCCTGTCAGCATCAACGGGGCCGAGGTGGAGATGGTTAGCAGTTTCAAATTCCTAGGGGTGCACATCTCCAAAAATCTGTCCTGGTCCACCCACGTCGACACTACCACACAGCAGTGCCTATACTTCCTCAGGAAACTAAGGAAATTCGGCATGTCCACATTAACCCTTACCAACTTTTACAGATGCACCATAGAAAGTATCCTCTCTGGCTGTATCACAGCCTGGAATGGCAACTCCTCGGCCTAGGACCGCAAGAAACTTCAGAGAGTCGTGAACACCGCCCAGTCCATCATACGAACCTGCCTCCCATCCATTGATTCTATTTACACCTCCCGCTGCCTGGGGAAACGGGCAGCATAATCAAAAACCCCTCCCACCCGGCTTACTCACTCTTCCAACTTCTTCCATAGGGCAGGAAATAGAGTAGTCTGAGAACACGCACGAACAGACTCAAAAACAGCTTCTTCCCCACAGTCACCAGACACCTAAATGACCCTCTTCTGGACTGACCTAATTCACACAACACCCTGTATGCTTCATCCGAATGGTCCCAGCACACGATGGGCAGGATACAATTTAACAGGACCGGGACTAATATCCTCACATGGAGGTTTGCTTGTGCACACGTGATGCGAACATCAATTCACACGAGACAGAGAGTTGAAGTGAACAGTGGCTTTAGTCAACTAGAACAGTGCCTGCCTGCGACTGCTCTGCACTGAGAGCCACCTACAGGGCAGCTGCTCTTTATACATCCCCTCAAGGGGGCGGAGCCCACAAGGGCACCAACATGATACAAGCGGTGTAATACAAACAATGGTCCATAGGTGGAGCCCACAAGGGCAACAACATAGTACAATGCAATACAGTGGTGAATGGTTACCATAATACGTTCACCACATTCACCGCCTGTTAAAAAATTGAAGTCCAGCGGGGGTGAAGGGCTCACAGGTTGAGTCTGTCTGGCGCCCTGATCATGCGCTGCGATCGCCGGAGCTCTGGTTCGCAGCGGGCACGGGTGTCGAACTCGTCGGTGCGGGCATGGGTGTTGAACTCGTCGATGCGGGCACGGGTGTGGACTCCGGTAGCATGTCTTCTGGAGCTTCATCCCTGTAGGTCGGCGATGGGGGGAGGGTGTCTTCAGCCAGGCTGGAAGCGAGACCCCGGAGGTGGATTTCCTAGGGAAAACAAATAGGCGGTCATGAGGGGTCTCGTTCGTGGCTGTGCAAAGAAGTGACCTAATGGAGTGGAGTGTGTCGGGGAGGACCTCCTGCCAGTGGGAAACTGGGAGATTCCTAGACCGCAGGGCCAGGAGGACGGCCTTCCATACCGTTGCATTCTCCCTCGCCACCTATCCATTTCCCCGGGGGTTGTAATTGGTAGTCCTGCTGAAGGCGATGCCCTTACCGAGCAGGTACTGACGCAGTTCGTCACTCATAAACGAGGAGCCCCGGTCACCGTGGACGCAAGTGGGGAAATCGAACAAGGTGAAGATACTATGTAGCGCCCTAATGACGGTGGCCACGGTCATGTCGGGGCAAGGGATTGCAAAAGGGAAGCGGAAGTACTCGTCAACGACGTTGAGGAAATACGCGTTGCGGTTGGCAGAAGGAAGAGGCTCTTTGAAGTCGATACTGAGGCACTCGAAGGGTCGAGATGCCATCACCAGGTGTGCTTTATCTGGTCGATAGAATTGCGGCTTACACTCAGCGCAGATTTGGCAGTCCCTGGTTATGGCCCTGACATCCTCGGTGGAGTAGGGCAGGTTTCGGGCCTTGATGTAGTGGATAGGCCGGGTGACCCCCGGGTGGCAGAGGTCATTGTGGATGACCCGGAGACGGTCATCTTGCGCGCTGGCGCATGTGCCACGGGACAGGGCATCTGGGGGCTCATTGAGCTTCCCAGGACGATACACTATATCGTAATTATAGGTGGAGAGTTCGATCCTCCACCTCAAGATCTTATCGTTCTTGATCTTGCCCCGCTGTGTATTGTCGAACATGAAGGCTACCGACCGTTGGTCGGTAAAGGGTAAACCTCCTACCAGCGAGGTAGTGCCTCCAGTGCCGTACAGCTTCCACGATGGCTTGAGCTTCTTTTTCGACTGTGTCGAATCTCGGAGGCGTTGAGTGTACGGGAGAAAAATGCTACTGGCCTGCCCGCCTGGTTAAGGGTAGCGGCGAAGGAGACCTCTGACGTGTCGCTCTCCACCTGGAAGGGGACGGACTGGTCCACCACACGCATTGCTGCCTTGGCAATATCTGCATTGATGCGGCTGAAGGCCTGGCGGGCCTCAGCCACCAGTGGGAAGACGGTAGCCTTGATCAGTGGGTGGGCTTTGTCCGCAAAGTTGGGGACCCACTGGGCGTAATAGCAAAAGAACCCGAGGCACCTTTTCAGGGCCTTGGGGCAGTGGGGAAGGGGGAGTTGCAGGAGGGGGCGCATACGGTCGGGGTTGGGCCCTCGGACTAGCCGAGGATGGCTAGTCTGGTTGTGCAGAAAACGCATTTCTCCTTTTTATACGTGAGGCTGAGGGCTTGAGTGGTTTGGAGAAACTTCTAAAGGTTAGCGTTGTGGTCCTGCTGATCACGGTCGCAGATGGTGACGTTGTCCAAGTACGGAAATGTGGCTCGCAGCCCGTACTGGTCCACCATTCGGTCCATCATTCTTTGGAAGATTGAGACCCCGTTGGTGACGCCGAAGGGGACCCGGAGGAAGTGGAAGAGGCGGCCGTCTGCCTCAAAGGCCATGGAGTGGCTGTCCTCCAGGCGGATTGGGAGCTGGTGGTATGCGGACTTCAGGTCTACGGTGGAGAACACCCGGTAGTGTGCAATCTGATTCACCATGTCCGCTATCCGGGGGAGGGGATACGCATCGAGGTTCGTGTACTGGTTTATGGTTTGGCTGTAATCTACAACCATCCGGTTCTTTTCCCCGGTCCTGACGACCACCACCTGAGCTCTCCAGGGGCTGTTACTGGCCTTGATGATCCCTTCCCGCAAGAGTCGCTGGACCACGGACCTGATAAAAGTCCTGTCCTGGATACTGTACCGCCTGCTCCTGGTGGCGACGGGTTTACAGTCGGCAGTGAGATTTGCGAATAGCAGGGGAGGGTCGACCTTCAGGGTCGCGAGTCTACAAACGGTGAAGGGGGGGGGTAGGGGCTCGCTGAACTTTAGGGTCAGGCTCCTGAGGTTGCAGTGGAAGTCCAGTCCCAACAGAAGAGGAGCGCAGAGATCGGGGCGTACATATAGTTTAAAGTTTGCATATTCAACGCCCTGTATTGCGAGGTTCGCGACAGTGTACCCCCGGATCTGCACTGGGTGCGATCCGGGAGTGAGGGAGATTGTTTGACATGCGGGGGAGATTTAGAGAGAACAGCGCCTTACCGAGCCTGGGTGTACGAAGCTCTCCGTACTCACGGAGTCAAACAAGCAGGGCGTTTCGTGCCCATTGACCCGGACGGCCATCATGGAGTTCCTGAGGTGCTTTGGGCGTGACTGGTCGAGGGTGACCGCACCGAGTTGTGGGTAGCCGGCGTGGTCAGAGGTGGTGGGGTGGTCCCAAGATGGCTGCCCCCGTCGGTCGCACGTGTCATGCAGCGTTGAAGATGGTGGCGAAGATGGCGGGCTCCGCCGGTCGCACGTGTCGGGCAGCGATGAAGATGACGGCCAAGATGGCGGCCCCCATGAGTAGCACATGGCGGGCTGCGTGGGAGACGGCGGCCAAGATGGCTGCCCCCGTGAGTCGCACGTGTC
The DNA here is from genome assembly GCF_047496885.1 of Scyliorhinus torazame. NCBI lineage: Eukaryota > Metazoa > Chordata > Chondrichthyes > Carcharhiniformes > Scyliorhinidae > Scyliorhinus > Scyliorhinus torazame. Next base: position 115,748,015 of record NC_092716.1, read on the forward strand.
GTATAGAATCGAAGGTGGCTGGCCCCACGGACAACACGAGGCGGGTGACGCGTCCGAAGGGGGCGGAGCCGGAAGGCACGCAGCCACACTGCGGGGTCTGCGGGCCTGTGAGTCTGAGAGTCGGGCCTGTAATTTGGAGGGCTTGGACCTGGCCAGGCAAGTTTTGGCAAAGTGTCCTTTCTTGCCGCAGTCGCCACAGTTCGCGTTCCGAGCCGGGCAACGCTGCCTGGGGTGCTGTTTCTGGTCGCAAAAGTAGCAGGGCAGCCCCCCTGGTTGGGCAGGCAGCCGCGCGGCACAGGCCTGGCGTACTCTCTGGTCGGGTGTCCACAAGGGGGTCGTGTGGTCGGCGGGGAAAGCGTTGCGGCTCTGAAATGCTACTTCTAGGGAGGTGGCTAGTTTTACCGTCTCTTCTAGGTCAAGGGCGCCCTTCTCGAGCAGGCGCTGTCTGACATAGTTGGACCGGACTCCAGCCACGTAGGCGTCCCGGATGGTGAGTGTTTTGTTATGCTATCATCGTAGCATAAGCTGCTTCCTTGATGTGCACTCTGACAAAGGAAGGTTCAGACTTGGAGATAGCTTTAACACGTTTATTACTGTTAACAATTCTCCTACTTGGATTCGACGCTACTATTAATCCTGCTATAGCTACTCAGACTGACAAACCGGTCTGCTACAATCCACGTGGTGGGAGTGATGCGTTTCAAATCAACCCTGTGTACACACTGAGTGTCTCCACTGTGTGCTGTGTCCTTATATATGGGTTGGTGTAATGCCCTCCTGTGGTAGTGTCACCTCTGTGTGTATCTTGAATGCCCATTGGTCGTGTCCTATCTTACTGACCTATTGGTTGACTGTCTGTGTGTCATGTCTCAGGTGCTCCCTCTAGTGTCTAGCTAGGTGTAGTGTATGTACATTAACCCTTTGTGTACTTACAGTGATGTATATCACCACATCCTCCTTTCTTTCGTGTTACATATTTTCTGCAGTGTTAAAGAAAATTGAACAAACTAGGTAGACGAGTGATACTCTGTACAAGTTGTGATAACATTGATCATTAAACAATAAGTCCAAATCATATGCATGAGTCCAAAGTTCATTAATTATTATGGTCGAGTGGCTTTCTTGTTTGGCTGGTGAGTTGGTGATGTTGATGGTGGCATTGCATTGTAAACGCCATCAGTGTCCCTGTGCTGAAGGAACCAAGAAGTGGTCAAATCACTTCGTTGTCGGATTTGGACTCTTTTTTTTTTTTCTTTCAATGCTTGTGGTGGTAATTCTTGATGGCATCTATCCTGAAAGCTAGGTTGCCTGTTGGTAGTGCAGTAAACGTGAAGTGGTAAGATGCATCGTCCTGCCACGGTATGTCATTGTACTGAACTGAGCAGTAACAGTGTCCCTCATTTGCAGAGTTGTACCATGTCGTACCAGACGTAGTTCCATTGTTGTTTTTGTCGTGCTTGTTGTCGACGTTGTTGCCTTTGGTACACTTCTTGTTATTGTCTTTGATGTTGTTGTTGTGGTGGTTGGTTTTGTTGCCGTGTTTGCTGCGCTCAAGGACCACACTCTGTGGATAATACAAGTCCTTCACACAGTTACTCGTGTTGACGTGCTTTGTGGCATCGACTATCTCCTTGAGCGTGCCGTCACTGAGTTTGCGGCGCTCCCCATCTGGAGTCATGTCCGACTTACTTGAATCAGCTTTGGCTTGTCGATGCTCCCCGTCTGGAGTCATGTCCGGCTTACTTGAATCAGCTTTGGCTTGTCGATGCTCCCCGTCTGGAGTCTGGTCTGTTTCACCTGAGTCAGTTTTGGCTTCTTGATGCTCCCCGTCTGGAGTCATTTCAGGTTCACTTGAATCGTGTGAAGTTTTGTGATGCTCCCTGTCCGGGGTCAAAACATTCAGGAATGCATTTGCTTGCGGAGAGGCTCGAGTGAGTGAGGTTTGAAGTAACGTGGTGTCACCGGAGTCACCAGTAGTCGAGATTGTCGAGTGCCTCTGTACATTGTAGCTGAGGTCTGTCATGTTGCACATCTTGTCTGGGAAGTGGGATGCCGTCGTCACTGGTCGCACATACAGTGGGTAGAGCTTCAGTGTGTTCTTGTCGGTCACTTGAGCTGGTCAGAGTCGTCTTCTGGTGGCTCAAATAATCTGGGTGGACTGTCATTGTCTGCTTGCTGTACACTTGAGCATGGTAGACTGTCAGAGTCTTCTTCTTGTTCACTGGAGCGTGGTAGACTGTCATAGTCTTCTTGTTCACTGGACAGTGGTAGACTTGCATCGTCTGCTGCTCAGAGGAGGTTGCTAGACCCTCATGGTCTTGTTCATGCAAGGACTGCGCTTTGGAATCTTGCATTGCTTCTATCGTGGAGGCTGTCCACGAGCTCGCTGTGGAGGCTTGTGTCATTCCCTCTGTGGAGTATTGCAGCATTCCCTGTGTGGAATCGTGCATTGGTCTCGCTGTGGGGACTGTCATCACTTCTTGTTCATGCAAGGACTGCGCTCTGGAGTCTTGCGTTGCTTCTATCGTGGAGTCTTTCATCGCTTTCTGTGTGGAGGCTGGGATCCTTTGTGGTGCGTGGACCACTCTCTGTGTGGAGTCGGGGACCCTTCGCGGTGCATGGACCACTCTCTGTGTGGCAGCAGGCTGCTCTCTGTCTCTTGGTGTCAGGCCGCAGCATAATCCTGCACTCACGAGTCAGGATGTCATATCTGCTGGGCTGAAGATCCTCAAATCTGAAGAACTCGTCGTTGGGGTCGTCAATGTGCAACATGTCTAGTTGCGGTTCAGATTTGGTACTTGGGTAGCCTCCCAAGGTGAAAGCTTCAGCTGAGTCGTTGTTTTCCAAGACCAATATCATCACGTTTTGTGTCGGAGCTGGCATTGGGCTCGCGATGTCCAAAGAAGAATTCAAGGTCTGAGTCATAGTCTTCAAGGACTGTATCATCTCTTTGGGCGGTGCTAACCGCTTGTTGCGGGGTTCTTCGGAGGTTACTTTCAGCTACTGGTCGAATTTCAGGCTTTGTACTGTCGTTCCAGGTGAAAGAACCTGGTTTTGAGGCTTTCATTTTTTTTTTGTGTTTTGGGACATTTCCCCTTTAAGTGGGCGTGGTCCAGGGCCTCTGATGTCATGACGAGTGTGATGTAGCGCGTAGGAAGCGATTGCGCATGCGCATATCGCTGTTCCTTTACTTGGGGCCTTCTTTTCAATTGCGCATGTGCGGCTTCTCGCGCATGCGCAAACGGACCTTTGTCTTCTGTGCGCTCTTCGCGCAACTGCACTAAGGTGGCTGCAATTCAAAACTGCCATTCGTTGCTGCAAGCCTACCTCATGGTGCCTCTTTTACCTTTTCTTCTTGTATGTTCCTCGCAGAATTCTTGGAATTTGTCCAGGACTGCTTGGAAGTTGCCTTTGTTTTGCCCCTTTGAGTATCTGAAGGTCTGGAAGATTTCAGCTTCTTCTGGACCCGCGATGGTAAGTCGAAGCTTTATTTTCTCTGCATCCGCCACGCCATCTAAGTCGGACGCTACCAGGTAGATCTCGAACCTCTGCCTGAACCAACGCCAGTTTTCACTGAGATTGCCTTGGTACTTGAGCTGCTGCGGGACCGGAATCTCGAACATCATCTTGCCTGGCTGCTGTTGCTGGTAGTCACTGTTTGCTGAGTTTTAACTATATGGATTGAAACAGTTCACTCCTGGAACCATGTTTTGTTATGCTCTTGGCGTAGCATAAGCTGCTTCCTTGATGTGCACTCTGACAAAGGGAGGTTCAGACTTGGAGATAGCGGTAACACGTTTATTACTGTTAACAATTCTCCTACTTGGATTCGACGCGACTGTTAATCCTGCTATAGCTACTCAGACTGACAAACCAGTCTGCTACAATCCACGTGGTGGGTGTGATGTGTTTCAAATCAACCCTGTGTACCCACTGAGTGTCTCCACTGGAAAGAGATTGAGCATGTGTGCTGTGTCCTTATATATGGGTTGGTGTAATGCCCTCCTGTGGTAGTGTCACCTCTGTGTATCTTGAATGCCCATTGGTCGTGTCCTATCTTACTGACCTATTGGTTGACTGGCTGTGTGTCATGTCTCTGGTGCTCACTCTCGTGTCTAGCTAGGTGTAGTGTACGTACATTAACCCTTTGTGTACTGACAGTGATGTATATCACCATAGCAAGTTCCATGTGTTGTGAGACCGTGACGGCCTTGTAGTTGCAGCTTCGCGCAAGGTCTTTCAGGTCGCATAGGTACTCCTCCAGCGATTCTCCGGGGCGTTGGCGGTGAGTGGTGAGGAGATGCCGCGCAAACACTTCGTTCACCGGCCTCACGTATTGCCGCTTCAGTACCGCGAGCGCGTCTGCGTATGTGGTCGCTTCCTCGGTTTGCACGGAGATTTGATGGCTCACCCGGGCGTGGAGGAGGCTCAGCTTCTGTTTGTTGGTGACGGAGGGCGAGGGGGAGGCGGCGAGGTAGGCCTCAAAACATCGGAGCCAGTGCGAAAAAATCCCTTTGGCTTCCACGGTCTATGGGTCGATCAGGTTTGAGGGCTGCTTCCATCACGATGTTGTAGTTGATTAAATTGATGCGACCATCAATTCACACGAGACAGAGAGTTGAAGTGAACAGTAGCTTTAATCAACTAGAACAGTGCCCGCCTGTGACTGCTCTGCACTGAGAGCCGCCTATTGGGCAGCTGCTCTATATACCTCCCTCAAGGGGGCGGAGCCAGGGGAGGAGCCCACAAGGGCACCATCATGATACAAGCGGTGTAATACAATACAATGGTCCATAGGTGGAGCCCACAAGGGCAACAACAACAATGCAATACAGTGGCGAATGGTTGCCATAATACGTTCACCACAACACAGGAGAGTTTCAACTAGCTTGTCAGGGGGATGGGAACTGGAGGATTAACTCAAATTGGGAGGAAGTAACGCTAGTAACGGGAATTTGAAAAGTTACAAATGAAATTAGAAGGCTGGTGAAACGAAAGTGAGCATTGACTAGGCTTAGAATGTGGCATAATGTAATGGACCAACATAAGGGCCCTCTTGCTGAATGTGGACAGCATTCCCAACATAGTAGATGTTTTAAAGGCACAAATCGAGGTAAATGGGGATGAGCTCATTGCCAGTACAGAAATATGGCTGCAGACTGACCAAGACGAGGAACTGAATATTCAAGGTTGTTCAACATTTAGGAAAGACAGTTAAAAAGGAAGAGGAGATGGTGATGTGCTGGTAATAAGGAATGGGATCAGTACATTAGTAAAGGAGGATCTCAGATCAGAAGAATAAAATGTGGAAACTGTTTAGGTGGAGCTAAGAAAAGTCAATGGTCTGCAAACATTGGTTGGAGTTTTTTAAAGGCCACCAAACAGTGGTGGTAGTATGGGTCATGGTATTAATCAGGAGATTAGAGAAGCATGTAGCATGGCTAATAGCAGTTTTCATGGCCAACTTCAATTTGAAGTGAAAATTTTCATTTTTCATTCACAAGTGAACCTAATGAGCACTCATACTGTGGATGGTGAGTTTCTGGAGTGTGTAGGGGATGGATTTCCAGAGCAGTAAGTTGAGGAACAGACTAGAGAACAGACTGTTTTATGTAATGGGAAAGGGCTAATTAATAACCTTGTTGGAAAAGAACCTTTTGGAATATGACCATCATATGAAAGAATTTTACATTGGCCGCGATTCATGGCCTCATTGCACTCAGGCGAGAGCATGACGAGGCCGGTGTATAGTGGGACACGCCAAAAACGAGAACCGCACTGGCGCCAAACCGTTTGCGATGCAACCGTCCCGCTCCCATAGATGATCCTGCCATAGTGTGGCGAGAATTATCACCACTTAAGCCCTGTTTCCATAAAATTAACAGGAACCACCCCATATCCAGCAACCGCCCGTGACCCAGCAGTTTCCCTAGCAAGTGGTTAGTATTCCTTCTGAAAAACATGAACCTGCCCCCGGGGAAGCAGGACAATGTGGTGTTGAATCAGGAGTTGGCAAGAGTAGGGTATTGGAGATTTATATGGAAGTAATGGATTGGGAGGGAGCCCCAAAAGGAGAAGTTAAACGGAAGTGGGAGGAAGAGCTGGGGAAGGAGTTGGAGGCTGGGTTATGGGAGGTGGCTCAGAACAAGTGTACATCATTGCTCCACTCTCCCGATGGTGCTGCCCCACTCTCGCCACTGCCTGCCACCCCCAACCCCTTACCCCCTCTCCACCCACGCACACTCCCCTCCTTACCTCCATGTACCCCACCGCCCCAGTGTCCTCTCAGAGATCCATAATGTGCGTGGCCTTCTTGCTCTACCGCTGCATCTAGGTGTACCTCCAGGATGCACATCAGAGGTACAGGCAGCCAGCTGCGTATGATGTGCTGTGGCCTTCACTGTCCCTGGTGGGCTTCCTCTGGGGGCTCTGTAGCCGGAGGACCCCAGCACACTTAATGGCGACACATGTGCAGCCATGCCACCCTGTACTGTTGTCAGAGGTGTGGAACCTGGGGGAGCTGGTAGCCACTGTCGCCAGCCCATAGGATGGGTCTGGGTTGTCACCCAGCACCCCCTCCTCCAGGTTGCCCACAGGGCCCTGGGGTTCACCTCAATACACAGGGGCAGCTGGATTGAGACCCGGCTGCCCCTGTGTCATCTGGCCATGCCAGCCCTGGCGGCTCCCCAATGTTTGCACCATGTTGTCGACACCCTCAACGATACTCCTCAGTGACTGAGCCATACTCTACAGTGCCTCGCAATGCTCACCTGTGACTGGGACAAGCTCCGCAGTGCCTCGGCCATTCCTGTCTGAGACTGGGACATGTCCCACAGTGCCCCATCAAGGTCCGCCTGCCACTTGGTCACATCCCGCGAGTCGAACAGTCTACCATAGCCCTCAGCCATGTTCTTCACCGACTGTGCCATGCCTTAGACACCTCCACTCATGCTGCCGACATTGTACAACAGGCTCTCCACTGCGTTCACAATGTTGGCCTTGGTGCCATGTACCGCTGGCGCTATCTCCTGCACCCGTAGCCTCTGGCACTCTTCCAATTGGCTATGGACTTGCTGGAATGTTGCTGAGATCTCCCTCTGAATATCACCCCTGCACCCGAGGTTTTGCATCAGCTCCGGGTAAACATGTTCCAGAGGTTCAGCATCTGATGGACCCAGCTGGGTCCTGGAAACCAGCAGACCTCCGACTTCTGTCTCACCTCTCCCTCACCTGATGTGCATCTGCAACTGCGTTATGCTCACCAGATTGTGCCAAGAAGCCTGACCACTAATGTTGCCCACTGACGTGTGTGTCTCTGCACTGGTGGAGGGGGTGAATGACAGCAGTGACGCATCTATGTTGGCATTCTTGGAGCTCTTCTCTGAGGTTGTCTCATGGGAGGCCAGATGGGCTGGCACTGTCTGCCGGAGGCCCTGCAGGGGAATGAACATGTGGTCCGTGGGAGGGATGGGTCAGTCTGAATGGCATTAACAACTCACGTATGACAGGTCATCCAGGTGGAGCCCAGTGGGTCCTCACCTCTGCGGCATGCGTCGACCTCCGCGGTGGTGGCTGCTCTGTTCCCGCCCACCCCATAGCCTCCAGGGCCCATTCCTCAAAAGTGGTGAGGACTTTCATGCCGCCAGTCTGTGCCCTCTCCCAACCTCTCCTACGGGGACACAAAGGGGGCATTGTTAGCCACATATGTGGTTCACCATTGGGAGGGGGGTGGGTGAAGGAGGTGTTGGGGGTGGCAAGGAAGGGTTGGGGAGTGAAGGATGGATTGGCGGGGTGATGGAAGGATTGGATGGGAGGAAGCGTTGTGGGGAAGGAAAGATTGGGTGGAAGGAAGGATTGGGGTGCTTATCGAAGGATTGGGGGATGAAGGAAGGGTTGGGAGGTGAGGGAAGGGCAGGCATGAGGAAGGGTGGGGGGAAGGATGTCTTGGGGGAAGGAAGTATTGGGGGGAAAGTAAGAGTTGGGGTGAAGGAAGAATTGGGGGGTGAAGTAAGGGTTGGGTGGTGAAGGAATGGTTGGGGGGGTGATTAGCGTGGGAAAACTACAGTGGGAGAGGTGGGGGTGGGGAGTGCCAACTCACACATGCAACCTTTGACCTTTTTGCAGCACTGGAGGCCTGTCCGCTTTGTCACGCTGCCCGAGCTGGTGGCCGCTGCCACTTCATCCCAGCCGGCACTGGCTGCCCTGTGGCTCACCCTCCGAGATACTCAGGGGAACAGGAGATCCCTCCTGGCAACGACCGCATCTGCGAGCCTCCCCAAGTCTGTGTCTCCAATTCGTGGGGCCAGTTAGAATCGAGATTAGACTATTTTCTTTACACACAGAGCATTGTGACCCTTTGGAATTCTCTACCCAAGAGGGCTATGGAAGCTCAATCATTGAATATTTTAAGAACATAAGAACTAGGAGCAGGAGTAGGGCATCTGGCCCCTCGAGCCTGCTCCGCCATTCAATGAGATCATGGCTGATCTTTTGTGGACTCAGCTCCACTTTCCGGCCCGAACACCATAACCCTTAATCCCTTTATTCTTCAAAAAACTATTTATCTTTATCTTAAAAACATTTAATGAAGGAGCCTCAACTGCTTCACTGGGCAAGGAATTCCATAGATTCACAACCCTTTGGGTGAAGAAGTTCCTCCTAAACTCAGTCCTAAATCTACTTTCCCTTATTTTGAGGCTATGCCCCCTAGTTCTGCTTTCACCCGCCAGTGGAAACAACCTGCCCGCATCTATCCTATCTATTCCCGTCATAATTTTATATGTTTCTATAAGATCCCCACTCATCCTTCTAAATCCCAATGAGTACAGTCCCAGTCTACTCAACCTCTCCTCGTAATCCAACCCCTTCAGCTCTAGGATTAACCTAGTGAATCTGCTCTGCACACCAAAACTGAACACAACACTCCAGGTGTGGCCTCATTAACACCTTATACAATTGCAGCAAAACCTCCCTAGTCTTAAATTCTATCCTTCTAGCAATGAAGGACAAAATTCCATTCGCCTTCTTACTCTCCTGTTGCACCTGTAAACCAACTTTTTGCGACTCATGCACTAGCACACCCAGGTCTCTTTGCACAACAGCATGTTTTAATATTTTCTCATTTAAATAATAATCCCATTTGCTGTTATTCCTACCAAAATGGATAACCTCACATTTGTCAACATTGTATTCCATCTGCCAGACCCTAGCCCATTCACTTAACCTATCCAAATCTCTCTGCAGACTTCCGGCATCCTCTGCACTTTTTGCTTTGCCACTCATCTTAGTGTCATCTGCAAACTTGGACACATTGCCCTTGGTCCCCATCTCTAAATTATCTATGTAAATTGTGAACAATTGTGGGCCCAACACTGATCCCTGAGGGACACCATTAGCTTAGCTTCTGATTGCCAACCAGAGAAACACCCATTAATCACCACTCTTTGCTTTCTATTAATTAACCAATCCTCTATCCATGCAATACTTTACCCTTAATGCCATGCATCGTTATCTTATGCAGCAACCTTTTGTGTGTCACCTTTTCAAAGGCTTTCTGGAAATCCAGATACACCACATCGATTGGCTCCCCGTTATCTACCGCACTGGTAATATCCTCAAAAAATTCCACTAAATTAGTTTGGCATGAACTGCCCTTTATGAACCCATGCTGCGTCTGCCCAATGGGACAATTTCCATCCAGATGCCCCGCTAGTTCTTCCTTGGTGATAGATTCCAGCATCATAGATTTTACAGTGCAGAAGGAGGCCATTCGGCCCATCGAGTCTGCACCGGCTCCTGGAAAGAGCACCCTACCCAAGGTCAACACCTCCACCCTATCCCCACAACCCAGCAACCACACCCAACACTAAGGGCAATTTTGGACACTAAGGGCAATTTGTCATGGCCAATCCACCTGACCTGCACATCTTTGGACTGTGGGAGGAAACCGGAGCACGCGGAGGAAACCCACGCACACACAGGGAGGATGTGCAGACTCCGCACCATCAGTGACCCAAACCGGAATCGAACCTGGGACCCTGGAGCTGTGAAGCAAATGTGCTATCCACAACGCTACCGTGCTGCCCCAAGCATTTTCCCTACTACTGAAGTTAAGCTCACTGGCCTATAATTACCTGCTTTCTGCCTACCTCCTTTTTTAAACAGTGGTGTCACGTTTGCTAATTTCCAATCCGCCAGGACCACCCCAGAGTCGAGTGAATTTTGGTAAATTATCACTAGTGCATTTGTAATTTCCCTAGCCATCTCTTTTAGCACTCTGGGATGCATTCCATCATGTCCAGGAGACTGGTCTCCCTTTAGCCCCATTAGCTTGCCCATCACTACCTCCTTCGTGATAACAATAATCTCAAGGTCCTCACCTGTCATAGCCTCATTTCTATCAGTCACTGGCATGTGATTTGTGTCTTCCACTGTGAAGACCGACCCAAAAAACCTGTTCAGTTCCTCAGCCATTTCCTCATCTCCCATTATTAAATCTCCCTTCTCATCCTCTAAAGGACCAATATTTACCTTAGCCACTCTTTTTTTGTTTTATATATTTGTAGAAACTTTTACTATCAGTTTTTATATTTTGAGCAAGTTTACTCTCATAATCTATCTTACTCTTCTTTGTAGCTTTTTTAGTAGCTTTCTGTTGACCCCCCCCCCAAAGATTTCCCAGTCCTCTAGACTCCCACTAATCTTTGCCACTTAGAACATAGAACATAGAACAATACAGCGCAGTACAGGCCCTTCGGCCCACGATGTTGCACCGAAACAAAAGCCATCTAACCTACACTATGCCATTATCATCCATATGTTTATCCAATAAACTTTTAAATGCCCTCAATGTTGGCGAGTTCACTACTGTAGCAGGTAGGGCATTCCACGGCCTCACTACTCTTTGCGTAAAGAACCTACCTCTGACCTCTGTCCTATATCTATTACCCCTCAGTTTAAAGTTATGTCCCCTCGTGCCAGCCATATCCATCCGCGGGAGAAGGCTCTCACTGTCCACCCTATCCAACCCCCTGATCATTTTGTATGCCTCTATTAAGTCTCCTCTTAACCTTCTTCTCTCCAACAAAAACAACCTCAAGTCCATCAGCCTTTCCTCATAAGATTTTCCCTCCATACCAGGCAACATCCTGGTAAATCTCCTCTGCACCCGCTCCAAAGCCTCCACATCCTTCCTGTAATGCGGTGACCAGAACTGTACGCAATACTCCAAATGCGGCCGTACCAGAGTTCTGTACAGCTGCAACATGACCTCCCAACTCCGGAACTCAATCCCTCTACCAATAAAGGCCAACACTCCATAGGCCTTCTTCACAACCCTATCAACCTGGGTGGCAACTTTGTATGCTTTTTCCTTCAATTTGATACTCTTATTTCCTTAGATATCCACGGTCGATTTTCCCTCCTTCTACCGTCCTTCCTTTTTGTTGGTATAAACCTTTGCCGAGCACTGTAAAAAATAACTTGGAAGGTTCTCCACTGTTCCTCAACTGTTTCACCACAAAGTCTTTGCTCCCAGTCCACCTTAGCTAGCTCTTCTCTCATCCCATTGTAATCTCCTTTGTTTAAGCACAAAACACGAGTGTTTGATTTTACCTTCTCACCCTCCATCTGTATTTTAAATTCCACCATATTGTGATCGCTCCTTCCGAGAGGATCCCTAACTGTGAGATCATGAGTCAATCCTGTCTCATTACACAGGACCAGATCTAGGACCGCTTGTTCCCTCGTAGGTTCCATTACATACTGTTCGAGGAAACTTTTGTGGATACATTCTATAAACTCCTCCACAAGGCTGCCTTGACCGACCTGGTTAAACCAATCGACATGTGGATTAAAATCCCCCATGATAACTGCTGTACCATTTCTACATACATCAGTTATTTCTTTGTTTATTGCCTGCCCCACCATAATGTTACTATTTGGTGGCCTAGCGACTACTCCTATCAGTGACTTTTTCACCTTACTATTCCTGATTTCCACCCAAATGGATTCAACCTTATCCTCCATAGCACCGATGTCATCCCTTACTATTGCCCATATGTCATCCTTAAATAACAGAGCCTTACCATCCACCCTGTCCTTCGGAATAGTTTGACACCCTCGGATATTTAACTCCCAGTCTTGACCATCCTTTAACCATGTTTCAGTAATGGCCACTAAATCATAGTCATTCACGATGATTTGCGCCATCAACTCATTTACCTTATTCCGAATACTATGAGCATTCAGGTATAGTACACTTATGTTGGCTTTTATACCTCTGTTTTGAATCTTAACACCTCGATCAGTAACCTCTCCTGAGTTATATTTCCTCTTAACTTTTCTCCTAATTCTCTTTGTTGTTGAACCCATATCTTCATGTAACAACCTGCCGTGTCGCTTACCATTTATGCATTTACTTCCAGTTTTATTCCTTTTAGTATTACTGAGCCTAGTCACTGAGCTCCCCTCAGTCACTGTACCTTGTACTGTCACCATTTTTGATTTCTGACTATGGCTTCTCTGCCTTACACTTTCCCCCTTATTGCCTTTTGTTTCTGTCCCTGTTTTACTACCTTCCGACTTCCAGCATCAGTTCCCATCCCCCGCCACATTGGTTTAAACTCTCCCCAACAGCTCTAGCAAACACCCCCCGAGGACATCGGTTCCAGTCCTGCCCAGGTGCAGACCGTCCGGTTTGTACTGGTCCCACCTACCCAGAACCGGTTCCAATGCCCCAGGAATTTGAATCCCTCCCTCTTGCACCATCTCTCGAGCCACGGATTCATCCTATCTATCCTGACATTCCTACTCTGACTAGCTCGTGGCACTGGTAGCAATCCTGTGATTACTACCTTTGAGGACCTACTTTTTAGTTTATCTCCTAACTCCCTGAATTAAGCTTGTAGGACCTCGTCCCGTTTTTTTAACCTATATCGTTGGTGCCTATGTGCACCATGACAGCTGGCTGTTCACCCTCTCCACCCCCCCCCCCCCAGAATGTCCTGCAGCCGCTCCGAGACATCCTTGACCCTTGCACCAGGGAGGCAACATACCATCCTGGAGTCTCGGTTGCGTCCGCAGAACCGCCTGTCTATTCCCCTTACGATTGAGTCCCCTATCACTATAACCCTGCCATTCTTCTTCCTGCCCTGCTGCGCAGCAGAGCCAGCCACGGTGCCATGAACCTGGCTGCAGCTGCCTTCCCCTGGTGAGCCATCTCCCTCAACAGTATCCAAAGCGGTATATCTGTTTTGCAGGGAGATGACCGCAGGGGAGACCTGCACTGCCTTCCTACTCTTGCTCTGTCTTTTGGTCACCCATTTTCTATGTCCCTCAGTAACTTTCACCTGCGGTGTGACCAACTCGCTAAATGTGCCATGCACGATGTCCTCAGCATCACGGATGCTCCAAAGTGAGTCCATCCGCAGTTCCAGAGCTGTCAAGCAGTCGAACAGGACCTGCAACTGGACACATTTCTTGCACGTGAAGGAGCCATGGACAGTGGACGTGTCTATGAGCTCCCACATCGCACACGAGGAGCATGACACGGGTCTGGGATTTCCTGCCATGTCTTAAACCTTCGGTTAACCTATACAACTACAATTCCAAAAACAAAACGAAGAAAAAATAAATATACCAATGAAAAGAAGAAGAAAAAAGAAAAACTACTTGCCAGTCACTTACCAGGGATAAAAAACACTTCCTCCCCACCCAGCTTCAAATTCCCACCTAGCTTCAAATTCCCAAACTCGCTCTTTGCTGTGTCTCACTCTGGCTGTGTCTTCTCAGGCTCACTGGGAGAAAGCAGATATTGACAGATGTCTAAGTACCAATGCATAAAGGGAGAATGGGATAGTGTAAGAAAAAGGTATTGAAGTGAATGATCAGCTATGATTGTATTGAATGTCAGAGCAGTCTCAATGGGCTGAATAGCCGAGTCCTACTTCTCGGTTTCTATGTTCCTACTCACCATCAATGCCCCCTCATATGTCTCCGATGCTTTTTGGCTATTTTGTTCTAAGGTAAAATGCTGTGAATATTTAAATAACTTCAGATCATGGCACAAGCTCTGTTTTCTGTAGGTTTGGTTGCATAAAGCACTTTTTTCACTAGTTAAAGTACAGTAGTGCATCTCAATGCTAGTCAGTGTAATGGTCAACTTACTTTTACAGGACAGAACATTGTGGTCAATCACTGCAGTAAACATATTTAACCTTTACAACAGCAAATAACAAAGACATTTGAAGTTGCCAAACATTTTTCATTAAACTGACAGAATGTCCCCAACGCCTCACCAGGTATTCACCAAGGTTCTCAAAGTGTGATGTTATAATTCACCTCAGAGGTCTAGATTGCTGTGTGCGGATGCATAATTTCTACCTTTTCACGTTTATGGGATATTTATGTGGGGTGCTTTTTGAAAGGAAATCAATTTTGCTGATTCCTGCACTCATTCCAGACCTTTCTGGGTCACAAAAATATGGCCCCTTAACTCTGACCTGACCTGCTGAGTATTTCCAGCATTTTCTGTTTTTATTTCAGATTCACCTGCAGTATTTTGCTCAACTAATATTCAGATGTTACTTTTTGGTTCACCATTGTTTTGTTTTTCTTTTGTAGGCTGCTGCTCGTATTGGTGATATTTTTGATGTGATCCCCGCCCGGATGAGCATCCCGAGCTTTGACCATAAGTTTGCGGTTGTTGCGTTCACTCCCCAAACAATGCAGACCTACCAGTGCATATTTGAAGCTGCCGCGGAAGCAACACCTGGGTATATCATTGGTTTATATAAATTATATTGTGAATTGCTGGGGCAGAAGAACAAATAGATCTGAGATACATAAATAGTTAAGAGTAGTTACACATGTTGATGAAATATGTTCAAGCAGAACATTCGGGTGGAACACCTCTACAGGAACCTTGCAGTATTTGACAGAGTGTGTGATAGAGCATGCTGCATAACCTCACCATCCCTTGCCATCAGATGTATAGCAGAGGAAGAGGAGGAACAGTGGAGGCAATCAACACTTATGCTTTCTGGCCAAACTGACTGTTAGCAACTCAATCAACCGCGGTACAATGAACACAACCCAAATTCCTCATTAACCGCAGTACAATGCTTCACCTTCCCTTGGTTACATCTCACCTGAGGAAGGAGCTGCGCTCCGAAAGCTAGTGATTCGAAACAAACCTGTTGGACTTTAACCTGGTGTTGTAAGGCTTCTTACCTTAAATTATACACAATGTTACTATCCGAGCTGCTGACTGAGTGTGGCAGGGAATGAGTAGTTATTCTTCTTCACTGTCTTCCTATCTTCCGCCAATGTTTTGCTTCCATCTTAACGCAGAATGATACAAGTGTAGGATGGGAGGGTTGGTGGGGGAGAAGCATGATTTGCATACTTACACTAACTGAAGCTTGAAAGTCAGAAAAATTGCAAATTTGAGCGGGGTAGACGTGAAGAGGGGGATTACGTGTGAGCATATCATTATCTCCGATGGTTTCAGCCCTGCTGCTCGCCTCAGGCTCACTCATAGACACTCCTTTATGGTATTGTCCACTTTCTCTTTTCATGGGGGCAACCACATTCAGCTGTGCCTGTCCCCTGCCGGTTTTGTATTACTACCTCTGGTTATGAACCCCGTTATCCTGCAGGAAAGCTGGAAGTATTTCACAGAATGTGATGCAGTATGTTTGGGTGATGGGCTGTCATAAAACCACAAGACAGAGGAGCAGAATTAGGCCACTTAGCCCATCGAGTCTGCTCCGCCATTCAATCATGGCTGATATTTTCTCATCCCCATTCTCCTGCCTTCTCCCCATAACCCCTCATGGCAGTGTATGTAAAGTGCAACTAAAGAGAAAATGCGAGAAAATCTCAGCAGGTCTGGTAGCATCTGTAGGGAGAGAAAAGAGCTAACGTTTCGAGTCCAGATGTCCATCATTAGCTCTTTCACCAGATCCCATCAGAATTTGGTATCAGGTTGCCATTTTGAACGGGCAGCCAAATCCCAAGGTCCACTGGCAGCCCCCCTCCCCTGCACAAAGCTAATCCAACCCCCCCCCCCACCCCATGCTGATAAGGAGGGGCATCCTCCACCCCCCTTCCCACCGGAGGAATGAAGGGTCACTTCCCCCCTCCCGACACACAGTGAAAAATCACTTCATTTTCACTTACTCTTACCAAACATTTGCCGCCTTAGACAGAAATAGTTTCAGCTGTGAAAAATAAATGAAAACACTTTGCTGGGGTGAGGAGTTGTCAATCTTAGCAGGAGTGCTTATAAATATTGTGGTTAGGATCAAAGCAAGGTAATGGAGATGCATAAAGGAAGAGAAAGGTAAATAAACAATCCACCAAGCACCTGCAACTGAACCAATTAAACTATCAATCACTGGCGAGTGAAATGTACTGCTGTGTGAAATTGAATGGAATAATTGCATTTCAAAGCCCTTTCAAATGTTCTGGACTTTCGAGGAAGCCTCTGAAACTTGAAACAGCTGCTATTTTGAAGAGTTTTGTCTGAGGCAGCAGATGTTAGTACAAGGTAAGTGAGAATGCAGTGATTTTCCACTGTACTGCCTGGATGTTCCTTCAGATTTCCGACAGGGGTGACTGATTGGGGGTCTGATAGGGGCCTCTGATGGGAGTGACTGATGGGGGTCTCTGATGGGGGATGACTGGTGGGGGGTCTGATGAAGGGACCTGATGGGGAGCCCAATGCCCTGGACCCTTGGGGGACCCTCCCTCTGCAACCTAGTCGTGGAAGAGGGTAACGTCATCAGTGCCTTGACCCCCCCCTTGTGATCCACCGCACCAGGGCTGCGCTTGGCCAGTCTCACACCAAAGCTGATCCAATGAAGTTCCTGATGAGGGAATCGGAGCTTCATGGTGGTGCAGGGGTTGGGGTAGTCGTGGGTAGTGCGCTGCCACCGCCGGTGGGGGATCAGAGTATAGCAATGGGTGGCAAATCCATTTTTCGGGAAACCCGCCATGCTCCGCCTGATTAGCAATTCCAATACCGGCGTTGAGCAATGGAAAATCCACCCCTTAGTCTCAGACCTACTAATGCCCTGGTAGATTTACAATTGAGTACTTTGCCCCTAGTGCCTGGTCACTATGCAGTAATCTGTGTTGGAAATACAGATCTACAGGAGGGTAGGATCAGGCTTCATTCCGACTGACATTCGCAATCTATGCTCACACAAGAAATGATGATTTGGGCAAAGTTGCAGATAGATACCGGTACTCATGAAACAACATGTAAGTAATGCTGCTACTTCAGATAAAAGGATGGAGGAACCGAGAAATCTCGACTACAGGAAGCAAAAATCTAAACATTTTCAAAAGTGGGTTGCAAGATTAATATTAAAGAATGAATGACAAATAAATATAGTTGTATTTTCAGTAGTCTGAGATGTATTTATTCTGCCTTCTCTTCTCATCTTTTCTTTTCCAGTGTTCCTAAATCCAAACCCCTGGTATTTGATATAGTCGGAGATGGGAACCTGCCCCGGATCAGTATCCTTCAGCCTTTGCTCCGCAATAAGATAGGGAACCCCTTGCTGATCTATTCACGTTTACTCTTGGATCAAAAAGAGAAGCTGCCTGTTGTCCTGAGAAATGATGGTACCCTACCTGCACAGGTAAAGCAGCAGTGTAAAATGTACCTATTTTAGTTTTACAAAATTCACTCTTGTCACTTGTGTTGATTACCTCATCTGACAGTACTCTTGAGATGATTAACAGAGAAAAAATGTTGATCTGAGTGTAATGTAGCATTAAGGGATAATTTATTCTGTTCCCATGACTTTACTCTGCAAAAATGTTCCCGTTTAAGTGAAAAATGAGAAGAGTTGGCGATTATGGCCTCATGAGTTCTGTGCCTTTAATGCCATGCCCCTCGGTTGGGTGTTGAGTCGCATGACATCCCAATGTTTAAAAGTGTTCGATTACTTCCCCCAGGTTTCAGTTTCTTCTGATGTGGACAACCACTAAACTCCCACACAGTAATGTCTGGCTTGTGATACAGTCCTGTCTTTTGGACACTGTTATAATGTAAATGAGCTGAATACATGTGTCTACCACACTGGCAAAATTGTCATCCATGGCAAAGATAACTGGCCAACCTGAGCTCCATTTAGTCTTCAATCTGAAACCTTATTCATCCATATAGGTCAGCAATGTGATTCGGTGACCTGTGGTCACTTTCCCTGATTTCATGAGAATCTGAGGTCAGACAGTGAAATCATAAAATGCAACTTTGTCGTCCCTTTGTATTAAGTCTAACCGAGTTGGAGTAGTCAGGCATTGTAAAAATATATGAACATAAGAAATAGGAGTAGGCCAAATGGCCTTGCATGTCTGCTCCACCATTTAGTAAGATCATGCCTCTGTTATCCTCTTGATAGACAGTTAGTGAAGGAAGAAGCCAGAACCAGTTTTGACTTGGAATAGATTTATTTCCAGTGGAACATTACAGGTATATATCTCTGACTCCACTCTACTCCTCTGTCAGTGTCTCCAAGTGGTTGATGCTTAACTTCCCCCTCAAGGGCAATTAGGGATGAGCAATAAATGCTGGCCCAGTCAGCGGCACCCACTACAATGAATGAATTTTAAAAATGTATTAAGTAATCATCCAAACAATGTCCTGCATCTATATGTACTTAGCCTCAATCGATACAATTAATAGATTCCCTTCTTTCTCTTTCAATAAAACTTAATGCACAAATTTCAAAACAAAGAAGAATATTTTTTCTATATTCCATACAAAGCATTGCACTGAGATGCTCCTCCCCTCAAAACTCCAACAAGTTCTTAGGACAAATGCCATTTTATGAAACAGTTAATTTATTACGTCGATCAACCTATTTGCTTTTGAAGATTTCCTTTCTTGCCAACATTTCTTTCAAGGTCCAATTCGTCAGCTTTTTTCACTCACTTTTTGCACAGTGTACATTATCCCATGAGGATAATCTACTTATTTGGGCAAACTATCTTCAGTACTTCCCCTGCATAGAATTTTCCTTAAAATATTTGACAATCACAATCCCATACCCACTGTTTCCACAAAAGCCAGTAATTCCGTAGCCAATGTACTTTCAACAACCCTTTTTGTTTTCTCAGCTTCCCAGTCTTCGAAGGAACAATATTTCCCATTGTCACCCAGAAACAAAATTATGAAACGAGCTGCACTCAAAAACCCGATCTGGAAGATTAGCATGAGAAGCATCATTAAAAATGACTTATTTCATGTTCTTTACATCACCCAAGGATAGACACTTAGGTACACATTCCTCAATGTAACATTTTTAAAATGGTTTATTGGCCCTTGAAACATATTTGACTTTAGGGTGTTTCATGATAGCACTTAATTCAAACGTATCAAAACTAGCATCTGGTTTTGGCTGAGTACATAATCAATTCAACTGACAAATCAAGCTCCACAACTGATTTCTCTGCTTTAGACATCTGCATCTTTGTGATGACTTAGCAGGATCAACCAGCTCTCTAAACAGGCTTGCTGCTTTAAAGTCAGTCCAGGCTTACTCTTAATATCTAAACCAATAACTCTCAATCTTAAATTCTCTTTAATCCAATTAATAACATTTCTCAGATTCTGCAGTACCACCTCAGACATCATTGACATGCATCGTGAAGATACCTGAAAGTTCCCCTTTTATGATACCAATTCAACATTACTGGATATGGTTTTAGTTGAACACATCCTCGAGGCATCATTCAGGCCATAAACACATTTGCTCAGCTTCCATTATTATCTTCTTGCACCGATTGCCTCTTTAGTAGTTTTAGAACACTTCTCTCTGAAAGTTACCACCCTGCAGAAACAAGGCCGGGATTCTCCCCCAACCGACGGGTGGGCCCTACCGGTGCCAAAGAGTGGGGCGTGAACCACTCCGGCGTCGGGCCGCCCGGAGGTTGTGGAATCCACCGCACTTCCAGGGGCTAGGCCGGCGCTGGAGTGGTTGACGCCGCGCCAAAGAACAAAAAACAAAGAAAAGTACAGCACAGGAACAGGCCCTTCGGCCCTCCAAACCTGTGCCGACCATGTTGCCCATCTAAACTAAAATCTTCTACACTTCCTGGGTCCGTATCATAAGACCATAAGACCATAAGACATAGGAGCGGAAGTAAGGCCATTCGGCCCATCGAGTCCACTCCGCCATTCAATCATGGCTGATTTCAATTCCATTTACCCGCTCTCTCTCCATAGCCCTTAATTCCTCGAGAAATCAAGAATTTATCAACTTCTGTCTTAAAGACACTCAACGTCCCGGCCTCCACCGCCCTCTGTGGCAATGAATTCCACAGACCCACCACTCTCTGGCTGAAGAAATTTCTCCTCATCTCTGTTCTAAAGTGACTCCCTTTTATTCTAAAGCTGTGCCCCCGGGTCCTAGTCTCCCCTGCTAATGGAAACAACTTCCCTATATCCACCCTATCTAAGCCATTCATTATCTTGTAAGTTTCTATTAGATCTCCCCTCAACCTCCTAAACTCCAATGAATATAATCCCAGGATCCTCAGACGTTCATCGTATGTTAGGCCTACCATTCCTGGGATCATCCGTGTGAATCTCCGCTGGACCCGCTCCAGTGCTAGTATGTCCTTCCTGAGGTGTGGGGCCCAAAATTGCTCACAGTATTCTAAATGGGGCCTAACTAATGCTTTATAAAGCTTCAGAAGTACATCCCTGCTTTTATATTCCAAGCCTCTTGAGATGAATGACAACATTGCATTTGCTTTCTTGATTACGTACTCAACCTGCAAGTTTACCTTCAGAGAATCCTGGACTAGGACTCCCAAGTCCCTTTGCACTTCAGCATTATGAATTTTGTCACCATTTAGAAAATAGTCCATGCCTCTATTCTTTTTTCCAAAGTGCAAGACCTCGCACTTGCCCACTTTGAATTTCATCAGCCATTTCTTGGACCACTCTCCTAAACTGTCTAAATCTTTCTGCAGCCTCCCCACCTCCTCCATACTACCTGCCCCTCCACCTATCTTTGTATCATCGGCAAACTTAGCCAGAATGCCCCCAGTCCCGTCATCTAGATCGTTAATATATAAAGAGAACAGCTGTGGCCCCAACACTGAACCCTGCGGGACACCACTCGTCACCGGTTGCCATTCCGAAAAAGAACCTTTTATCCCAACTCTCTGCCTTCTGCCTGACAGCCAATCGTCAATCCATGTTAGTACCTTGCCTCGAATACCATGGGCCCTTATTTTACTCCACAGTCTCCCGTGAGGCACCTTATCAAAGGCCTTTTGGAAGTCAAGATAGATAACATCCATTGGCTCTCCTTGGTCTAACCTATTTGTTATCTCTTCAAAGAACTCTAACAGGTTTGTCAGGCACGACCTCCCCTTACTAAATCCATGCTGACTTGTCCTAATCCGACCCTGCACTTCCAAGAATTTAGAAATCTCATCCTTAACAATGGATTCTAGAATCTTGCCAACAACCGAGGTTAGGCTAATTGGCCTATAATTTTCCATCTTTTTCCTTGTTCCCTTCTTGAACAGGGGGGTTACAACAGCGATTTTCCAATCCTCTGGGACTTTCCCGGACTCCAGTGACTTTTGAAAGATCATAACTAACGCCTCCACTATTTCTTCAGCTATCTCCTTTAGAACTCTAGGATGTAGTCCATCTGGGCCCGGAGA
This sequence comes from Scyliorhinus torazame, assembly GCF_047496885.1. Taxonomy (NCBI): domain Eukaryota; kingdom Metazoa; phylum Chordata; class Chondrichthyes; order Carcharhiniformes; family Scyliorhinidae; genus Scyliorhinus; species Scyliorhinus torazame. The sequence goes on from NC_092716.1 coordinate 115,769,714, forward strand.
TTTATCAATTTTTAGACCTCTTAGTTTCTCTAGCACTTCCTCCTTTGTGATGGCTACCATATTCAACTCTGCCCCCTGACTCTCCGGAATTGGTGGGATATTACTCATGTCTTCTACTGTGAAGACTGACGCAAAGTACTTATTTAGTTCCTCAGCTATTTCCTTGTCTCCCATCACAAAATTACCAGCGTCATTTTGGAGCTGCCCAGTGTCAACTTTTGCCTCCCGTTTGTTTTTAATGTATTTAAAGAAACTTTTACTATCATTCCTAATGTTACTGGCTAGCCTACCTTCATATTTGATCCTCTCTTTCCTTATTTCTCTCTTTGTTATCCTCTGTTTGTTTTTGTAGCCTTCCCAATCTTCTGACTTCCCACTACTCTTTGCCACATTATAGGCTTTCTCTTTTGCTTTGATGCATTCCCTAACTTCCTTTGTCAGCCATGGCTGCCTAATCCCCCCTCTGATAACCCTTCTTTTCTTTGGGATGAACCTCTGCACTGTGTCCTCAATTACTCCCAGAAACTCCTGCCATTGCTGTTCTACTGTCTTTCCCACTAGGCTCTGCTCCCAGTCGATTTTCATCAGTTCCTCCCTCATGCCCCTGTAGTTACCTTTATTTAACTGTAACACCTTTACATCTGATTCTACCTTCTTTCTTTCAAATTGGAGATTGAATTCTACCATATTATGATCACTGCCTCCTAAGTGCTCCCTTACTTTAAGATATTTAATCAAGTCTGGCTCATTACATAACACTAAGTCCAGAATGGCCTGTTCCCTCGTGGGCTCCATCACAAGCTGTTCCAAAAAGCCCTCCTGTAAACATTCAATGAATTCCCTTTCCTTGGGTCCACTGGCAGCATTATTTACCCAATCCACCTGCATATTGAAGTCCACCATGATCACTGTGACCTTGCCTTTCTGACATGCACTTTCTATTTTGTGGTGCATTTTGTGCCCCCGGTCCTGACCACTGTTAGGAGGCCTGTACATAACTCCCATTATGGTTTTTTTGCCTTTGTGGTTCCTCAACTCTACCCACACAGACTCCACATCATCTGACCCTATGTCATTTTGTGCTATTGATTTAATTTCATTCCTAATTAACAAGGCAACCCCGCCCCCTCTGCCCACCTCCCTGTCTTTTCGATAGGTTGTGAATCCCTGGATGTTTAAATGCTAGTCCTGAACCCCCTGCAACCATGTCTCTGTGATGCCTACCACATCATACCTGCCAGTCACAATCTGGGCCACAAGCTCATCTACCTTGTTCCGTACACTGCGCGCATTTAAATATAGCACCTTTAATTCTCTATTGACCGTCCCTTTTTGTTTTCTTAGTGTGGTGGACCTTGGTTTACTGAGCCTTTCCATACACTGTGTCATATTTTGTGGGATGGGGACTATCGTAACCTCTCCTGAGTTTTGTCTTTTCGTGCTTTTTTGTATTCCTAAGCAGCTACGCTTCCCACTGATTACTTCACCTCTTGGTTCCCTGACTTTCCCTGCCCCCCCCAATCTTTAGTTTAAAGTCCTATTGACCACCCTATTTATTCTTTTCGCCAGAACACTGGTCCTAGCTCGGTTCAGGTGGAGACCATCCCAACGGTATAGGTCCCCCCTGTCCCAAAACTGATGCCAGTGTCCCATGAAAAGGAACCCCTCTTTCCCACACCACTCTTTCAGCCACGTGATAACTTCCCTTATTCTTGCCTCCCTATGCCAATTTGCACGTGGCTCGGGCAGTAATTCGGAGATTATGACCCTTGAGGATCTGTTTTTTAATTTGAATCCTAGCTCTTTATAATCTCTAAACAGGTCCTCTTTCCTAGACTTGCCTATGTTGTTGGTACCGACATGGACCACAACAACTGGATCCTCCCCCTCCCTCTCCAGTATCCTTTCAAGCCGGTCAGAGATGTCCCGCACCCTAGCACCGGGCAGGCAACATACCATGCGGCACTCTTTATCCTGCTCACAAAGGATACTATCTATCCCCCTGATAATAGAATCCCCTACAACTACAACTTGCCTATTTACTCCCTCCCCTTGAATGGCCTGCTGAACCATGGTGCCTTGGTCAGCTGACTCATCCTTCCTGCAGCCCTGTTCGCCATCCACACAGGGAACGAGTGCCTCATACCTGTTGGACAGGATCAAGGGCTGAGGCTCCTGAGTTCCTGACTGCTGGTTCCCTTTACCTGCCTGACTTGCAGTCACACCCTGCTGCCCCTGGCCACTGGCAGGATTTAAACTACTTACTCTGACAGGTGTGACTGCCTCCTGAGGCACAGTGTCCAGGTAAGTCTCCACCTCCCGGATGTGCCTCAGTGTTTGAAGCTCAGACTCCAGCTCATCAACTCTGAGCCGGAGCTCTTCGAGCAGCCAACACTTACTGCAGATGTGGTCGCTGCAGCTCGCAATGGGATCTGCCAGCTCCCACATCAAGCAGCTCAAGCACATCACCTGACCAGCCATCACTAATTAATTAATTAGTTTAATTTAAGTTTATGAGTTTAGCTGTGTTTTTTTAAAAATTTGGGGCAGATTTGCTATCAACCACTCCTATCACAGCTTCCCTCTGACGTCACTTTTGGGAAACAAACTGGAAAACAGGAAGTTTCCGTTAGGTTTTTATACTCACAGAGACTGCTCCTCCTCCTCCGAACGGCTCCCAAAATTAGGCCCGAAGAAAGAGAGAGAACAAAACAGTAGTGAAAAAGCACCTTCTCCCACTCTTCACCGAATTACCTCACTGCACCAAATTACCAAATTCTCACTCGGTCTGTATCTCTCTCAATCAGGCTGTGTGTCCTTGACCTGCGCAATGCTTCTATTCCCATCCTATTCATGTATTTGTCAAGATGCCCCTTAAATGTCACTATCGTCCCTGCTTCCACCACCCCCTCCGGCAGCGAGTTCCAGGCACACATTACCCTCTGTGTAAAAAACTGGCCTTGTACATCTCCTCTAAACCTTGCCCCTCGCACCTTAAACCTATGCCCCCTCGTAATTGACCCCTCTACCCTGGGAAAAAGCCTCTGACTATCCACTCTGTCTATGCCCCTCATAATTTTGTAGACCTCTATCAGGTCGCCCCTCAACCTCCGTCATTCCAGTGAGAACAAACCGAGTTTATTCAACCGCTCCTCATAGCTAATGCCCTCCATACCAGGCAACATCCTGGTAAATCTCTTCTGCACCCTCTCTAAAGCCTCCACATCCTTCTGGTAGTGTGGCGACCAGAATTGAACACTATACTTCAAGTGTGGCCTAACTAAGGTTCGATACAGCTGCAACATGACTTGCTAATTCTTATACTCAATGACCCGGCCAATGAAGGCAAGTATGCCGTATGCCTTCTTGACTACCTTCCCCACCTGTGTTGCCCCTTTCAGTGACCTGTGGACATGTACACCTAGATCTCTCCGACTTTCAATGCTCTTGAGGGTTCTACCATTCACTGTATAATCCCTACCTGCATTATACCTTCCAAAATACGTGACCTTACATTTGTCCAGTTTAAACTCCATCTGCCATCTCTCCACCCAAGTCTCCAAATGGTCTAAATCCTGCTGTATCCTCTGACGGTCCTCATCGCTATCTGCAATTCCATCAACCTTTGTGTCGTCTGCAAACTTACTTATCAGACCAGTTACATTTTCCTCCAAATCATTTATAAATACTACGAACAGCAAAGGTCCCAGCACTGATCCCTGCGGAACACCACTAGTCACCGCCCTCCAATCAGAAAAGCACCCTTCCATTGCTACTCACTGCCTTCTATGACCTAGCCAGTTCTGTATCCATCTTGCCAGCTCACCCCTGATCCTGTGTAACTTCACCTTTTATACCAGTCTGCCATGAGGGACCTTGTCAAAGGCCTTACTGAAGTCCAGATAGACAACATCCACTACCCTACCTGCATCAATCATCTTTGTGACCTCTTCTGAAAACTCTATCAAGTTAGTGAGACATGACCTCCCCTCCACAAAACTATGCCGCCTCTCGCTAATATGTCCATTTGCTTCCAAATGGGAGTAGATCCTGTCACGAAGAATTCTCTCCAGTAATTTCCCGACCACTGACGTAAGGCTCACCGGCCTGTAGTTCCCTGGATTATCCTTGCTACCCTTCATAAACGAAGGAACAACATTGGCTATTCTCCAGTCCTCCGGGACTTCACCTGAAGTCAGTGAGGATCCAAAGACGGGCCTCCGCCGGCTGGCACGAGTTGCCGCATGCGCGGGAGCGCCAGCGTGTTCTAGTGCATGCGCAGAACCGTTGGCATGATCCCTTCGCATGCGCAGGGGGTTTCTTCTCCACGCCGGCCATGGCGGAGCTTTACAGAGGCTGGCGCGGAGGCAAAGAGTGCCCCCACGGCACAGGTCCGCCCGTAGATCGATGGGCCCCGATCGCGGGACAGGCAACCGTGGGGGCCCCCCGGGATCGGATCCCCCCGCGCCCTCCCGAGGACTCTGCAGGCCGCCCTCAGAGCCAGGTCCCGCCGGTATGGACCTTGTGTATTTCACGCCGGTGGGACCGGCCTCAAACGGGCGGCCGCTTGAACCATCGGGACCCGGAGAATCGCCGAGGGGGCCACTGCCAACTGGCCCCGCCAAAGAACTGCGCTGGAGAATTCGACAGCCGGCGTCGGTGCGGCGGGGCGGGATTCACGCCGCCACCCGGCAATTCTCTGACCCGCCCCAAGTTTTTTATGTGGATTTATGTACACTTCCATGAATATGTGGTCAAAAGAACCAAAAAGTCTCTCAAGATTACTTTTGCGGCTGTGGGAGAGATGACTCATATTTGTATCGCCAGTCACTCTCGAAACCCCAAGCAAGTTGCCTCACTTTAGCCTAGAGATCCACCTGTGAGGACATTTTCAGTACAAATTTCTCTTTGTGACAAAACTGGCTGCCCACTATCTGGTACTTTGGAATGATTTCCAAAATGGTTTTGATTCAATAATTATTTTTGTTCTGCCTCTCTTATTCATTTAGTCTTCGGTTTATTAGCAGCCACCAAAACTTCATAGTCATGATGGTGTCCGCTTCTAATCTTATTCTGAGACTGTTCTGTAGACCTCCTACCATTGTGTAATCTATTGACTTCATTGTCTTTCGGGGCCATTACTGTAAGATCGCTCTTGCATAGTCTGTGATCGCTTTCCAACACGAGAATCACTCTCAGATTTACTATTAGAATTTGTACTTTTCTATTCCTACTTTCCACTCTTGTCCCTCATTCTGCCAGTCCATGGACCACTCTTATTGGCCATTATCCTGTACATTCAACATGTCAGTAGCTTTTCCTGCATGCCCCACAACTGTTGTATCTCTCCATTCACCAGACCCCTCTGGAATTACTGTCACCTATGTTTTTTCTCTCGTACCATATGCCATAATTTATAAAGCCCAGATTCCCATGTCTTTTTAAACCTCTTTCTCAATGTTTCCTGCCACCTTCAATGATTTGTGAGCATATACCCCCAGGTCTCTGTTCCTGCATCTCCTTTCGAACATATTGTCTTTCCTCAATCATAGATTTGATTTGATTTTTATTTGATTTGATTTATTGTCACATGGACCGAAGTACAGTGAAAAGTATTTTTCTGCGGCCAAGGAAAAGTACACAGTACGCACACAGTAGACAAAAAAGAACAGTAGATAGTTACAGTGAATGTTAAAAAGTACACAGTACATCGACAAATAAGTAATTGGTTACAGTACGGAACAAGGGACAGAAACAAAGCAAATATGACATGAGCAAGAGCAGCATTGGGCGTCGCGAAAAGTGTCTTACAGGGAACGGATCAGTCCGAGGAATAGTCGTTGAGGAGTCTAGCAGCTGTGGGAAAGAAGCTGTTCCAAAGTCTGGATGTATGGGTCATCAGTCTTCTGCAGGATGGAATCGTCTGGAAGAGAGCAAAGCCTGGATGGGAGGGGTCTCTGACAATGCTGTCTGCCTTCCTGAGGAGGTATAGGCAGAATCAACGGGAGGGTGGCAAGCTTGTGTGATGCGTTGGGCTGAGTTCACCACACACTGCAGATTCTTGCGATCTTGGGCCATGCAGCTGCCATACCAACCTGTGATGCAGCCGGATGGGATACTCTCTATGGCACATCTGTAGAAGTTTGTGAGAGTCAATGCAGACATGCCAAATTTCTTTAGCTTCCGTAGGAAGCAGAGACGTTGTTGGGATTTCTTAACTGTTGCATCAACGTGAGTGGATCTGGACAGTCTGTTGGTTATGGTGACTCCCAGGAACTTAAAGCTATCGACCATCTCTACTTGATGTAGACAGGTGGATGTGACATACTATGCTTCCTGAAATCGATGATCAGTTCCTGACATTTAGAGAGAGACTCAGTGTCATAAGATACAGCATGGTAGGAGACCATTCGGCCCTTCGTGTATGTGTTCGCTCTTCGCAGAAGCAATCAATCAACCAAAATTTATCACTTCTCTGCACCAACTCCATCTACCATGTCTGCCAATTTTGCCAGCCTATCTATGTCCTCTTGAAGTCTGATAATTCTCCAGTTCACAATACTTCCAAGTTGTGTTAGCTGCCAATTTTGAATTTGTATTCTCTACAGGAAGGTCTACGTCATTAATAGAGATTAGGAAAAGCAGTGTCCCTGATACCAAGTACTGGGGAACCTCTCTGTCCACCTTCCTCCAGTCTGAAAAACAACCACTTACCACTTTGTTTCCTGTCAGTCGGCCAGCTTCCCATTCATGTTACCGTGGTTCCTTTTATTGTTTCCATGGGTTTTGTATTTGCTCATAGGCCTATTATTGGCACTTTATGCATTGTATTTACCTTTAAGTAGTAGTCGCATACCATTATAGTAGATGAATGGTTGACAGAGCAAGGGTTCCTAGTATTAGATGGTATGATGTAGAGAGTCATATGATAGTAGACTAGTAGAGGAGAGTCTAAAAGGAGACAGCACACATGCATGGCAGTACCTGGGAAAAGTACATAGCTACGGCTTAGCAATAAATAATTTTTGTTCAAAATACAAGTCTCAACACTTCTCAGTGAGGCACCAAACGAAACTTTACAACATGGTGACAGCTAAGTCAATGAGCACAGAACCTCCAAGTGGCTGGAAAAGAACCCCAGAATTCCAAGACATGGAAAACTTAAGAAATTGGAGCCTGACCTAAGAAATATGTGCCTACATTGAAGATACAATTGGAGGTTGCCTAACCAAAAAGCTCCATTGCAGATGTGGAGGTCAAAGGACTCCACCTGAGCACAGAGGTCCATTTCCAGACTTGATCAAAAATGCAGTGTCGAGTAACCTGGCCTGATCATAAAAAAGGACTGAACAAATTTAAAAACAAAACAAAGGGGGGGTGTAACGCACAATGACTTACGCGAGACGAGAGGCGATGAAGTCGATCTAGGCTTTATTAAGCGAGACTTGTCCCCAGCAGCTCAGCAACAGAATGAGGCTGCGGGAGAAGCTCGCGCTCTTATACTCCGCCTTCAGGTCGGAGCCAGAAGTCGGCAGATCCAACCAGGACCTGGGACCTGTCAGCCAATAGCCTCTCGGCTTCACAGGTACCACATTACCCCTAATACATACCACCACATTGGGGAAAAGTGAAAGAAGAAGAATTCACTGTAAAGAGGAACCCACTATGTAGGTGACCGAGACAAACCTGAGGGAACGCAGAGTCCAGGAGTTAAATCACAAGGGGGGTGAGAAAAATACAGAAAATACCTCAACCTACCTTTAAAAATAGGTGGCAGTAAGGCTTAGCACATCACAATGCAGCTGAGGGAGAGCTGCAGCAAAGGAATCAGCATCGTAGCAACAGGCGGTCGAACTAGATAGAAGCTAAAAAAGAGAAGATTTAAAAAATAAGCAGGCAAATGAATACAAAATCGCTTTGAAATCGATTTTCACAGCTCAGAGGTGTGAATTGTGGCAGTTTTAGATGTTTAACAAAGACATTCCCCGATCGAAACAGGAGCCTGCTGACCCTGACAAAACATGGGAAGATCAAAGAAGAAAAATGGTCCCTGTCCAGACATTCTTAAAAAGGCAACGACATGTAAAATAGTAACTGAAATTATATTAAACGGCCATGGATAGGAAATCACAACCGATTTTAGCGAAGGCAAGGGCTAAACTAGATTCAAGATTGGAAGTCTTGGAGAAGAATATTTTTAGATTACAGGAGTACATCAGGATTAAGCAAGGAACCAGAAAGCATAGAAGTTAATAAATTTCTCTTCTTGATAGAGTGGACAGTGAAAATCTGTTTCTGTTGGCTGAAGTGTTGAGAACCAGAGCACAGTGATTTAAGGTAATTGACAAAAGAAACAAAGGCTACAATGGAAAAAGCAGTACATAGAACATAGAACAGTACAGCATAGTACAGCCCTTCGGCCCATGATGTTGTGCCGACCACTTATCCTAATTTAAGATCAACCTAACCTACACCCCTTCAAATTACTGTTGTCCATGTGCCTGTCCAAGAGTCGCTTAAAGATCCCGAATGACTCTGACTCCACCACCTCTGCTGGCAGTGCATTCCACGCACCCACCAAATCTCTGTGTAAAGAATCTACCTCTAAAATTTCCCCAATACCTTCCTCCAATCACCTTAAAATGATGTCCCCTCGTGACAGCCATCTCCACCCTGGGGGAAAGTCTCTGGCTATCCACTCTATCAATGCCTCTAATCACCTTGTACAGCTCCATCAAGTTACCTCTCTTCCTTCTTCGCTTCAGTGAGAAAAGCCCTCGCTCCCTCAACCTTTCTTCATAAGACATGCCCTCTAGTCCAGGCAGCATCCTGGTAAATCTCCTCTGCACCCTCTCCAAAGCATCCACATCCTTCCTATAATGAGGTGACCAGAACTGGACACAATATTTCAAGTGTGGTCTAACCAGGGTTTTATAAAGCTGCAGCAAAACCTCGTCGCTCTTAAACTCAATCCCAACACAGCATACGCTATCAACCTGGGTGGCAACTTTGAGGGATCTATGTACGTGCATCCCAAGATCCCTCTGTTCCTGCACACTTCCAAGAATCCTGCCTTTAACCCTGTATTCAGCATTCAAATTCTACCTTCCAAAATGAATCACTTCACATTTATCTAGGTTGAACTCTATCTACCACTTCTCAGCCCAGCTCTGTCAACGGCCTGTCAATGTCCATCCTGTCAATGTCCTGTTGTAACCTGCAACATTCCTCGACACTATCTACAACTCCACCAACGTTCATGTCATCGGCAAACTTACTAACCCACCCTTCCACTTCCTCATCCAAGTCAGTTATCAAAACCACAAAGAGCAGAGGTCCCAGAACAGATCCCTGCGGGACACCACTGGTCACTGACCTCCAGGCGGAATACTTTGTTTTTAAAAAAAAATCTTTATTCAAATTTTCAACAACCCCCCCACCCCTACAGAAAAAAGAAACAAGAACATAAGAACACCACCCGCAAGAATTATACATAGAATTTCCCCAAACTACAATAACCCCCCATATAACAATAAAAACACAAATAGGGAAACACCCCACCCTAACCCAAACGCCACCCCAGAAGAACCCCCCCCCGGGGGCTGCTGGTGCTGCTGACTTCCTCCTGACGCTCCGCGAGAAAATCTAGGAATGGTTGCCACCGCCTGAAGAACCCTTGCACAGACCCTCGCAAGGCAAACTTTATCCTCTCCAGCTTGATGAACCCTGCCATGTCATTAATCCAAGCTTCCACGCTAGGGGGCTTCGCATCTTCCACAGTACCAAAATCCTCCGCCGGGCTACCAGGGATGCAAAGGCCAGAATACCGGCCTCTTTCGCCTCCTGCACTCCCGGCTCGTCCGATACTCCAAATAATGCTATCCCCCAGCTCAGCTTGACCCGGGTGTTCACCACCTTGGACATAGTCCTCGTAAAGCCCCTCCAAAACCCATCCAGCGCCGGGCACATCCCGAACATATGGGCGTGATTTGCTGGGCTCCCCGAGCATCTCACACATCTGTCCTCCACCCCAAAGAACCTACTCAACCTCGCCCCTGTCATATGTGCTCTGTGAACAACTTTAAACTGTATTAGGCTGAGCCTGGCACAAGAGGAGGAAGAATTAACCCTACCCAGGGCATCAGCCCACAGACCCTCATCTATCTCCTCCCTGAGCTCCTCCTCCCATTTGCCCTTTAGCTCCTCCACCGAGGTCTCCTCCTCTTCTTGCAGCTCCTGGTAAATCGCCGAGACCTTGCCTTCTCCAACCCATACCCCCGAGATCACCCTGTCCTGAATCCTGTGTGCTGGAAGCAGCGGGAATTCCCTCACCTGCCATTTCACAAACGCCCTCACCTGCATATACCTAAAAGCGTTTCCTGGGGGTAGCCCAAATTCCTCCTCCAGCGCCCCTAGGCTCGCAAACGTCCCATCAATGAACAGGTCCCCCATTCTTTTAATCCCTGCCCGATGCCAGCTCAGAAAACCCTCATCCATCCTTCCCGGGACAAACCGATCGTTCTCTCGAATCGGGGACCAAACCGAGGCCCCCACCTCACCCCTATGACGCCTCCACTGCCCCCAAATCTTCAGAGTCTCCGCCACCACTGGACTCATGGTGTACCTTGTCGGCGGGAGCGGCAACGGTGCCGTCACCAGCGCCCTCAGACTCGTGCCCACACAGGACGCCATCTCTAGCCTCTTCCACACCGCCCCCTCCCCTTCTATTACCCACTTACGGATCATCGCCACATTGGCTGCCCAGTAGTAGCCACATAGATTTGACAACGCCAGCCCTCCTCTGTCCTTGCTACCCTCCAGGAAAACCCTTTTTACCCTCGGGGTCTTATTCGCCCACATGAATCCCATGATGCTCCTGCTTACCCGTTTAAAAAAGGCCTTAGGGATCAGAATGGGAAGGCACTGAAATACAAAGAGAAACCTCGGAAGGACCGTCATTTTAACCGACTGCACCCTACCCGCCAGTGAGAGTGGCAACATATCCCATCTTTTAAAATCCTCCTCCATCTGCTCCACCAACTGTGTCAAATTGAGCTTGTGCAGGGCCCCCCAACTCCTGGCTACCTGGATCCCCAGGTACCAAAAGCTCCTTTCCGCCCTCTTCAGCGGAAGCTCATCTATCCTCCTTCCCTGGTCTCCTGGGTGCACCACAAAGAGCTCACTCTTCCCCATGTTAAGTTTATATCCTGAAAAGTCCCCAAACTCCCTAAGGATCCGCATGACCTCCATCATCCCCTCCACTGGGTCCGCAACATACAATAACAGGTCATCGGCATACAGCGACACCCGGTGTTCCTCTCCCCCCTGAACCAATCCCCTCCAGTTCCTGGACTCCCTCAATGCCATGGGCAGTGGCTCAATTGCCAGTGCAAACAATAAGGGGGACAGGCGACACCCCTGCCTCGTCCCCCGGTACAGCTGAAAGTACTCCGACCTCCGCCGGTTCGTAGCCACACTCGCCACTGGGGCTTTATATAGTAGCCCAACCCAACTGATGAACCCCTCTCCGAACCCAAACCTGCGCAGCACCTCCCAAAGGTACTCCCACTCCACCCTATCGAAGGCCTTCTCTGCGTCCATAGCCGCCACTACCTCCGCTTCCCCCTCCACCAAAGGCATCATAATTACATTAAGGAGCCTCCGCACATTGGTGTTTGGCTGCCTACCCTTCACAAATCCCGTCTGGTCCTCATGAATCACCCCCGGGGCACAGTCCACAGGCCAGAACCTTCGCCAGCAACTTTGCGTCGACATTGAGGAGCGAGATCGGCCTGTACGATCCACACTGTAATGGGTCCTTGTCCCGCTTCAGAATCAAAGAGCTCAGCGCCCTAGACATTGTCGGGGGCAAGGTTCCCCCTCCCTCGCCTCATTGAAAGTCCTCACTAGCAGCGGGCCCAGCAGGTCCACGTACTTCCTATAAAATTCTACTGGGAACCCATCCGGCCCCGGGGCCTTCCCTGCCTGCATGCTCCCTAGTCCCTTAACCAGCTCCTCCAGCCCAATTGGTGCCCCCATCCCAACCACCTGCTCCTCCTCCACCCTCGGGAACCTCCGCCGATCTAGAAATTGGCGCATCCCCCCTCCCCGTCGGGGGCTCAGACCTATACAGCTCCTCATAGAAGCCCCTGAATGCCTTGTTTAATCCCACCGCACTTTGCACCGTGTTCCCCCCTTTATCCCTAACTCCACCAATCTCCCTCGCTGCCTCCCTCTTCTGAAGCTGATGTGCCAGCATCCGACTCGCCTTCTGCCCATACTCATACGTTGCCCCCTGCGCTTTCCTCCACTGCGCCTCTGCTTTCCCAGTAGTCAGCAAGTCAAATTCCGTCTGGAGATTCCATCGCTCCCTAAGTAGTCCCTCCTCGGGGGCCTCTGCATAGCTCCTGTCCACCCTTAATATAGCCCCCATCAGTCTCTCCCTCTCTCTCCTCTCTTTCTTCTCCCTATGGGCCCTAATGGAGATTAGCTCTCCCCAGACCACCGCCTCCAACGCCTCCCAGACTACCCCCACCTGCACCTCCCCATTGTCATTGGCCTCTAAGTATCTTTCGATACACCCCCAAATCCGCCCGCACACCTCCTCATCCGCCTACAGTCCCACATTGAGGTGCCACAGCGGGCGCTGGTCCCTCTCCTCCCCCAGCTCCAGCTCGACCCAATGCGGGGCATGATCTGAAATGGCTATGGCCGAATATTCCGTGCCCTCTACTCTTGGGATTAGCGCCCTACTCATGATCAAAAAATCTATCCGGGAGTAGGCTTTATGGACGTGGGAAAAAAAGGAAAATTCCCTGGCCACCGGCCTGGCAAACCTCCATGGATCCATTCCCCCCCATCTGGTCCATAGACCCCCTAAGAACATTGGCCGCAGCCGGCCTCTTACCCGTCCTGGACCAAGACCGGTCCATTGCTGGGTCCAGCACCGTGTTGAAGTCCCCCCCCGCCCATTATCAGGCTCCCTGCCTCCAAATCCGGAATCCGACCCAACATGCGCTTCATAAATCCGGCATCATCCCAATTCGGGGCATATACGTTCACCAATACCACCCGCACCCCTGCAACCTACCACTCACCATCACGTAACGACCTCCATTATCTGCCACAATGTTCAGCGCCTCAAACGACACCCGCTTCCCCACCAGAATCGCCACCCCTCTATTCTTTGTGTTCAACCCGAGTGAAAGACCTGCCCTACCCACCCCTTTCTCGGCCTAACCTGATCTGCCACTTTCAAATGCGTCTCCTGGAGCATAACCACATCTGCCTTCAGTCCCTTTAGGTACGCGAACACCCGGGCCCTCTGGACCGGCCCGTTCAGGCCCCTCACATTCCAAGTTATCAGCTGGATCAGGGGGCTTCCCGCCCCCCCCCCCCCCCCCCCCCCCCCGCCGACTAGCCATCTCCCTTTTTAGGCCAGCCACATGCCCGCGCCTCCCGCACCCTCCATTTCCCCAGGCGGCGGACCCCCACCCCAACTCCCTCTCCTAGCTCCAGCTCCCCTTTGGCCAATGCAACAGCAACCCAGTTCCCCCCCCCCCATCTCCCTCCTCCCCCCACCCCCCCAGCTAGATCCTCCTCTAGCCGTTCTGCTCCCCCCATGGCACTCCCATAAGTCAGCTGACTCCTGCTGACCCCGGCCTCTCCCGCCACTCCATCGACCCCCCAGTGTGAGAATCCCTCCACCTCCCCCTGGCAATCAGTGTGTGCTCCTCTCCAGCACCACCCTTCCCCCCGGCCCTGCCCCCTTCCTTCCCTAGTGCGGGAAAAAGCCCACGCATTCCATCCAATCCAGCCCCACCCCCTCTGACACAGCTCCCTTTTTGCGGCCTTGTCTCAACTCCCCATCCCCAGGCCTCCAACCCCCCCCCGCGGGGCCCTGTCCTTCCAACACTGACGCCAACAACACACAGCCCCCACATCGAACCATTTCGCCCAACCCCACCCAGCAAGGTAAACAGAACAGAACATCCCCCAAAACACAGTAACCCACCGAGACACCCTCTCCCATCAAACCCTCAGTTCAAGTCCAACTTTTCAGTTTGGATAAAGGTCCACGCCTCCTCCGGCGTCTCGAAGTAGTGGTGAAGATGCTGAAATGTGACCCACAATCGCGCTGGCTGCAGCTTCCCGAACTTCATCCCCTTCCGATGTAGAACCGCCTTAGCCCGGTTGAAGCCGGCCCTCTTCTTGGCCACCTTTGCGCTCCAATCCTGGTATATTCGGATCTCTGTGTTCTCCCACCTGTGCTGCTCCGTTCTTTTCTGGCCCATCTCAGGACACACTCCCTGTCCACAAAGTGATGGAACCGCACCATTACCGCCCTTGGCGGCTCATTGGCCTTGGGCCTCCTCGCCAGGACTCGATGAGCCCCGTCCACCTCCAGGGGCCTCGGGAAAGATCCCATGCCCATCAGCGCGTCGAGCATCGTGACCACATATGCCCCGGCATCAGACCCCTCCACCTCCTCCGGGAGACCCAGAATCCGGAGAATCTTCCTCTTCGACCGATTCTCCATGTCCTCAAATTTTTCTTGCCACTTCTTGTGCAGCGCCTCATGTGCCTCCACCTTCACCGCCAGGCCCAGGATCTCATCCTCGTTCTCCGGGGCTTTTTGCCGCACCTTCCGGATCGCTGCCCTTTGGGGCTTCTGGGTCTTCACCAGCTTGTCGATCGACGCCTTCATCGGCTCTAGCAGTTCTACCTTCAGCTCCGCAAAGTAGCGTTTGAGGAACTCCTGCTGCTCCTGCGATCATAGCGCCCACGCTGCTTGGCCTCCACCCGCCGCCATCTTGCTTCTCCTCCCTCGTACTTTTCACTGCACTAAAATCACTTTCTTGACCGCTCCACTCCTGGTCCAATCCATACAGTGCCGGGGAGCCGTACTGTCACCTTCCCACGCTGTGAACCGTTGAACAATTGCCGTTGGGGCCCCTCAAAAGAGTCCAAAAGTCTGTTTCTGGCGGGAGCTGCCGAACGTGCGACTTAGCTGAGCATAGCCGCACCCGGAAGGCCAGGCGGAATACTTTCCATCCACTACTACTCGCTGTCTTTTTTCAGCCAGGCAATTCTGTATCCAGACAGCCAAATTTCCCAGTATCCCATGCCCACTGACTTTCTGAATGAGCTAACATGGGGAACCTTATCAAATGCCTTACTGAAATCCAATACACCACATCCACTTCCCCACCTTCATCAATGTGTCTCATCACATCCTCAAAGAATTCAATGAGGCTTGTGAGGCATGACCTGCCCCTCACAAAACCATGCTGACTATCTTTAATCAAACTATGTTTTTCTAATTAATCATAAATCTTATCTCTCAGAATCCTTTCCAGTATTTTGCTCACCACTGGTCTGCAATTACCAGGGATTTCCCTATTCCCTTTCTTGAACAGGGGAATAACATTTGTCTCCCACCAATCATCTGGTACTACTCCAGTGGAGAGTGAGGACGCAAAGATCATCGCCAACGGCGCAGCAATCTCCTCCTTTACTTGCCGTAGGAACCTTGGGTATATCCCATCTGGCCCAGGGGGTTTATCTATACTGATGCTTTTCAAAATTTCCAGCACATCCTACTTCTTAATATCATAGGTGGTTAGAATTTGCAATGAACGGCCTGAGATTGTGGTGGAGGCAAGATTCATTGTGGATGAAGTAATCTTAAAACAATGTATAGATGAGTCTTCAGTCACATCTGGTGAGGTATCAAAAAGCTTTAACAAACACTTTAAATTCCAAGTGGTGGTGAGCGAGACCTTAACAGCAGTTTAGAATAAAACACCAAAGGGGAAAGGTGAGTGAGGAAGACAAAAGACCTCAGAGTGAGAGAGACAATACTGGAACAAACTATAAGATGCTCACAGACCATGTCAGTTCAATTGGGTTCACAAGCCATAGAATTTAGCGCCAGAAAAAGAAAAGTTTGAGGAGTCGAAAAGTTTGAAAATGCTGACACAGTACCCAAACTGCAACAATAGATGGTTTTGCTAAGCAAGCAGATGGATGTGAATGAAGGAAAGCTATCTGAGGTAAACTGAAAGAAACAAAACCGGAAAAAAATAAGCTATTTTGCAGGAAACTGAACTGGAAAATTTGAAGCACAAGATTAAAGCTGAGTGTGTACCTTTGAAAGTGAACAATAAATTGAAGTTCTGAACAAATACATTTCAGAGACAAATAAACAGGTACCAGGAAGAAATAATGACCCTCAATTCCACAGTTGCCAAATCAAAGGGAGAGCTTGGAAAACTTACGTAGAGGTACAGCTGGGCAAAATAGTAGGCAGAAAAGGTGTCCAAATAAGTTGTAACTCTGAAAGACTCTGAAGAATCAATATCCAACCAAGGGAAAATATGAGGAGCTAAAAACGTTGTACAATATTATTTCATAAAAAACTGTATTAGAGCTATCAATAGCAACAACATAATCCACTGAAGTGCAGAGTGAGTTGGCAAAAGGGTCAACAACAAAAAAAAGCAGTTGAAAGGACAATTGATTGTCCTTCAGATCAAATTCAAATAGGGTAAGTAACCCTTCAGCAGCATGTAAAAGACCATCTTAAACAGTAGAATGGAAGAACAGCAGAAGAAACTTGAGGATGTTCTGCCGATTACAAGAAAACTCAAGATGAAGTAATCAAGCTTTGCAAAGAAAAGGAAAACCTGTTGAAGGATCTTTACACATTACAAGGATCACTTTGGTAAAAGTTTGTTCCTCTGGAAAATATTTAGAGAAGCAAAATGTATTTAAGATCATTCTGAACAAACTGAAATAACTAGCTGGCAGTGAAGACTCAGAAATAATCAATATTCCAGCAGGAAGCTCAATGGTACAAGGAGGGTGAAGAGCTGAAGAATTAACTAATGGAAAAGAGGAGACATTGACAGGAAAAGCTGTGGAGCTTTCCAAGCTGCAAGCGGATCATGAAGCCATGAATATCACAATTACAGAATTGAAACAAGTTAAGACTTCACTGGACAGAGACAAATAAAACCAAAATGAAGGACAAGGAACATTACGGCACAGGAACAGGCCGTTCGGCCCACCAAGCCTGCGCCAATCCAGATTCCTTATTTAGACCTACCACCTACACCCCGGACCACGCAACATCCTGGTAAACCTTTTTGCACTCTCTCCAAAGCATCCACGTCCTTCTGGTAGGGTGGCGACCAAAACTGTACATAATATCCCAAATGTGGCCTAACTAAAGTTTTATACAATTGTAACATGACCTGCCAACTCTTGTACTCAATGCCCCGGCCGAAGAAGATCCCTCTGTATGTCAGTGCTCCAAAGGGTTCTGTCATTGACTGTTTAATTCACACCTGAATTTGATCTTCCCCACCCTTTCTGCTACCCCCTCTGTCTCGTCTAAAACATCAATATCCTGGAACATTAAGGTGCTGGTCCTGTTCCTCCTTTAGCCATGCCTCCATAATAGCAGCAATATCATAATTCCCCACATTAATCCAAGCTCTAAGTTAATTCATCTCATCTGTTATCCTTCTTGTGTTGAAGCAAACCTCCAGACCCACTGAGATCAGCGATTTCCCTCTGCCTGCTCTCCCTCTTTGCTATATTTGTCTCAGTTTCAAGCTCTTCCCCAGTCTCTACACTTGCTGACCTGCTTCTCCAGTTCCCACCCCCCGTCAGATCAGTTTAAACCATTCCGAACCACATTTGCAAACCTCCAGGCCAGGATATAGGTGCCCCTCTAGTTTAAGTGCAACTCGTTTTGCTTGTATCAATCCCACCTTCCATGGAAGACATCCCATGATCCACATATCTGAAGTCCTCCCCCCTACACCATGTATTCAACTCCTCACGAGCACGTGGCATGGAGAATAATCCTGAAATGACTACCCTAGAGGTCCTGATTTTTAGCTTACTCCCTAACTCCCTGTAATGTATTTGCAGGACCTTGCTGCTCTTCCAGCCTATGTCATTTGTATGAATTAGAACACTGACATCTGCCTGTTTGCCCTCCGGTTTCAGGATGCCCTGTACCAGCTCCGAGACATCCATGACCCTGGAACCAGGGAGTCACCACATCATCCTGGAATCTCTTGCACGACCACAAATGTACCTATCTGTGCCCCTGATTATTGAATCCCCAATTTGAATTGCTCTATATGCTTTGCCCCCCATCCTCAGTACAGTAGGGCCAGCCAAGGTGCCACCGCTCTAGCTACTGCTGCTGCTGTCACTGATGGGCCATCCCCTTCAGCAGTGTCCAAAAGAGCATACTTGTTAGAGAGGTACTGCCACAGGGGACTCCTGCACTGACTGCCTGCCCATCTAGCGGTCACACACCTTTCTTCCTGTACCTTGGGTGTAAGCACATCTCTATAACTTCTATCTATGATGCTTTCCGCCATTTGGTTGCTTCTTAGTCGCTCCAGCTGCTGCTCAAACCAATCCATTCGTTCACTCAGCAAGTGCAGCTGGATACCGCAAATGTAATTGTCAAGGATGTTGTCAGCATTCATGATTGACCACATGTCGCAGGCGGAACACCAAGTCCCACCAACTCTCATGACTAACCCTCTATTAAATATTAAATTATTTTAATAATTAAAAACACTCACAAGGATGCATTCACCAATTAGCTGTCTTCTTAAATTCACACTCAGAAGAGTGTCCCTCGCAGATCTGGTGCTCTCCTAAAGTATTGTCTCACTCCCTGTTTTTGTTTGGTTTGAGGAGGAAGGAGGGATGAAAACACGACAGCAATGTAATGTTTGGGGCTATTCCGTTCTTTGGCAATCCCCTTCCACGTTATGGTGACTGCACTGATTTCATCCAGAATGCTTTTCAGTACCACCCTCTGGTGAATGTCGGAAGGAAAATGTTCCGCTGCAGAGAAAGAAAAGACAGAAATAGGATTGGAAAATGTCAATCCATAGCCGAAGCCCAAGGAACTAGAAGAAGAATCACTAGATTCCTGAAACGTACTGAGAACCATTGAGTGTTTGAAAAATGTCATAGGTGAAATGAACATCAAGAACCGAGAATGTGAAGCAAAAGATAAATGATTTCTGGGAAAAATAGAAGTTCTCATAAAGAAGTTCTCACAAAGGAGTGTGAACATTCTGAGAAACAATGAGAATACGTAAGATTAAAGAATGTGAGATTACAAAATAACACAGAGGAATTAGATTCTACTGGGGAAAAAAATGGTGAGCATGGAGAACCGACTTTCATGTATAGAATATGAGCTTATGAAATGTTGGAATTTCAGCAAGAAAAGAGCAATGAAACTCTTGAACATCGATCCAATCTGATGAACATGAAAGATGGAGATGCTCAGAATGGAGGAGCAGATCCAGACTCTAAATGCAGAAACAAAAATTCTAATAAACAGATTGATCTAAAGTGTGAATTGGTAGAGTCTAAGGAGCAGTCAGTGACCATGGAAGAAAGACTCTAAAAGGGACTAAATGCCCAGGTGAAGTTTTTAAGCATGTACAAGGATATCACAGATAACTCTGAAGCAAATACAACTGAACTCACTAGAGTGGGATTTTCACAGTAACTTCATTGCAGTTAATGTAAGCCTACTTGTGACACTAATAATGATTATTATAGTCACTAAGCTGAATGAAAAGATTCATAAGCTTGCAAAACGATTTTAAAAGAGCAAACAGATATTTGGCTGCAATTGTGCAACAAGTGGAAAAGTAGAATCCACTTTTGAAACATAAACATCCAGGCAGAACATGGTGGACCCGTGGAAAAACAAAATCCAAGCCCACGATAGGAATAAATGAAGTGCACATTCCCTTTGAAAACAACGGGACACATTCACAGTGTATGAAAATACAGACAGGTTGCTGATAAAGAGAGGTGTAACTTCCAAAAAGTGAATCAAATGAGTGAAAAATGCTGATAAAGAGAGGTGTAACTTCCAAAAAGTGAATCAAATGGAGCCAACCAGGTACTGGAAACATATAGTACTATAATTTCACAGTCAAACCGACAAAGTCAACTCAAAGCAACTGAGACTACCATTCCTGCAAAAATGACTGACCAAGATGTGAAAGGTTTGTCAAGCCTCAAGACAGGCTAAATTTAGAAAGTCAGAGACTTGAGGGAAAGGAAGAAGGGATAGCAAGTAAAGTGCAGATTATCATTTTTCACTCATTATTGAGATATGGTTGTCGTTGGCTGGGCAAACATTTGCTGCCCATCCCTAATTGCGCTTGAATGGAGCAGCTTGTTTTGCCATTTCAGAGTGCATTGAAGAGTTCACCACATTGCTGTGGACCTGGAGTGACATGTAGGCCAGACCAGGTAAGGGCAACAGATTTCCTTAATGGTTAATGGTTTCATGGTGATCATTAGACTTTTAATTACAGAATTTGATTGAATTAAAATTTCACAATCTGCTGTTGTGGGATTCGAACCCGGGTCCCCAGAGCACTACCTTGGGTCTCAAGATTACAATTAATAATAAACACAGAACATCGTGGATAAACGCAGCAGGTCTAGCAGCATCTGTGGAAAGAGTAATACAGTTAATGTTTCTGGTCCATATGTCCCTTCGACAGAACTCTGGTTACTGGTCGAGTGACAACACCACTATGCCATCACCTCTAAAATTTAGGGGGATGTTGTGCCTTTAAGCAGTAGTGGCATGCAATTGTAGTATAAGGAAGATTAGGAGGCAAGATGTGTTGATTACATACTTTTGAAGTTTAATTGGTGTGTGAGTCATTGAGTCATCTCAGCCCATCTCAGCTTTATTTAAGAAAGGGGCTTCAAAGCGCACTGAGAGTGAGCTTTGCACACAAGCAGTGGGAGAGACCACATCTGCAGTAAGACACAGCCAGAGTGAGTTTGAAACTCGGGAATTTTAAACAGAATTTGTAGCTGAGGCGACAATGGAGAGAGCTGATTGATAAGTAGTGGGTAAGGTTGGTAAGTCTTTACAATTTTTATCACTTGTAGTTTGAAAATATGTTTTGTGGTTGATCATATGTCCAGCCTATAATTGGTAGTAACGAGGACAAGGAAAGAAGGACCATAGAGAATTGGATATAACATCAAGCATCTTCCAAAGCTTTAATTTAAAAGGGGACATGACAGGAGAGCTCAAGGCCTTGGTTTGCTCCTCTTGCTTCATGTGGGAAGCCAGGACCATTTCCAGTGCCTGGGACCAGCATGTATACAGGACATGTCTCCAGATACAGCTCCTGGAAGCCAGGGTTTCAGACCTGAAGTGGCGACTGGGAACACTGGAGCATCCATGAGACAGAGAGTGTCATGGATAGCAAGTATAGAGAGGTGGTCACACCGCAGGCTCAGACTCCACAGGCAGGAAGGTGACCACCAGGCAAAACAAGAGAGCGAGTCAGGAATCTCCTGTGGCCATTCCCCTGCAAATAGATTTACCGCTTTGGATACTGTTGAGGGAAATGACCTCTCAGGGGAAACAGCAACAGCCAAAATTATTGCACCACAGTTGGTTCTGCTGCAGAGGTGAGAAGTAAAAAGTGTGGGAATTCCATTGTTATAGGGGAATCGATTGTCAGGAGAATAGATAGGTGTTTCTCCAGGCTGGTATGTTGCCTCCCTGGTGCTAGGGTCAAGAATGTCTCGGAGCGGTTGCAGGACATTCTGGAGGGGGAGGGTAAACAGCCAGTGGTTGTGGTACACATCGGCACCAATGACATAGGTTAAAAAAGGGATGAGGTCCTAAAAGCAGAATATAGTGAGTTAGGAAGAAAGTTGAGAAGTCGGACATCAAAGGTAGTGATCTCAGGATTACTACCAGTGCCACGTGCTAGTCAGAGTAGAAATAACAGGAAATATCGGATGAATGAATGGCTGAAGAGAAGGTGTGAGGGGAAGGGTTTCAGATTCCTGGGCCCTTGGACCGATTCTGGGGGAGATGGAACCTGAAAAACTGGATGTGTTACACCTGAGCAGGAACCAGGACTGATGTCCTTGGAGGTTACTTGCTGGAGCAGTTGGGGAGGGTTTAAACTAATATGGCAGTGGGATGGGAACCTATTTAAGGATCCAGAGCAGGGGGAATCAAGAACAAGAAAAAAAAACAGCAAGGAGAATAAGAAAGGTGATAGGCAGAGAAATCAATGACACTAAAAAATAGTAGGAGCTGGACAAGGAATGTTAAAAGGACTAGCCTTAAGGTTTTGTACCTGAATGTATGGAACATTCAAAATAAAATGGATGAATTAGTTGTGCAGATAGATGTGAAGAGATATGATACAGTTGGGATTACAGAGACATGGCTCCAAGGTGACCAAGAATGGGAACTAAACATTGAGTGTTATTCAGTTTTCAGGAAGGGCAGACAGAAAAGAAAAGGTGATGGAGTTGCATTGTTGATTAAAGGAGATATTGATACAGTATTGAGGAAAGATATTAGTACACATGATGTGGAATCTTTCTGGGTCAAGTTAAGAAACACCAAGGAGAAATAACGGGCGGGATTCTCCCATCAGGCGGCTAAGTGTCGACGGCGGCGTAAAAACGGGAGTGTTTTTCTCCAGCGTCGCCGCCCGTTCCGGGACCCCATTCTCCGGCCCACAGGGGGCTAGCACGGTGCTGGAGCAGCCCATGCTGCTCCAGCTGCCAATACCAGCGTGAACCCGGCGCCGCGGGGTCCGCGCATGCGCAGTTGGGCCGGCGGCAACTAGCGCATGCGCAGTGGCCTTCTTCCCCGCGCAGGCCCAGAAGCCAAATGGCGCAGGGCTACAGCAGCCGGCGCGGGGGAAAGGAGGCCCCTAGCCAGAGAGGTCGGCCTGCCGATCATTGGGCCCCGATCGCGGGCCAGGCTACTACGGAGCCCCTCTGGCGATTCTCCATCCTAGCGGGGGGATCGGAGGATCCCGCCCCAGGATCCTGAACCTCAATAAAGGTAACTATGATGGTATGAGGCATGAGCTGGATTTGATGGACTGGGAGACATTACTGAAAGGAAGGACAGAGAAAAGGTACATCGAAACATAGAAAATAGGAGCAGGAGGAGGCTCATTATGATCATGACTGATCATCCAACTCAATAGCCTAATCCTGCTTTTCCCCTCTATCCTTTGATCCCCTTCGTCCTTGGAGCGAAGGACAGCGGACAGGCATTCAGGCACGAATAGGTGAACTCAAAAAGTTGTTTACTTGTTTGTGCAAGAGTAGAAAGTGAACTGTGGCCAAATCATAGCTTACAAGGGAAATTAGGGATAGCATTAGATTCAAACAGGAGACATACAAATTCGCAAGAATAAGGAATAGACCTGAGGATTGTGAACAGTTTAAAATTCAGCGGACCAAAAGATTGATTAAGAAGGGGAAAATACAATATGAAAGTAAGCTATCAGTGAACATAAAAACTGACTGTAACAATTTCTATAGGTATGTAAAGAGAAAAAGATTGATAAAAACTAATGTACGATCAGAAACCAGGGAAATGCATCATGGGAAAAGAATAAATGGCTGAAGAACTAAATCCATACTTTACTTCTGGACGCGATCTTCCCAAAAAGGGATCAAAGTTCCCGAGCGAGCACATTTAGACGCATGTTCCCGGCACTTGCAGTGTCGAGAGACACATGGCTTTTCAATGCAACTCGCTTTAAATAAGGGGCCTGAATGGGTAACGCAGTGCCGAGGCCGCACATAGCCTCGTTTGTTACAAAGGCGAGGCCCGAAAATGAATCCCCAACCTCCCCCTCCGTCATCACCCCCTCCCCCTCCCCGGCAACCCCAACATGATCATGCGCGTGCAGAAAATACTAGCTTGGCACCTTGGCAGTGCTAACATGGCACCTTGGCAGTGCCACACTTGCACCCAGGTGGCAATACCAGGTTGCCAGGCTGACGCAGGTACCCAGGTGGCACCAGCAGTGGCAGATCGCCACCCTGCCCAAATGTTATGCAGCTGGGGGTCCCTGATCCCCTTGGAGACCCCAACATGTACCATTCCATCGGGTCCCCGTTTGTGGGGACCAGTACCAAACGGCACTTGCCCGAGGTCCCCGAGGCAAAGGGATTGAATCCCAAAGCATTAGGTACCTGAGGAATCTGCACATTAGAGTGAGGCTTACTACATTATTCTAATATGCAGATTTTCTAAAAAGTGATCCCGCCCATTGTGGGCGGGATTCATATCGCGTCTCGCGAAACCGCGTTGAATCGCGTGAAGCGTTGTGAGCCGGGTAGATCCGGGAGATGGGTCTCCCGGCTTTCACAGACCACACTGCACCCTGGTAACCTGCTTTTCCGGCGCAGCGTGGCCGGAGGATCGCGCCCTCTGTCTTCACAAAGGAAGACAGGAATAATGTACTGGAGGTTCTGAGAAACAGAACTTTCAGTGAGGAGCTGAAGGATATTAGTATTAGTAAAACAATGGTTTTAGGGAAATTAATGGGATTGAAATTGAATACATATCCAGGGTCTGCTAGCCTTCATCCCAGAGTATTATGGAAGTGACCTGAGAAATAGTAGATCCATTGGTAGTAATTTTCCAAAATTCTTTGCAGCGAGAAGCCGTGGGGCATCGTTAAGTGGACCAATTGATGATGAATACCACTTCCGGCCTCGCTGGGCTGGGCATCGGGAAGTTCGCAACAATTCCCGCTCACTACCACACTTCGAAATCTTTCTGGAGAATCGCACTCTTAGTTTCTGAAACAGAGAATGCCACCCATTAATTCTGACGGGGCTGGACAGACTGGATGTAGGGATGTTGTTTCCTCTGGCTGGGGATCTAGAACATGGGGTCACAATTTCAGGATATGAGGTAGGCCATTTCGGACTGCGATGCGGAGAAATTTATTCACCCAGAGGATGGTGTTCATGTGGAATTATCTACCATAGAAGGCTGTGGAGGCCAAGTAACTGAATATATTTAAGAAGAAAATAGGTGGATTTCTAGGGTGCGATTCTCCCGAAAAATTTCTAAGTTAATTTATGACCCAGTGCCAAGTTGCTTGCTGGGAAGTGCCAAAGTGCCTGAATTCCATGGGGAGGGCCAGGGGGCTACCCTGCACTGACCCTGGCCGCCCAGTGGCCTCCAATGGCCTGAGAGAGCCCTCCGGTGTTGTTCCACCTGGTCCATGTTCTTGTGGACCAGCACTGATCGGCACCCGGCTGCAGCCTCCCTGCCTGGGGAGGCCAGAGAATTGAGGAGGCCGGTGTATCCCAGGTAAGTAGACCTTTATTAGCTTTAACACCTACTTCCATGAGCGCTGTTTGGTCCTATCCCTTTTGGGTGGTATTCCGAATCCGACACCTCATGGGACTTGGGTGAATCCCGCGAGGCGCGGTGGCTGCCGTGAAGCACAAGGGTAGGGCTGTCCCGGGGGTTACCGGCTGCATTGTGCTCTCGCCCAAGTACAACGCACCAGAGAATCGCACCCCTAGACTCTAAAGGCATCAAAGGGTATGGGGAGACTGCATGTTGAGATAGGGGATTAGCATTGATCATGTTGAATGGCAGAGCAGGCCTGAAGGGTTGAATGGCCTCTCCTATTGTCTATGTTTATGTTATTTTCTTCCATGGAAAATCTCACAATTTTCCAAATTCTGACTCGGCCTCTAGGGCATTTAGGCAGGAAATAAAATCACCAAGGGCACACCATGTTTTCTCTTTGGTAGAGTATTCATAGAGGTCCTCATTTTCAACTTCATTCTTCCACTGGTCATATTTTCAGAATCTGAATATACCAGATGGTAATCATACTGCAACAATTTAAACTTGCTTTTAGAAATTTCCTCAATGGCCACAAGGATTTTAATTTATGTCCAAAAAATGTAGGCTGGGATTTTCCGGCTTCACTGTGGTGGGATTATTAGCGAGACTGGGTGTTCCCGGTGATGGGCGGAGCCAGAAAATCCCACCTTAGTTTCCGAATTGCACCTTTTCTTTATTCATTCATGGGATGTCGGTGTCCCAGGCTCTGCCAACATTTATTGCCCATCCCTGTAACTTGAGGCGCCAGTTAAGAGTCAACCATATTGCTGTGGGTCTGAAATCACATGTAGGCCAGACCAGGTAAGGATTGCAGATTTCCTTTCCTGAAGGTCACCTTTGGTCTGATGTTAGAACTTTGAGAGCCAGGCAGTGTTTTCATGAATTCTACTCCTTTATGCAAAGAAGCACACATTAATTGTGTCCATCAGCCAGGACACTTTCAGTCTAATCCTATATATATGAACACAGGTGAGTGCCTAATTAGTGCTCACCATGTTGAATATAATTAACCCCCAACTCCCATAATTGCCACCTGTGACCTCTGCTGTTTCCAAAAATAATTCAGTCTCACTGCCATACACAGTGGAAATTGAAATGAGGTATTACATCTATTTCCTTTTGAAGGAATGTGTTTGGCTGATTAATAGGTATGGGAAACTGGCAGCGAAGTCTATGCTTTTGGTTTTCTAATATCTCCCCATGCGTGTGCAGACCAGTGAGCTATTCACCAGGGGGTCTGCTGAGGCTCTAGAAAGTATACTATTGGGCATTTTGTGATGCCAAGTAAAAGTCCTTAGAATTTTCAATCAAGCAGTGTATATTTCTTTTTGAATGATGTCCTGAGGGTCCAGTTCCTCATGGACAATGCTTTACCAATATCCATTTATATGTTAAGTACAACTTTTCCCTTGATAGAATTCGTCCTTGATAATAGTATCTGGCTCTAAACAGTTTATACTTCAGGCAAAAATGTTTAGGTGAGTATCATTGGAGTGTAACGTGTAACTTTTATACACAACAGCAAGAGAGAGAAAGACGTGATGCTTGTTTTGTAAAACCTATACCCTTATTATTTATCCTATCAAATATCTGTTCATTGGTATCTGTAGGATCATTTGTATTTTGAGAAAAAAGGGAGGGAGGGCAATTTAATATTTCCAAGTTTATTTCCGTAAGTGTGACAATTACATACAAATAATATATCTGCTGCGTGTCTTTCTTGCTAGGTATCTGTCAACATCTCTGACACACATGGAGTGTTTTCGCTGAAGGAATGTATTGGAACCATATGTATTTATCCTAAATCCAAGTATATTAAAGAAGAGGACCCAGAAAAAGGTAACAAACAGAAAACTACTTCTAGCACCAGCTTATTTTATAAGGAATAGAACAGGACAAAGCATGTAATTTATAATATAGACTGGGTCAGAGCACGCAAAGGAGGTCTGGTGGCACAGTGGATAGTGTCCCTACCTTTAGACCAGAAGTTCTGGGTTCAAGTCCCATTCCGAGACTTGATGACCAGGAAAGATGTTCATAACATGGCCAAGCATGTTGATGATCAGCCTGTAAATCCTTCCAGTACATAGGCAGTAAGAGCAGGAGTGTATCCTGGTCAGAAGAAGCCAATGATAAACCACTTCAGTAATTTGCTGAGCTTAATTATGGACCAATGCAATACAAGTAAATGGTCGCCAATGCCCTCTTGAAGGAGGAGGAAGTTCAAATGTGGATGGTGGGCAGGTTGGCGGTGTATTCTGGCTGA
The DNA here is from genome assembly GCF_047496885.1 of Scyliorhinus torazame. Lineage (NCBI taxonomy): Eukaryota > Metazoa > Chordata > Chondrichthyes > Carcharhiniformes > Scyliorhinidae > Scyliorhinus > Scyliorhinus torazame. The sequence continues at coordinate 115,797,220 of NC_092716.1, forward strand.
GACCAGGGATGAGACTGGTTGTAGTTTTCTATTTGTTCATTTATTTTTACTTAGATACGCCTGACTTTACACCTGATGCTTGCTCTGGATATTTTAACAGATGTTAAATCAGATTTCTGGATAACTGGGGCTCTTTCTGGGGAAGGTGGGTTTCTGGGGAAGGTGGGACCTCAACAGACAGGATGGTCTACATCTGAACCTGAGGGGCACAAATATCCTGGGGGGGAGATTTGTTAGTGCTCTTTGGGGGGGTTTAAACTAATGCAGCAGGGGCATGGGAACCTGGATTGTAGTTTTAGGGTAAGGGAGAATGAGAGTATAGAGGTCAGGAGCACGGATTTGACGTTGCAGGAGGGGGCCAGTGTTCAGGTAGGTGGTTTGAAGTGTGTCTACTTCAATGCCAGGAGTATACAAAATAAGGTAGGGGAACTGGCAGCATGGGTTGGTACCTGGGACTTCGATGTTGTGGCCATTTCGGAGACATGGATAGAGCAGGGACAGGAATGGATGTTGCAGGTTCCGGGGTTTAGGTGTTTTAGTAAGCTCAGAGAAGGAGGCAAAAGAGGGGGAGGTGTGGCGCTGCTGGTCAAGAGCAGTATTACGGTGGCGGAGAGGATGCTAGATGGGGACTCATCTTCCGAGGTAGTATGGGCTGAGGTTAGAAACAGGAAAGGAGAGGTCACCCTGTTGGGAGTTTTCTATAGGCCTCCAAATAGTTCTAGGGATGTAGAGGAAAGGATGACGAGGATGATCCTGGATAAGAGCGAAAGTAACAGGGTAGTTATTATGGGAGACTTTAACTTTCCAAATATTGACTGGAAAATATATAGTTTGAGTACATTAGATGGGTCGTTTTTTGTACAGTGTGTGCAGGAGGGTTTCCTGACACAATATGTTGACAGGCCAACAAGAGGCGAGGCCACGTTGGATTTGGTTTTGGGTAATGAACCAGGCCAGGTGTTGGATTTGGAGGTAGGAGAGCACTTTGGGGACAGTAACCACAATTCGGTGACGTTTACGTTAATGATGGAAAGGGATAAGTATACACCGCAGGGCAAGAGTTATAGCTGGGGGAAGGGCAATTGTGATGCCATTAGACGTGACTTGGGGGGAATAGGGTGGAGAAGTAGGCTGCAAGTGTTGGGCACACGGGATAAGTGGAGCTTGTTCAAGGATCAGCTACTGCGTGTTCTTGATAAGTATGTACCGGTCAGGCAGGGAGGAAGGCGTAGAGCGAGGGAACTGTGGTTTACCAAATAAGTGGAATCTCTTGTTAAGAGGAAGAAGGAGGCCTATGTGAAGGTGAGGTGTGAAGTTTCAGTTGGGGCGATGGATAGTTACAAGGTAGCGAGGAAGGATCTAAAGAGAGAGCTAAGACGAGCAAGGAGGGGACATGAGAAGTATTTGGCAGGTAGGATCAAGGAAAACCCAAAAGCTTTCTTTAGGTATGTCAGGAATAAGCGAATGACTAGGGAAAGAGTAGGACCAGTCAAGGACAGGGATGGGAAGTTGTGTGTGGAGTCTGAAGAGATAGGCGAGATACTAAATGAATATTTTTCGTCAGTATTCACTTAAGAAAAAGATAATGTTGTGGAGGAGAATGCTGAGACCCAGGCTATTAGAATAGATGGCATTGAGGTACGTAGGGAAGAGGTGTTGGCAATTCTGGACAGGCTGAAAATAGATAAGTCCCCGGGGCCTGATGGGATTTATCCTAGGATTCTCTGGGAGGCCAGGGAAGAGATTGCTGGACCTTTGGCTTTGATTTTTATGTCATCATTGGCTACAGGAATAGTGCCAGAGGACTGGAGGATAGCAAATGTGGTCCCTTTGTTCAAAAAGGGGAGCAGAGACAATCCCGGCAACTATAGACCGGTGAGCCTCACGTCTGTAGTGGGTAAAGTCTTGGAGGGGATTATAAGAGACAAGATTTATAATCATCTAGATAGGAATAATATGATCAGGGATAGTCAGCATGGCTTTGTGAAGGGTAGGTCATGCCTCACAAACCTTATCGAGTTCTTTGAGAAGGTGACTGAACAGGTAGACGAGGGTAGAGCAGTTGATGTGGTGTATATGGATTTCAGTAAAGCGTTTGATAAGGTTCCCCACGGTAGGCTATTGCAGAAAATACGGAGGCTGGGGATTAAGGGTGATTTAGAGATGTGGATCAGAAATTGGCTAGATGAAAGAAGACAGAGGGTGGTGGTTGATGGGAAATGTTCAGAATGGAGTTCAGTTACAAGTGGCATACCACAAGGATCTGTTCTGGGGCCGTTGCTGTTTGTCATTTTTATCAATGACCGAGAGGAAGGCGCAGAAGGGTGGGTGAGTAAATTTGCAGACGACACTAAAGTCGGTGGTGTTGTCGACAGTGTGGAAGGATGTAGCAGGTTACAGAGGGATATAGATAAGCTGCAGAGCTGGGCTGAGAGGTGGCAAATGGCGTTTAATGTAGAGAAGTGTGATGTTATTCACTTTGGAAGGAATAACAGGAATGCGGAATATTTGGCTAATGGTAAAGTTCTTGGAAGTGTGGATGAGCAGAGGGATCTAGGTGTCCATGTACATAGATCCCTGAAAGTTGCCACCCAGGTTGATAGGGTTGTGAAGAAGGCCTATGGAGTGTTGGCCTTTATTGGTAGAGGGATTGAGTTCCGGAGTCAGGAGGTCACGTTGTAGCTGTACAAAACTCTGGTACGGCCGCATTTGGAGTATTGCGTACAGTTCTGGTCACCGCATTATAGGAAGGACGTGGAGGCTTTGGAGCGGGTGCAGAGGAGATTTACCAGGATGTTGCCTGGTATGGAGGGAAAATCTTATGAGGAAAGGCTGATGGACTTGAGGTTGTTTTCGTTGGAGAGAAGAAGGTTAAGAGGAGACTTAATAGAGGCATACAAAATGATCAGGGGGTTAGATAGGGTGGACAGTGAGAGCCTTCTCCCGCGGATGGAAATGGCTGGCACGAGGGGACATAGCTTTAAACTGTGGGGTAATAGATATAGGACAGAGGTCAGAGGTAGGTTCTTTACGCAAAGAGTAGTGAGGCCGTGGAATGCCCTACCTGCAACAGTAGTGAACTCGCCAACATTGAGGGCATTTAAAAGTTTATTGGATAAACATATGGATGATAATGGCATTGTGTAGGTTAGATGGATTTTGTTTCGGTGCAACATCGTGGGCCGAAGGGCCTGTACAGCGCTGTATTGTTCTATGTTCTATGTTCTATGTTAATGTTAAACTACTGATCTTAAAATGTTGGTGTCAAACGTAACCCTTCCCTCGACAACAAGGCACTTGGGTAGTATTAATATTTCACATTTCTGCTGGGACTCCTCTACCAATTCCAATGAGAACAAAAGAATCAAACAAATATTAGGGCAGTCCTCTCCTGCCAGTGATACTGATACTGTGAGAAGGCTTGATTGGACCCAAAGTAAATGAATGGTGCGTCTTGTCATTTTGTTCTGTACTCAGTTTTCCAGCATTCCGACAGATATTATACTGAGTAATCTTCATACTCATATGTGATGGATGTCCAATGTTCTGAAAGAATGAGTAGAACACAGACATATTTTTGAAGGCCTTCTTTCTCCTGCCACTTTGCTTAAGCCTTTGAGACAATTATTCTGTCAATTTTTACTATTTAGCTTGCAGCTTAAACAGAGCCATACTTGTTTCCCAATAAGAATTCCCTTGCTCCCATTGCTTCACAAGTCAGTAGTTATGAGGCCTGGACTCAGGATTATCGTCATATCAAGGAACGGAGAAATTAGAAAAAGTATTTTGGCAGGGGTTTTGAACACTGAATATATCATTGAGAGAGAAACTACAGTACCGCTTTCCAGGGAAATGGAAAAGTAGTCAAAAATGAAGAATTTAAAGAGATGGAGGGAAATTTGGTCAGATTTTCTAGCTGAAGACTTGCATAACTATGGTGAAGCATTTCCTTGTTTGTCGTAGGTTTCTGAGGGATATTTCCAATTGTTCTATTAGTCAGTTTCTCACTGGTGATCTTAATTGGCAATCTCACCCTGCAGAATAACCTGATTCTGGCTTTTTTAATACCTCTAATTTCAAATAAATTCAGATTATTTATAAAGTTGGCATTAGAATAAAGCTGAATTTTGTTTTATTTTCCACAAAGTAAAAGAAAGTTGCATGCTCGTTATCAACCTTAACAGTGGAGAAGAAACAACGTTTGATGTTACATTCCAACCAAACGTGACTCAACAATTTGCAGGAGCACTGTACCTGACAGTGTTCGGTAACCAGTATGAGGACACCATGATACAGTTAATTGGTGAAGGTTATCAAGATGATATCACTTTTGACAACATCCATGGACTAGTGCAAACTGGCACAGTGGAAACTGTTCCAAACTTTCTGGAGGACAAAGATATTAAAGGTGAGGACAACTCGCAATTTTGCAGCAATAGGATGTGTAAGTAACTCATCCAAATCACAGAAACATTGAAATTTAAGGTACCGAAGGAGGTCATTCAGCCCATCAGGTCTGTGTTATTCAAATAAAAGCGATCCAGCTTAATTAATTTTCCAGTTCTTGGTCTGTCGGCCCGTCAGTTACGGCACTTAAGATAATCATAGAATTCTGACAGTGCAGAATGAGGTCATTCGGCCAGTTGAGTCCCACCAGTCCTCTGAAACAAGGACCCAAGCCCTCACCATATCCACTGCATTCCTGTAACCCCACCAAACCTGCACATCCCTGGACACAAAGGGGCAATTTAGCACGGCCAATTCATCTAATCTGCACATCTTTGGACTGTAGGAGGAAACGGGAGCACCCAGATGAAACCCACACAGACACAGGAGAACGCGCATCTCTACAGTCACCAAAGGCTGGAATTGAACCCTGGTCCCGGGTGCTGTGAGGCAGCAGTGCTAACCACTGTGCCACCCCACATAGCAAAGAATTTTAAAAGAATTTGCTTCTATCAAACTTTCAGACAGTGAATAACAGACTCTCACTACGCTCTGGGTAAAAAGATTTCTCCTCAACTTTCCTCCAGTCATTAAACCTACATCTTTAAATCTATGCATACACACCGTCCCCCACCGTGATCTCTCTGCAAGGCAAAATTGATCTTTCAGTGTCACTTTATTCAGGCCACTGGTAATTTTATACACCTCAGTTAAATGTTCCCACATTGTACTCCATTTGCGCAACTTTCCCTATTCCCTTAACCTATTTGTATTCCTTTGTTGCCTCCTTATGCCCTATTCACAACTTATTTGTTTACCCTATCTTTGTATCATTGGTACATTCAGCAGCCATACCTTTTGTTCTTTCATCTGAGTCATTTATCTAAATTGTAAGAAGTTGAGGCCCCAGCACTGATCCCTGTGGTACATCATTCATCACATCCCACCAACCTAGAAAATGACCCATTCATGCCTATTCTGTGTTTCTTGTCAGCTAGCTAATCTTCTATCCATGTTAATATGTTACTTATGACATCAGGAACATTTATTTTCCACAGTAACCTTTGATGTGGCACGTTTGCCAATGCCTTCAGGAAATCTAAGATTAGGACATCCACTGATCCCCTTTATCCACAACTCCTGTTACTTCTTCAAAGAATTTCAATGATTTGGTTAAACTGAGTTCTGTTTCACAAAACTATGTTGACTCTGCCCGAACACCTTGAACTTTTCCAAGTACCCTGCTCTAATGTCTTTAGTAGCAGCTTCGAACATTTTCCCTATGACAGATGTTAAAATTACTGGCCTGTGGTTTCCTGTTTTGTGTCTCCCTCCCTTTTGAATACAGCAGTTACATTTGCTATTTTCCAATCTAATGGAACCTTCCTCAAATACAGGGGGCGAGATTCTCCACTCCCGCGCAGGTTGGGAGAATCGCCTGCGCCGCCAAAATTTCCCGGGACGCCGGTCCGACGCCCTCCCGTGATTCTCCCAAGTGGTGGGAACGGCCCGGTCGAGTTCCGCGGGCCGCAGGCCGGAGAATCACCGGAGACACCCAAAATGGCGATTCTTCGGCACCCCCGCTATTCTCAGGCCCGGGTGGGCCGAGCGGCCAGGCTAAAACGGCGGGTTCCCCCCGGCGCCGTCCACACCTGGTCGCTGCCATCGGGAACAGCGCGCGAACGCTGGGGGGGGGGGGCGGCCTGCGGGGGGGGGCGAGGGGGGATCCTGCACCGGGGGGTACCTCAGATGTGGGTGGCCCGCGATCGGTGCCCACCGATCGTCGGGCCGTCCTCTCTGAAGGAGGACCTCCTTCCTTCCATGGCCCCGCAAGATCCGTCCGCCATCTTCTTGCATGGCGGACTTAGAGAGGACTGCAACCACGCATGCGCGGATGACGCCAGTTATGTGGCGCCGGCCGAGTCATCTATGCGGTGCCGCCTTTACGCGGGCGACAAGGCCTTGCGCGTGTAGATGACGCGGCCCCGATCCTAGCCCATTGTCAGGGCCTGAATCGGTCGGGATCGGGGCAGTTTTGCGCCGTCGTGAACCTTGAGTTTTGTCCTTTTATTATTTTTGTAACCTCTAGCAATATCTGCTGATTGACTCTTAGATTAGTTCCCTCTATCCCTTCCTGTCATGGTCTGTTTACATTTCCCAAATTAGTTCCTTTCTCTCTTACGTTGTCTCTACTCTTTACCACATTTGCCACTATTCCAAAATATGAAAACGTGTCCACACAATTTGATTAAATTCCTCTCTATTTCCTTAGTTATGCAGCTCCTCAGAACAGTGTCCCAGCAAGGTTCAGGATTAAACCAGCTCAATGGTACAGTTCCCACTTTTCCCAGTACTGGTGCCCATACCCCATGAACTGGAACCCACTTCTCCCACAAGTCTTCGAGCCACGCATTAATTTCTCTAGTTGTATTTGCTCTATACCAATTTGCACGTGGCTTGAGAGATAAACCAGTGATTATTGCCTTTGAGGTCCTGCTTTTTAATTTGGTGCCTAGTTCCTCATACTGACTATGTAGAACCTCTTTACTTGTCTGGTTTATATTGTTGGTGCCTACATGGACCATGATGAATGGATCCTCCCTCTACCACTGTAAATTCATCTCCAGTCCTGAGCCACTGCTTAATCTGATTTGCACTTTTTGGAGAATGTGCAAGTTTCTCATGTAAGAAAATTGACTCAGGAAGACACAATACCTTAGATAGCAAATCCGGTAAGGGGAGACTACCCAACGTGTCAGCATTTGCGTTGTCTTCCCCTGCTCTGTACACAATTTTGTACTGATAAGCTCATAGGGAGCGCTATATTCTTGCTGAGGCCATGGGAGGAATACATTTAGACTCACTAAAAAGACTCATCAACCACTTGTGGTCAGTACGTTTGGTGAACAGATGACCATAGAACCTTTTCACCGCAAAAATGATAGCTAGATCTTTGTCAAACTTTGTCCTAGATGCAAAACTGATGGGCTTTTAAATCCATCCTCAATTAAATGAGAAAGTACTGCCCACACACAGTAGGATGAGGTATTTCGCAACAGGATAAGTTCCCTGTCTGAATCAAAGTGGACTTGCATTTTAGCCAATTGAGCAGCGCTTTCACATCCTTTAAAGCCTTATCCTGTGGACTCCCACTTCCATTTCGCCTTTTTCTGCAGAAGTAATTATACGGGAGCCAACACTATAGACAGGTCTGACAAAAACGTTCCATAATGGTTTACCAAGCCCAAAAATAACCTGAGCTCTGACGCATTCCTGGGCTCCAGAGCTTCCTTAATGGCTCTAATTTTCTCCTCCACAGGAGATAATCCTTAAGCAGTGATTCTGTGGCCTAGATACTCAGCATTTTGTGCTTAGAAAATCCTCTTGCTCTTCTTCAGATGCAATCCTGCCTCTGATAACCTCTTTAAAACATGATCCAGATTGCTGAGGTGTTCCGCCTCAGTCTTCCTTGTAATTAAGATGTCATCTGCTGCAGTCTGAGGAAAACCTTGTAACAGGTTGTCATTTTAAATATCGCTGGACTGGAGGATAAGGCAAAAAATAAACAATTATATTTGAACAACCCTTTATGCGTGATGATGCTTCCAATATTCCTCCAGCAAATATTATTGATATGCCTGACACATGTCCAATTTTGAAAGTGTCTTGCCTCCTGCAAGAGTTACAAATGAATCTTCGACTCTGGGGAATTGATAAGCATCTAACTTGGAAACCTGATTAATGGCAAGCTTGTAGTCACTGCATATGTGCACTTTACCATCATTTTTAAGGACAGGAATGATTGGAGCTGCCCAACGAGAAACCTGAATAGGCTCAATGATTCTAAGCCTTTGCAGCAGGTCCAACTCCTCCTCCACTTTCCTTCTTATGGCATAGGGCACAGTCCTTGGCTTGAAAAACGAGGAGTAGCCCGAGGATCTACATACATCTTCACAATAGTACCACGCAAGGTGCCCAGTTCATCCCTGAACACATCCGGATACTTCTTGACAACATCCTCAGTCACCCTCGTGTGCTTAATCTTGGAATTGTGCTCAGTCAGTCATGCCCCAGCAAACGTGGCCTCTCCTCTTTGACCACAAGGAGACATGCTTTTGATTCTTCACCATAAATACACGATATAGACTTTCGACACCCAAGCAAAAATATGGGAGGGATTCTCTATCCTGCCAGCCCCGCTTTCCGGCGCAGCTCATCCCCACCAGCAGAAGGGTTCTCCGTTCCCACAACTGGCTAATGGGGTGTTCCATTGAGGCCACCCCAGGCCTTCAGGCAACCTGCTGGCATGGGTGCACTGTCGGCAAAGCGGAGAATCCCGCAAATGAACTCTCAGATGTAAATCTGAAGATTAATCTCTTTTGGAGTAGGGGCTGTTGCTCGATTTGAGTCTCACGTCGACTTGCAGGTCTCTTCACTAATTATGGATGCATAGGCTTCTTTGTCCACCTCCATCTTGGTTTGCTCACCATTGACCACCACTGTAGTTCAAATAGGCTCAGCGCGTGCCTCGTTGACATTCACTATGTTCTCCACTGCCTGCTCTGGCCTGTCAAAATGATGCATAGCTGATTGAGGCTTCTTCGAATTTAAATTTCTTGCTCAGCCTTCATCTAGTGCTTTGCACCCCTGTTTTTCTTCACTAAATGCTCCTTCTTGTGCACCAATGACAAACGGGCGGGATTCTCCGACCCCCCGCCGGGTCGGAGAATCCTCGGGGTGGGGGGTTGGGGGGGGGGGGGGGGTGGCGGGAATCCCGCCTGGCCGCTCCAACGGCGGCTGCCGTATTCTCCGGTGATGGTTTTCCGGCGGGGATCACACCACACCGGTAGGGGGCCACTAGCAGCGGCACCCCCAGCAATTCTCCGGGCCCCGATGGGCCGAGCGGCCGTCAGTTCCTGGCCAGTCCCGCCGGCGTGAAATGGATATGGTCCTACACAGCGGGACCTGGCTTGTAGGCCGGCTACTGAATTCCTCGGGGGGCGCGGGGGGATCTGGCCCCGGGGGGGCCCCACTGTGGCCTGGCCCGCGATCGGGGCCCACCAATCTGCAGGCAGGCCTGTACCATGGAGGCACTCCTTCCCTCCATGCCAGCCTCTGCAGGGCTCGGCCATTGCCGCCGTGGAGAAGAACCCCCCTGCGTATGTGCAGGAAACACTCCGGCGGTTCTGCGCATGCGCCAACACGCGGCAGAACTTCGCCGCCGGTTGGTGCAGCACCAACCCATCCAGCGCCGGCCTAGAGGGTTCCGCAACTTCCGGTTGGCCCGACGGCGGAGTGATTTGTGCTGTTCTTGGTGCCGGAGTCAGGCCATCCCGCCCACAGTATCCCTAAATTTATCAAAAATCTGTCCAACTCTGCCTTAAATAAATTTAATGACCCAGCTTCCACTTTTCTTTGTGGAAGAGATTTTCAAAAACTAACAACTATGAGAGCGGAAAATTATTACTATTTCTGTCCTAAAAGGGAGACCACTTATTCTTAAATTGTGTCTGCTAGTTCTAGGGCGTGATTAAGTGGCCTTTTTTCGCTCAAGCAAGATCCGGTGCATAGTGGGAGAGGCCAAATATGAGAACCACGCCGTGCGCCAAACCGTTTGCGATGCAACCGGCCTACTCCCGTAGGCAAAATCAGGATCTCATCGTAGCCAATAACCACCATTTATGCCCAATGTCCATGCAATTAATTAGAGCCACCCCATATCCAATGGCCCCAGTGATCCAGCAGACACACCATCAAGTGGTCACGCTGGTGCTGATCAGTACACCTTTCGGAATACGTGAATGCGGTTGAATGACTGCTGCGGGGACCCCAGGGGGTGAGTAGCAATCTTCGCTCACAGGCATTGAACCTGGGGGCATTGGGCTTGGTGCCATTGTGCCACTGGGGGAACAACTGAGGTGGGGGGGGGGGGTGCGGTCGGCCCGGCTGGAGATGGGCTACCACATGGGGCTGGAGGTATCAGGGCTGGGGGGGGGGGGCGGTATCCAGGGCTGGGGGGTATCGGAGCAGGTAAGTGGACATCTTCGCTCACAGGCACTGGGCTTGCTGCCCCTGTGCTCGGAGGAGAGTGGGGGAATAACCGGTGGGTTGCAGCCCTGATTGGAGGTGGGCCGCCATGGGGGCGGGAGGTATCGGGGCTGGGGGGTTGGTATTTGTTGTTTTATCCTTCTTCATGTAGCATAAGCTGCTTCCTTGATAGACACTCTGACAAAGGAAGGTTCAGACTTGGAGATAGGTTTAACACATTTATTGAACAGTTAACAATTCTCCTACTTGAGTTCGACTCTCCTGCTAATCTTGCTATACTAACTCAGTCTAACTAACCAGTCTGCTCTAAGCCATGCGGTGGGTTTGATGTTTCCGATCTGACCCTGTCTCTCGCTGAGTGAGAGGACGAGCATGTGTGCCCTGTCCTTTTATATGGGTAGCCCCCTTGTGGTCGTGTCACCTCTGGGTGTCTTGACTGCCCATTGGTCATGTCCTATCTTACTGACCTATTGGTTGAATGTCTGTGTGTCATGATGTCTCTGGTGCTCCCACTAGTGTTTATTTAGTTCTAATGTATCTACATTAACCCCTTGTGTATTTACAGTGATGGATATCACCACATCCCCCCTTTTTTCATGTTACATATTTTCTGTACAGTGGTAAAGAAAATTGAACAAAATAGGTAGATAAGTGATGACATGTACAAGTCATGATGACAGTGATGATTACACAATACCAATTAATATGCATGAGTCCAAAGTTCAGGAATTAATATGGTCGAGTGGCTTTCTTGTGCTATTGGTGAAGTGGTGATGTTGATGGTGGCATGTCCTTGTGAACGCCGTCAGTGTCCCTGTGCTTAAGGAACCAAGAAGTGGTCAAATGACATAGTTATCTGATTTGGACTCTTTTTTTTCTTTCTATGCTTGTGGTAGCGATGCAGTATGTCACTTGTGTTGTCCAACCTGGACTGTTTTTTTTGATTGCGATATTGATGCAGTAGGTCATCTGCCTTGAAAGCTGGTTTACTCGTTCATAGTGGAGTAAACTCATCTGCCTTGAAAGCTGGTTTGCTGATTTGTAGTGGAACAAACTTGAATCGGTGAGATTTGCTGTCATACCATGGCATGGCTGTACTCTTGCCAATGCTAGAAGCTGTGCTGTCACATTGTCCTGCATTTGCAGAGTTGTACCATGTCGTACCAGACATTGTTCCAGTGTTGTTGGTTTTGTCATGCGTTTTGTTGACGTTGGTGCCTTTGGTACAGTTCTTGTTGTTGTCTTTGTTGTTGTTTTTGTAGGTTTTGTTGTTGTGCTTGTTGCGCTCAATGACCACATCGAGTGGAGAATTCGAGTCCTTCACAAAGTTACTTGTGTCAGTGTCCTTTGCGGCATCTGCTGTTTCATTGAGCGTGCCGTCTCTGATTCCTCGGCGCTCCCCGTCTGGAGTCATGTCCGGTTCACAGGAATCATCTTTGGCTTGTTGATGCTCCCCGTCTGGAGTCCTTTCTGGTTCACCTGAATCAGCTTTGGTTTCTTGACACTCCCCGTCCGGAGTCATTGCAGGTTCACTTGAATCATCTGAAGTGTCACTTGAATCATCTGAGGTGTCTTGATGCTCCCCGTCCGGAATCAAAATGTTCAGGAATGCATTTTCTTGTGGAGAGGCTCAAGTGGATGAGGTTTGAATCAACGTTGTTTCACTGGAGTCACTAGTAACCTCACTTTGATCGTTGAATGCCTCTGTACATACTAGCGGAGAACAGTCAGTCTCACTGTCATGCTGCACATCTTGTATGGGAATTGTGATGCCTTCGTCACTTGTCGCACATACAGTGTGTTGACCTTCAGTGTCTTCTTGTCGGTTAGATGAGCTGGGTAGACGGTCAGAGTCTTTTTGCTGTACACTTGAGCGTGGCAGCCTTGCATCGTCTGCTGCTGGTTGCTCAGATAAGGTTGCTCGACCTTCATGGTCTTGTTCATGCAAGGACTGCGCTCTGGGGCCTTGTGTTGCTTCCATCGTGGAGTCTGTCAACGAGCTCACTGTGGAGACTTGTATCGCTCTCTCTGTGGAGTCTGGCATCGTTCCCTGTGTGGAGTCATGCAGTGGTCTTGCTGTGGAGTCTGTCATCGCTTTCTGTGTGAAGTCGGGGACTCTTCGTGGTGCGTGGACCACCCTCTGTGTGGAGTCGAGGACTCTTCATGGTGCGTGGGCCACTCTCTGTGTGGAGTCGGGGACTCTTCGCGATGCGTGAAGCACTGTTCGTGGTGCGTGGACCACTGGTGCGACATCAGGCCGCACTCTGTGGGCTTGGGCCTCTCTCTGTGTCTTGGCATCAGGCCGCTCTCTGTGGGTTTGTATCTCTCTCTGTCTCTTGGCGTCAGGCCGCACTCTGTGGGGCTTGTACTGCTCTCTGACTCTTGGTATCAGGCCGCTCTCTGTGCGCTTGTACCGCTCTCTGTCTCTTGGCATCAGGCCGCTCTCTGTGGGTTTGTACTGCTCTCTGACTCTTGGTGTCAGGCCGGTCTCTGTGGGCTTGTACCGCTCTCTGTCTCTTGGTGTCCGGCCACAGCAGAATCCTATACTTCTGGGTTAGGGTGTCGTCTGTGCTGGGCTGAGGATCCACAAATCCGAAGAACTCGTCCATGGCTGTGTCGGATTCTTTCACTGTACAACACATCTCGTTGTGGTTCAGATTTGGTACTGAGGTCGCCACGTCCATTGATGAAATCATCTTCCGAGTCGTAGTCTTCAAGGACCATATCATCACTTTTTGTGTCGGAGCTGTCATTGTGCTCGCGATGTCCAAAAAAGTAATCAACGTCTAAGTCGTAGTCTTCAAGGACCAAATCATTTATTTGGGTGGTGCTAACTGCTTGTTGCAGGGTTCTGCGGAGGTTACTTCCAGCTACTGGTCGAAGTTCAGGCATTGTGCTATCGTTCCAGGTGAAAGAATTATGTTTTATGGCATTAAAAGATTTTCTCACTATTTTTGGGACATTTCCCCTTTAAGTGGGCGTGGTCCGGGGCCTCTGATGTCATGACGCTTGTGACGCAGGGCGTACGAATGGATCGCGCATGCACATATCGCTTTGCCTTTACTTTGCGCAACTGCACATGCGTGGCTTCTCGCGCATGCGCAAACGGAACTTTTCTTTGCGCAACTGCACATGTGCAAAACACTGATTTGCCGGTTCGCATCTTCTGGGGAACTGCGCATGTGCGGCTCCTTTCTCAAGATGGCTGCCAATCAAAACTGCCGTTTTCTGCATTTGCAAGCCCACCTTCGCCCCGTGGTGAGTATTGGCGTCTCTTTTACCATTCTCTCTTGTGTTTTCCTCGCAGTATGTGTCAAACTTTTCCAGGACTGTCTGGAAGTCTCTCTTGTCTTGCCCTTTTGAGTATTTGAAGGTATTGAAGATTTCTGCTGCACTTGCACCTGCAATGGTGAGCAGAAGCTTTATTTTCTCTGCATCCGCCACGCCATCTAGGTCTGACGCCACCAGGTAGATCTTAAATAGTTGCTTGAATGCACGCCAGTTGGCAGTGAGATTGCCGTGGCACCTGAGCCGCTGAGGAACCGGAATCTCGAACATCTTGCCTGGGTGCTGTTGCTCGTAGTCACGGATCTGTTGAGTTGAACTATATAGATTCAACAGGCACTCCTGGAACCATGTTGTGTTATGTTTCCTCATGTAGCATAAGCTGCTTCCTTGATGTCTACTCTGACAAAGGAAGGTTCAGACTTGGAGATAGGTTTAACACATTTATTGAACAGTTAACTCCAACTTGAGTTCGACTCTCCTGCTAATCTTGCTATAGTAACTCAGTCTAACTAACCAGTCTGCTCTAATCCATGCGGTGGGTTTGATGCTTCCGATCTGCCCCTGTCTCTCACTGAGTGTCGCCTGTGGAAAAGAGGAAGAGCATGTGTGCCCTGTCCTTTTATATGGGTAGCCCCCTTGTGGTAGTGTAGTGTCACCTCTGGGTGTCTTGACTGCCCATTGATCGTGTCCTATCTTACTGACCTATTGGTTGAATGTCTGTGTGTCATGATGTCTCTGGTGCTCCCTCTCGTGTTTATTTAATTCTAGTGTATCTACATTAACCCCTTGTGTATTTACAGTTATGCATATCACCACAGTATCGAGGCTGGTGAGGGTATTGGAGCTTGAGGGGGAGCTCTACTGGAGAGGGGGGCAATCATGCGCGGGTTCCCCATGCCAATCCTGGATCGTGTGTATCCGTTCCGGGGGTCAACGTAGTCCCTGTCGGGCATCACGGTGGCGCAGTGTGTTAGCACTGCGGCCTCACGGCACCGATGTCCCAGATGCGATCACGGCTTTGGATCACTGTCCGTGTGGAGTTTGCACATTCTCCCTGTGTTTGCGTGGTTTTCGCCCCCACAACCCAAAAATGTGTAAGCTAGGTGGATTGGCCATGCTAAATTGCCCCTTAATTGGAAAAAATGAATTGGGTACTCTAAATTTCAAAACAAATTTCTGTCTGCCCCACAACCACCCATAACTCTCACTGACCGCGGAGGCCCCTGGCCGTGCTGCTGGATTCCATCGCTAAGAGGGAATTGGCAATCGTATTAAGTGAGTACTTCACACATCCCAAGTGGATCCCCGTCGGTGGGATGCAATCTAGCATCTGGGGCTCATTGCCTAAGCATCCCAATCGCATCTTGGTGCATGGAGACTGTGCTTGAACACTGGGAGGCAGCACCACAGATGTAGCGGCCAACCTTTGATCACCCAGGGGATGGGCTCCAGCCCCGGGCACATGTCCACGGCCGGATTTTGGCGGCATTCTGTTTGGGTGACTGGGGTGCAGGTGTGCAGTCCATTGAGCAGGGCCCCACCCTGCCGTGGTCAGGTGTGCTTGGGCAGGGTGTGTCAGGTGGGGGATGCATGGAAGGGGCCAGGATCTCATGTCTGGGGGGATGGGGCATGGGATTGGTGGTCGGCCCGCACCGCGGGACAAAGTGCCAGTGGCATCATATTTGTTGCGGTTAGAGTTTTAAAATTCATTTTGGACAAGTGTATACCACTGCCCCGCTCTCCCAATGGTGCTGCCCCACTCTTCCCATCCTCCCTCCCTCCCCCTCACCCCCAATGTCTCCCCCTCTACCCCCAACACACACTTCTCTCTTGACCCCTTAGCTACCTACTCCCACCCTC
Source organism: Scyliorhinus torazame (assembly GCF_047496885.1). Taxonomy (NCBI): domain Eukaryota; kingdom Metazoa; phylum Chordata; class Chondrichthyes; order Carcharhiniformes; family Scyliorhinidae; genus Scyliorhinus; species Scyliorhinus torazame. The sequence continues at coordinate 115,812,862 of NC_092716.1, forward strand.
CCAGTGCCCTCTCAGTGATCCACAACATGCTTAGTGTTCCGTGCTCTACCGCTGAGACCAGGTCAATCACCAGAATGCCCATCAGAGGTGGAGGCACATCCTCTGGTGCCCGAGGGCCCCAGTGCCCTTGGTGGCACATGCACAGCCGTGCCACCCTATTCCAAGTGCTGGCTGCGAGCCACGGCTTTATCACAGGTGTGGAACTTGGGGGAGCTGATGGCTACCGTCGCCAATCCATAGGATCAGTCTGGGTTGTTACCCAGCAGCCCCTCCTCCCAGTCGGTGCCCTCGAAGGCCAGCTGGATTGAGTCTCAGCTACCCCTGCATCATCTGGCCCTGGCAGACCTGGCAGCTCCCCAATGTCTGCACCATGTTGACATCCACAGCGATGCTCCTCAGTGACAGGGACATGCTCTGTAGTGCCTCGGCAATACCAATCTGCATCAGGGAAATGCTCCGCAACGCATCGGCTATTCCCATCTGAGCCAAGACATGTCCCACAGCGCCTCATCAAAGTCCGCCTGGTACTGGACCATGTCTTCCAGCGTGTTGGACAGTCTACCGAGGCGCTCAGCCACGACCGACTGCATCCAAGAGCCCCCCAGGCTGCGTCTCCAAATCTTTGGGACAGTCGTCTCGGCCACGTCTTGGGCACCTTCACTAACGCTGCTGACATCGTGCACCAGGTTCTCCACTGTGGTTGCCACCCTAGCAGTGTTGGCCTCGGTGCCAAACATTGGCAGTGCTATCTCCTGCACCTGTAGCCTCTGCGAGGTGGTCTCATGGGAGGTGGCGGGGGAGAACCATCCTGGATGGGCCAGCGCTGTCGGCTGGAGGTCCTGCAAGAGAAGATAAGTGGGTGGGGTGGGTCAGGCTGAATGACATTAACAACTCACATGTGACAGGTCCTCCGGGTGGGGCCCGGTGGATCCTCACCTCTGCACCATGCGCCAATCGGCGGGTGGGTGACCATTCTGTCTTCGGTCATCCCCGTAGTGGTAGTACCAGGTATTGCGGTACCTAAGAGGCTGATGACCATTGGTTAGACCCAGGAGTCTACCATTGGCTGTTGTACGTAGCTCCGCCCTGATAGCCGGAGTATAAGAAACGGTGCCGTCCCAGCAGCCTTCACTTTCTGTATCGAAGCTGCTGGGGAACAAGTTCTAGTAGATTAAAGCCTTCAGTTATGAAATCTCTTCGTCTTGAGAGTAATTGATTGCGCATCAATTTAATCTACTAGACTTAAACTGGAAAGATGGATCTCCGAATCAAACCAGAGTGCCTTCAACTCAGCCCCCACGCGGAGAACTCAGCTGCAATTTTTAAACACTGGCTGGCGTGCTTTAAAGGCTACCTTGAGACGGCCAGAGGCACCCCCACAGAAGGACAGAAAATGCATCTCCTGCGCTCAAGGGTCAGCCCTGGGATCTACCCCCTTATCGAGGAGGCGGAGAACTATGATGCCGCGATCGAACTGCTAGATGGACATTATATCCACCCTGTAAATCAGGTCTACGCTCGTCACCTGCCTGCGACTAGACGGCAAAGCCCCGGGCGGGGAATCGTTGGAAGATTTCTACCGGGCGCTACTGGTGCTGGGCCGAAACTGCAAGTTTCGGGGTGCGAGCACACGGAACTTTTAATCGGGGATACTTTCGTAGCAGGTATGAGCTCCCCAGATATCCGCCGAAGACTCCTAGAAAGGGACACTCTGGGACTTAGAGAGGCACGGGCCCTGGCAGGGTCCATGAACGTTGCCTACAGAAACGCGCCCGACTGCACGGCAGCAGCCCCCTGGGCTGCGTTGCACCCTGCAGCGGCAGCCCCACAGACCGTCCCCCTGACCCCGCAGGTCAGCGCTACGAGTCGGCCTGCTAACGCCGCCGGCCCCGCTGTTTCTTCTGCAGGCAGGCGAATCATCCCCGCCCGCGCTGCCCGGCCCGCACCGTCACCTGAAAAGGGTGCGGGAAGAAAGGCCACTTTGTGGAGGTCTGCCAGGCCCGCGCCGTGGCCGCGGTCTCCAGTGACTATGGACCGCCACAGCAACCCCCTGTGGTAGTATGCATTAGGGGTCATGTGGGACTGTGAAGCCATGATGTCATTGGCTGACAGATCCCGGGTCCTGGTTGGACGTTGACCTCTAGCTCCGCCCTGAAGGCGGAGTATAAGTACCTGGAGTCCTCCCCCGCAGGCAGTCTACTACTGAACTGCGGGGGAACAGTCACGCTTAATAAAGCCTCATCGACTTCACTCTATTCGTCTCTCGGAGTCTTTGTGCGCTACAATTTATTAAGCGTGACTAAAGGACGATGGAGCTCAGGAACATCCCGGAATGCCTGAGGATCAGCCCCCACGCAGTGAACGCGGCAGCAGCTTTCAAGCACTGGCAGACTTGTTTTGAGGCCTACCTCAGAACGGCCACCGGCCGGGTCACAGAAGACCAGAAAACTACAGGTCCTGCACTCGAGGTTAAGCATGGAGATTTTCTCTCTCATCGAAGACGCAGAGGATTTCCAGACGGCGTTCGCAGCACTAAAAAGTCTCTATGTCCGCCCAGTAAACCAGATCTACGCTCGCTATCAACTTGCAACGAGACGGCAAAGTTCCGGAGAATCGATAGATGAATTCTACGCCGCACTACTAATTTTGGGACGAGCCTGCAGCTGCCCGTCGGTGAACGCAAATGAACACACGGACATGTTAATGCGCGATGCTTTTGTGGCAGGTATGAACTCCTCCCAAATCCGCCAAAGACTTCTAGAAAAAGAGGCGCTAGGACTCTCAGAAGCACGGGCCCTGGCAGCCTCCCTAGACGTGGCCGCGCGAAATACCCGCGCCTACGGCCCCGACCGCGCGGCAGCCCATTGGGCTCCGTACGTACCCGTCGCGACAAACCCACCCCCCCACCCCCGGACACCCCACAGGCTTGCGCGGTCCAAACGCCAAGTCGCACCGGGGCCGCCCGCTGCTATTTCTGCGGCCAGGCGAAACACCCCCGGCAGCGCTGCCCGGCCCGTGCAGCGATCTGTAAGAGCTGCGGGAAAAAGGGCCATTTCGCGGCTGTGTGCCGGTCCCGCGAGGTCGCCGCTGTCCCGGGAGAACAGGGAGCCCTGCACGCCGTTTACGCTCCCCAACCCCCCCAGCGCCCCATGTACGACCCGCAGGCGCAGCCACTCTGGGTCCCGACCACCGCTGTCCCGGGAGAACAGGGAGCCCTGCACGCCGCTTACGCTCCCCAACCCCCCCCCCCCCGCGCCCCATGTATGACCCGCCGGCGCTACCACTTTGGGTCCCAACTACCGCTCTCCCCGGAGAAGAGGGAGTTCTGCGAGTCTCTAACGCCTCCCAAACCCCCCCGCGCCCCACGTATGACCCGCCGGCGCTACCAATTTGGGTCCCGACCACCGCTGTCCCCAGAGAAGAGGGAGCCCCGCGCGTTCCTAACGCTCCCCAACCCCCCCAGCGCCCCATGTGCGACCCGCTGACGCTGCCATTTTGGATCCCGGCCACCACGAGGGGAGGAAGGGCGCCGCCATCTTGGACCACCCCAGACCTGTACGACGCATGGGGCAGCCATTTTGTCCACCCCTGCCGCCATCTTGTGACCCCCCAGCCATGTGCGATGCATGGGGGTAGCCATTTTGTTCACCCCCGACGCCATCTTGGACGGCAACAACGGACCCCAGTGTCGATGGCTCCACGGGGTTCGAAGAAGACGCTCAACTACTACAACCACGTCTCGCTTCAATGATGCTGGACCAAGCTCGGCCCCGGACACTCCAGACGACGACGACAATGGTGCTGATAAACGGGCACGAGACACCATGCCTAGTCAACTCCGGGAGCACGGAGAGCTTTATCCACCCCGACACGGTAAGACGCTGTTCTTTGACCACCCATCCCAGCGCACAAAAGATTTCCCTAGCTGCAGGATCCCACTCCGTACAGATCAAAGGCTTCTGCATAGTTACCCTAACGGTGCAAGGGAGGGATTTCAAAAACTACAGGCTCTATGTCCTTCCCCAACTCTGCGCCCCCACATTACTGGGATTAGACTTCCAGTGCAATCTACAGAGCCTAACCTTCAAATTCGGCGGCCCAATACCCCCACTCACTATCTGCGGCCTCGCAACCCTCAAGGTGCAACCCCCGTCCTTGTTTGCAAACCTCACCCCGGATTGCAAACCCGTCGCCACTAGGAGCAGACGGTACAGTGCCCAGGACCGGACCTTCATTCGGTCCGAAGTCCAGCGGCTACTAAAGGAAGGCATAATCCAGGCCAGCAATAGTCCCTGGAGAGCACAGGTGGTAGTAGTAAAGACAGGGGAGAAGCAAAGGATGGTCATAGACTATAGCCAGACCATCAACAGGTACACACAACTAGACGCGTACCCTCTCCCCCGCATATCCGACCTGGTCAATCGGATTGCCCAATATAAAGTCTTCTCCACCGTGGACCTCAAGTCCGCCTACCATCAGCTCCCCATCCGCCCAAGTGACCGCAAGTACACAGCCTTCGAGGCAGACGGGCGATTATACCATTTCCTAAGGGTCCCATTTGGCGTCACAAACGGGGTCTCGGTCTTCCAACGAGAGATGGACCGAATGGTTGATCAACACGGGTTGCGGGCCACGTTCCCGTATCTCGACAATGAAACCATCTGCGGCCACGATCAGCAGGACCACGAGGCCAACCTCCAAAAATTCCTCCAGAACGCTAAAGCCTTGAACCTCACGTACAACGAGGACAAGTGCGTTTTTAGCACCAACCGGCTAGCCATCCTGGGCTACATAGTGCGCAATGGGATAATAGGCCCCGACCCCGAACGTATGCGCGCCCTCATGGAATTTCCCCTCCCGCACTGCTCAAAAGCCCTGAAACGCTGCCTGGGGTTCTTTTCATACTACGCCCAGTGGGTCCCCCAGTACGCAGACAAGGCCCGCCCCCTAATACAGACCACGACCTTCCCTCTGTCGACAGAGGCTTGCCAGGCCTTCAGTCACATCAAAGCGGATATCGCAAAGGCCACGATGCGCGCCATCGACGAGTCCCTCCCCTTCCAGGTCGAGAGCGACGCCTCCGACGTAGCTCTAGCGGCCACCCTTAACCAAGCGGGCAGACCCGTGGCCTTTTTCTCCCGAACCCTCCACGCTTCAGAAATCCGCCACTCCTCAGTGGAAAAGGAAGCCCAAGCCATAGTGGAAGCTGTGCGACATTGGAGGCATTACCTGGCCGGCAGGAGATTCACTCTCCTCACGGACCAACGGTCGGTAGCCTTCATGTTCGATAATGCACAGCGGGGCAAAATCAAAAACGACAAGATCTTAAGGTGGAGGATCGAGCTCTCCACCTTCAACTACGAGATCTTGTATTGTCCCGGAAAGCTGAACGAGCCGTCCGATGCCCTATCCCGCGGCACATGTGCCAACGCACAAATTAACCGCCTCCAAACCCTCCACGAGGACCTCTGCCACCCGGGGGTCACCCGGTTTTACCACTTTATCAAGTCCCGCAACCTCCCATACTCCTTAGAGGAGGTCCGTACAGTCACAAGGAACTGCCACATCTGCGCAGAGTGCAAACTGCATTTTTTCAGGCCGGATGGTGCGCACCTGATTAAGGCTTCCCGCCCTTTGAACGCCTTAGTCTGGATTTCAAAGGACCCCTCCCCTCCACCGACCGCAACATATACTTCCTTAATGTGGTGGACGAGTACTCCCGCTTCCCATTCGCCATCCCCTGCTCTGACATGACCGCGGCCACAGTCATTAAAGCCCTGAACACCATATTCACACTGTTCGGTTGCCCCGCATACGTCCACAGCGACAGGGGGTCCTCTTTCATGAGTGACGAGCTGCGCCAGTTCCTGCTCAGCAACGGGATAGCCTCGAGCAGGACGACCAGCTACAACCCCCGGGGGAACAGGCAAGTAGAGAGGGAGAACGGCACGGTCTGGAAGACCGTCCTACTGGCCGTACGGTCCAGGGACCTCCCAGTTTCACGGTGGCAGGAGGTCCTTCCGGACGCCCTCCACTCCATCCGGTCACTACTGTGTACTAGCACTAACCAAACGCCTCATGAGCGCCTCCTTGTCTTCCCCAGGAAGTCCTCCTCTGGAACGTCGCTGCCGACCTGGCTGGCGGCCCCAGGACCCATCTTGCTCCGAAAGCACGTGCGGGCACACAAGTCGGACCCGTTGGTCGAAAGGGTCCACCTCCTTCACGGGAACCCGCAGTATGCTTACGTGGAGTACCCCGATGGCCGACAGGACACGGTCTCCCTGCAAGATCTGGCGCCCGCCGGCAACACACACACCCTCCCCGACACCAATCACCCAACCCCCCCCCCTTCCTGCCACCGCCGCACCCCGCGACCGCCCCTTCCCAGGAGGATCAGTCCCCCTCCCAGGCCCGACCAGGAATGAAGCCCAAGCTGAAACTGTAAGGCTCCCGGAGACGACAACACCGGAACAAGCACCACCAACACCACCGGGGCCGAGGCAATCGACACGGACGACCAGACCGCCCGACCGACTCGTGGCGTCGATCTAACACTACAATATGTGGACTTTTAACGTGAACATTTTGTCTTTTCCTGACGATTACTGTAAATAGTTTGAAACAAAAAAAAACCTTGTACATACTGTAATAACATGCAAACGTTTTCCTCCCAGGACCAGCCTTGTAAACCCTTACCACCATGCGAAGCATCACCCCGCCGGGTTCATTTTTACCAAGGGGTGAATGTGGTAGTATGCATTAGGGGTCATGTGGGACTGTGAAGCCATGATGTCATTGGCTGACAGATCCCGGGTCCTGGTTGGACGTTGACCTCTAGCTCCGCCCTGAAGGCGGAGTATAAGTACCTGGAGTCCTCCCCCGCAGGCAGTCTACTACTGAACTGCGGGGGAACAGTCACACTTAATAAAGCCTCATCGACTTCACTCTATTCGTCTCTCGGAGTCTTTGTGCGCTACACCCCCCCCTTCAGGACCCGACCGGCCAGCGTTCATCGCCACCCCCCCATCCTAGGGCCACATGCGACCCACGGGCACGGCCACCTTGCCCCCCGGACACCACGCTGGACGGGTGGACGCAGCCATTTTGTCCATTGCCGCAGCCATCTCGTTCGTCCCCGGACACCATGTGCGACCCATGGGTGACGCCACCTTGGATGGGGCCCCAGGCCCCCAGCACGGCCGACGACACGCTGCCTGATCAGAACTCGCAATTTCTTCACCTGGCCTCGGTGACACTGGACCAAAGTCGACCCCGGACACTCGCAACGGCTACAACGACCTTATCAACGGCCACGAGACGTCTTGCCTGATTGACTCTGGGAGCACGGAAAGCTTTGTTCACCCCGACACAGTAAGACGCTGTTCACTTGTAACCCACCCTGTAAATCAAAGGATCTCCCTGGCCTCCGGGTCACACTCGGTGGAGATACAGGGGTTCTGCCTAGCGAACCTCACTGTCCAAGGCAGGAAATTCGCCAATTTCCGCCTGTATGTCCTGCCGCACCTCTGCGCGGCAACCCTCCTGGGGCTGGACTTCCAATGCCATTTGCAAAGTCTGACCTTTAAATTCGACGGCCCTATACCTCCCCTTACTGTCTGCGGCCTCGCAGGTCGACCCGCCTTCCCTGCTTGCGAACCTCATCCCGGATTGCAAACCCGTCGCCACCAGGAGCAGGCGGTACAGTGCCCAGGACCGGACCTTCATCAGGTCAGAGGTCCAAAGGTTGCTGGGGGAAGGGGTCATCGAAGTGAGCAACAGTCCCTGGAGAGCTCAAGTAGTGGTGGTAAAGACCGGGGAGAAGCATAGGATGGTCATTGACTACAGCCAGACCATCAACAGGTTTACGCAGCTGGACGCTTACCCTCTCCCCCGTATAGCTGACCTGGTAAACAGGATCGCACAAAAAAAACGTCTTCTCCACATGGATCTCAAGTCCGCCTACCACCAGCTACCCCTCCGTAATAGTGGCCGCAGGTACACTGCCTTCGAAGCAGATGGGCAGCTCTATCAATTTTTAAGAGTTCTCTTTGGTGTTACTAATGGGGTCTCGGTCTTCCAGCGAGAGATGGACCGAATGGTTGACCGGTGCGGCTTACGCGCAACTTTCCCATATCTGGATAACATCACCATCTGCGGCCATGACCAGCAGGACCACGACACCAACCTCTGCAAATTTCTCCAGACCACAAAAACCCTTAATCTGACATACAATAAGGATAAATGCGTGTTTAGCACCGACCGTCTAGCCATTCTAGGCTACGTAGTGCGAAGTGGAGTTATGGGCCCAGACCCTGAGCGCATGCGCCCCCTTATGGAGTTCCCCCTCCCTCACTGCCCCAAGGCCCTGAAGCGCTGCCTCGGGTTCTTCAGCTATTATGCACAGTGGGTCCCCAACTACGCAGACAAAGCCCAACCCCTAATCCAGTCCACAACCTTCCCCCTGTTGACGGAGGCCCGCCAGGCCTTCAGCCGCATCAAAGCAGACATTGCAAAGGCCACGATGCGCGCCATTGACGAGTCCCTGCCCTTCCAGGTCGAGAGCGGTGCGTCCGACGTAGCTTTGGCGGCCACCCTCAACCAAGCGGGCAGGCCAGTGGCTTTCTTCTCCCGGACCCTCCATGCTTCCGAAATTCGCCATTCCTCGGTTGAAAAAGAGGCCCAGGCTATAGTAGAAGCTGTGCGACATTGGAGGCATTACCTGGCCGGCAGGAGATTCACTCTCCTCACGGACCAACGGTCGGTTGCCTTCATGTTGATAATGCACAGCGGGGCAAGATTGAAAACAACAAGATCTTGCGGTGGAGGATAGACCTCTCCACCTTCAACTACGAGATCTTGTACCGTCCGGGGAAGCTAAACGGGCTTCCTGATGCCATGTCCCGCGGCACTTGTGCCACTGCACAAGTGGACCGCCTTCCATCCCTCCACGAGGACCTCTGCCACCTGGGGGTCACTCGCTTTTTCCATTTTGTCAAGACCCGCAACCTGCCCTACTCCATCGAGGACGTCAGGTCAGTCACCAGGGACTGCCAAATCTGCGCAGAGTGCAAACCGCACTTCTACCGGCCAGCGAGAGCGCACCTGATAAAGGCTTCCCCGCCCTTTGAACGCCTCAGCATGGATTTCAAAGGCCCCCTCCCCTCCACTGTCCGCAACACGTATTTTCTGAACGTGATTGACGAGTATTCCCGGTTCCCTTTCGCCATCCCCTGCCCAGATATGACCACAACCACCGTCATCAAGTCCCTCCAGGGTATCTTTGCACTGTTCGGTTTCCCCACGTACATACACAGTGATAGGGGGTCCTCCTTTATGAGCGACGAACTGCGTCAATTCCTGCTCAGCAAGGGCATCACCTCGAGCAGGACGACGAGTTACAACCCCTGGGGAAATGGGCAGGTAGAGAGGGAGAAGGGAACGGTCTAGAAGACTGTTCTACTGGCCCTACGGTCCAGGGATCTCCCAGTCTCCCGCTGGCAAGAAGTCCTCCCGATGGCCCTCCACGCCATCGGTCGCTGCTCTGTACAACCACAAATCAGACACCTCATGAACGTCTCCTTGTTTTCCCCAGGAAGTCCTCCTCCGGGACCTCGCTCCCAACCTGGCTAGCGACACCTGGACCCATCCTGCTTCGGAAGCACGTGCAGGCGCACAAGTCGGACCCGTTGGTTGAGAGGGTCCACCTGATGCACGCTAACCCCCAGTACGCCTACGTAGCGTTCCCTGACGGCCGGCAAGATACAGTCTCCCTTCGGGACCTGGCGCCTGCCGGAACCCCACGCGCACCCGAACCATTGCCCCCACCCCCACCTCCCCCAGAGCACCTCACTGGAGGGTCAGTACTCCCGTCGCTCCTGCCTAGGCCCGACCACCCACCGACGCCCCCTACAGGTGCCCCCCCGTGTCAACCATTTGCCCCAACAGCGCCGCCTAGGGGTGACGAAGCTGCCAGGAAGGACGAACCCACGCTCCCGGACTCGCAACCACCGGAACCCCCATCAGAATCACCACCGAAGCCCAGACGCTCCAGAAGGACGACCAGGCCACCCGATCGACTGATTGCTTCACTGTGAACACTTTGTAAATATCCTCGACACCACGGTACCTCCATACCTGGTCATACCATGCTAAAGGCGACTGTTAACACTGGCCACCACCTCCGCGGACTCTTTTTTTAACAGGGGGTGAATGTGGTAGTACCAGGTATTGCGGTACCTAAGAGGCTGATGACCATTGGTTAGACCCAGGAGTCTACCATTGGCTGTTGTACGTAGCTCCGCCCTGACAGGCGGAGTATAAGAAACGGTGCCGTCCCAGCAGCCTTCACTTTCTGTATCGAAGCTGCTGGAGAACAAGTTCTAGTAGATTAAAGCCTTCAGTTATGAAATCACTTCATCTTGAGTGTAATTGATTGCGCATCATTCCAGTGCCTGTTTCTCGAAGGTAGTGAGGATTCTGATGTCTGGGCCCTCTCCCGATGGTTCAGGGACAACTTCTCCAGCAGGGACACAGAGAGGGAATCATTAGCTGCACGTGTGGTTCACCGTGGTGGGGGCGGGGTTGGGGGGGGGGGGGTGGGGGGGGGGGGGAAGCTGGTGAAGGAAGTGTTGGGGGTGAAGGAAGGGTTGGGGGAGTGTCTATGGGAGTGAGAAGGTTCCGGTGGTGGGAGGCGGGGGTGGTGGTGCCAACTCGCACGTGCGGCCCGGTGTAGGTCGTTGACGTTCTTGCGGCACTGGAGCCTAGTCCTCCTTGTCAGGCTGCCTGAGCTGACGGCCGCTGCCACTTAATCCCAGGTGGTACTGGATGTCCTGTGGCTCACCCTCCGGAACCCTTGGGGGCACAGGACATCCCTCCTGGCATCAACCGCATCCAAGAGCTCCCCATGTCTGCATCTCCAAATGTTGGGACCAGTCGTCTCAGCGCCATGGCTGTGAGCTAAGTGGGATTGGCTGTTGCTCGACCTTGTTCACGGAGGGCTGGCTAGCACGGTCCTGGTGAGTAAACTGGCCAGTCTTCATTTATGGCGTGAACCCCGTGGGGCCTCCTAAGTGGATCAATTAACATTATATTGAGCTTCCAGCCTCGTTGGGCCAATCGTCAATAAGCTCACGGCAGTTCCTGCTCGCTACCACACTGAGAAATCTTTCTTGAGAATCACGCCGCTAGTCTCCCTACTAGTGGAAATATCCTCCCAGTATGCACTGTCAAGTCCCCTCAGGATCTTATATGACTGCAGTGCTTCAAGATGGTGCTTCACCACCACCTTTTCAAGGCCAATTACATGAGAACATAAGAACTAGGAGCAGGAGTAAACCATCTGGCCCCTTGAGCCTGCTCCGCCATTCAATGAGATCATGGCTGATCTTTTTTGGACTCAGCTCCACTTTCCGTCCCAAATACCATAACCCTTAATGCCTTTATTCTTCAAAAAACAATCTATCTTTATCTTAAAAACATTTAATTAAGGAGCCTCAACTGCTTCACTGGGCAAGGAATTCCATAGATTCACAACCCTTTGGGTGAAGAAGTTCCTCCTAAACTCAGTCCTAAATCTACTTCCCCTTATTTTGAGGCTAGTTCTGCTTTCACCCGCCAGTGGAAATAACCTGCCCGCATCTATTCTATCTATTCCCTTCATAATTTTATATGTTTCTATAAGATCCCCCTGCATCCTTCTATATTCCAACGAGTACAGTCCCAGTCTACTCAACCTCTCCTCGTAATCCAAACCCTTCAGTTCTGGAATTAATTTAGTGAATCTCCTCTGCATACTCTCCAGCGCCAGTACGTCCTTTCTCAGGTAATGAGACCAATACTGAACACAATACTCCAGGTGTTCACTAACACCTTATACAATTGCAGCATAACCTCCCTAGTCTTAAACTCCATCCCTCTAGTAATGTAGGACAAAACTCCATTTGCCTTGTTAATCACCTGTTGCACCTGTAAACCAACGTTTTGCGACTCATGCACTAGGACACCCAAGTCCCTCTGCACAGCGCTATGTTTTAATATTTTATCATTTAAATAATCCCTTTTGCTATTATTCCTACCAAAATGGATAACCTCACATTTGTCAACATTGTATTCCATCTGCCAGACCCTAGCCCATTCACTTAACCTACCCAAATCCCTCTGCAGACTTCCCGTATCCTCTGCACTTTTTGCTTTACCACTCATCTTAGTGTTGTCTGCAAACTTGGACACATTGTACTTGGTCCCCAACTCCAAATCATCTATGTAAATTGTGAACAATTGTGGGCCCAACACTAATCCCTGAGGGACACAACTCGCTACTGATTGCCAACCAGAGAAACACCCATTCATCCCCACTCTTTGCTTTCTATTAATTAACCAATCCTCTATCCATGCTACTACTTTACCCTTAATGCCATGCATCTTTATCTTATGCAGCAATCTTTTGTGTGGCACCTTGTCAAAAGCTTTCTGGAAATCCAGATATACCACATCCATTGGCTCCCCATTATCTACCGCCCTGGTAATGTCCTCAAACAATTCCACTAAATTAGTTAGGCACGACCTGCCCTTTATGATCCCATGCTACGTCTACCCAATGGGACAATTTCCATCCAGATGCCTCGCTATTTCTTCCTTGATAGATTCCAGCATCTTCCCTGCTACCGAAGTTAAGCTAACTGGCCTATAATTACCCGCTTTCTGCCTACCTCCTTTTTTAAACAGTGGTGTCACGTTTGCTAATTTCCAATCCGCCGGGACAACCCCAGAGTCTAGTGAATTTTGGTAAATTATCACTAGTGCATTTTCAATTTCCCTAGCCATCTCTTTTAGCACTCTGGGATGCATTCCATCAGGGCCAGGAGATTTGTCTACCTTTAGCCCCATTTGCTTGCCCATCACTACTTCCTTCGTGATAACAATCATCTCAAGGTCCTCACCTGTCCTAGCCTCATTTCCATCAGTCACTGGCATGTTATTTGTGTCTTCCACTGTGAAGACCGACCCAAAAAGCCTGTTCAGTTCCTCAGCCATTGCCTCATCTCCCATTATTTAATCTCCCTTCTCATCCTCTAAAGGACCAATATTTACCTTAGCCACTCTTTTTTGTTTTATATATTTATAGAAACTTTTACTATCTGTTTTTATATTCTGAGCAAGTTTACTCTCATAATCTATCTTACTCTTCTTTATAGCTTTTTTAGTAGCTTTCTGTTGCCCCCTAAAGATTTCCCAGTCCTCTAGTCTCCCACTAATCTTTGCCACTTTAGAGGCTTTTTCCTTCAATTTGATTCTCTCCCTTATTTCCTTCGATATCCACGGTCGATTTTCCCTCTTTCAACCGTCCTTCCTTTTTGTTGGTATAAACCTTTGCTGAGCACTGTGAAAAATCGCTTGGAAGGTTCTCCCCTGGTCCTCAACTGTTTCACCATAAAGTCTTTGCTCCCAGTCTACCTTACCTAGCTCTTCTCTCATCCCATTGTAATCTCCTTTGTTTAAGCACAAAACACTAGTGTTTGATTTTACTTTCTCACCCGCCATCTGTATTTTAAATTCCACCATATTATGAACGCTCCTTCCTAGAGGATCCCTAAGCATGAGATCATTAATCAATCCTGTCTCATTACACAGGACCAGATTTAGGACCGCTTGTTCCCTCGTAGGTTCCATTACATACTGTTCTAGGAAACTATCGCGGATACATTCTATAAACGCCTCCTCAAGGCTGCCTTGACCGACCTGGTTAAACCAATCGACATGTAGATTAAAACCCCCCATGATAACTGCTGTACCATTTCTACATGCATCAGTTATTTCTTTGTTTGTTGCCTGCCCCACCATAATGTTACTATTTGGTGGCCTATAGATTACTCCGATCAGTGACTTTTTCGCCGTACTATTCCTGATTTCCACCCAAATGGATTCAACCTTATCCTCCATAGCACCGATGTCATCCCTTACTATTGCCCGGATGTCATCCTTAAATAACAGAGCTACACCACCTCCTTTACCATCCATTCTGTCCTTCCGAATAGTTTGATACCCTCAGATATTTAACTCCCAATCGTGACCATCCTTTAACCATGTTTCAGTAATGGCCACTAAATCATAGTCATTCACAATGATTTGCGCCATCAACTCATTTACCTTATTCCGAATACTACGAGCATTCAGGTAAAGTACACTTATGTTGGCATTTATACCTCTGTTTTGAATCTTAACTCCTTGATCAGTAACCTCTCCTAAGTTATTTTTCCTCTTAACATTTCTCCTAATTTTCCTTGTTGCTGAACCCATATCTTCATGTAACAACCTGCCGCGTTGCTTACCATTAATGTTTTTACTTCCCGTTTTATTCCTTTTAGTATTACTGGGCCTATTCGCTGAGCTCCCCTCAGTCACTGTACCTTGTACTGTCACCCTATTTGATTTTTGACTATGGCTTCTCTGCCTTACACTTTCCCTCTTACTGCCTTTTGTTTCTGCCCTTGTTTTACTACCTTCCGACTTCCTGCATCGTTTCCCATCCCCCTGCCACACTAGTTTAAACACTCCCCAACCACTCTCGTATATAGCCCCCCGAGGACATCAGTTCCAGTCCTGCCCAGGTATAACCCGTCCAGTTTGTACATGTCCCACCTCATCCAGAACTGGTCCCAATCCCCCAGGAATCTGAAACCCTCCCCCTGACACCATCCCTTCAGCCACGTATTCATCCTATATATCCTGTCATTTCTACTCTGACTAGCACGTGGCACTGGTAGTAATCCTGAGATCACTACCTTCGAGGTCCGATGTCTTAACTTCCTTCCTAGATCCCTGTATTCTGCTTTTAGGACCTCATCCCTTTTTTTACCTATGTCGTTTGTACCATTGTGTACCACGACCACTGGCTCTTGTCCCTCCCCCTCCAGAATGTCCTGTGCCCGCTCCGAGACATCCTTGACCTGAGCACCAGGGAGGTAACATAGCATCCTGGAGTCTCGTTTGCGGCCACAGAAACGCCTGTCTACTCCCCTTACAATTGAATCCCCTATAACAATTGCACTGTCACACTTATCACCCCTCCCCTCTGCAGGAGAACCAACTGTGGTGCCACAAGTTTGGCTGTTGTTGTTTTCCCCTGAGAAGCCATTCTCCTGAAAAGTATCCAAAGCGGTATATCTGTTCTGCAGGGAAATGGCCACAGGAGACTCCTGCACTACCTGCCTCGCTCTCTTGCTCTGTCTGGTGGTCACCCATTCCCTTCCTGCCTTTGGAGTCTGAGCCTGCGGTGTGACCACCTCTCTATATGTGCTATCCACGATGCTCTTCGACTCGTGGATGATCCACCGTGTCTCCAGCCGCCGCTCCAGCTCTGAAGCTCGAGCTTCCAGGAGCTGTGACTGGAGACACTTCCAGCACATGCTGACCCTGGGGACTGGAACTGTCCCCAGCCTGCCACATGGAGCAAGAGGAACAGACCATACCTTGGAGCTGTCCTGCCATGATTTATTCCTTTAAACTAAATTTTTTTGAAAGTAAACTTTAGAAAGATGTTTTTGTTACTGATCTTGCCAGCAATGCTTACATCATGTGAATAAATAAAAGGAAGTCAGAGATTTCAGGGTTTGCATTTGCAGGTAACAGTAAAACTTCAGTTTTATGGAATTCAAGGACATCAAATTGTCAAAAGCATGTCATCAGAAAATTGTACCTCTGTACATATTCCAATTTTTGGCCAAATACATTTTCTAATTTACACTTTAAAAGATCGCTTCCATTAGCAACTCACATTGCTTCTCAGTTAAGGTAGGAGTGGGAACAATACATCACAGGGTGAAACGCAAACCCTTTTACCAGTGAGGAATATTGGAGTACTGATCTATATATACCATCCTATTTTCCTCTTCTCTTCACTAATAATAATAACAATAATCTTTATTGTCACAAGTAGACTTATATTATCGCTGCAATGAAGTTACTGTGAAAATCCCCTAGTTGCCATACTCCAGCGCCTGTTCGGGTACACCGAGGGAGAATTTAGACTGTCCAACAAGCACGTCTCTCGGGACTTAGAACATAGAACAGTACAGCACAGAACAGGCCCTTCGGCCCTCGATTTTGTGCCGAGCATTGTCCGAATCCAAGATCAAGCTATCCCACTCCCTGTCATTCTGGTGTGCTCCATGTGCCTATCCAATAACCGCTTGAAAGTTCCTAAAGTGTCCCACTCCACTATCACAGCAGCCAGTCCATTCCAAACCCTAACCACTCTCTGAGTAAAGAACATACCTCGGACATCCCTCCTATATCTCCCACCCTGAATCCTATAGTTATGCCCCCTTGTAACAGCTCCAACCACCCGAGGAAATAGTCTCTGAACGTCCACTCTTATCTATCCCCCTCATTTTCTTATAAACCTCTATTAAGTCGCCTCTCATCCTCCTCTGCTCCAAAGAGAAAAGCCTTAGCTCCCTCAACCTTTCCTCATAAGACCTATCCTGCAAACTAGGCAGCATCCTGGTAAATCTCCATTGCACCCTTTCCAATGATTCCACATCCTTCCTATAATGAGGTGACCAAAACTGCACACAATACTCCAAATGTGATCTCACCAGGGTCATGTATAGTTGCAGCATAACCCTGCGGCTCTTAAACTCAAGCTCGCTGTTAATAAACGCTAACACACTATAGGTCTTCTTCACAGCTCTATCCACTTGAGTGGCAACCTTCTGAGATCTGTGGACATGAACCCTAAGATCTCTCTGTTCCTCCACATTCCTCAGAACCCTGCCGTTGACCCTGTAATCCACATTCAATTGTTTTCTGCCAAAATGAACTTTTGGTACTTATCGCACTTATCAGAGTTAAACTCCATCTGCCATTTTTCGGCCCAGCTCTGCATCCTATCAATGTCTCTTTGAAGCCTAGAACAGCCCTCCACCTCATCCACTACTCCACCAATCTTGGTGTCATCAGCAAATTTACTGACCCACCCTTCAGCCCCCTCCTCCAAGTCATTGAAAAAAAATCACAAATAGCAGAGGACCCAGCACTGATCCCTGTGGTACACCGATGGTCTCCAGTCTAAAAAATTTCCATCCACCACCATCCTCTGTCCAATTGACCAAATTTCCCTCTATTGCACACCTCATTACTTTCTTCATGAGCCGACCATGGGGAACCTTATAAAACGCCTTACTAAAATTCATGAATACGACATCAACTGCTCTACCTTCATCTACACACTTAGTTCCCTCCTCAAAGAATTCAATCAAATTTGTGAGGCAATTTGTGATACCCTTCACGAATCCATGTTGACTATCCCGGATTAAGCTGCATCTTTCCAAATGGTCATAAATCTTATTCTTCAGGACCTTTTCCATTATCTTACCGACCACCAAAGTAAGACTAACTGGCGTATAATTCCCAGGGTCATTCCTATTCCCTTTCTTGAACAGAGGAACAACATTCGCCACTCTCCAGTCCTCTGGCACTATCCCCGTGGACAGCGAGGACCCAAAGATCAAAGCCAAAGGCCTTGCAATCTCATCCCTTGCCTCCCAAAGAATCCTTGGATATATTCCATCTGGCCCAGGGGACTTGTCGATCCTCAGGTTTTTCAAAATTGCTAATACATCGTTCCTCAGAACATCTACCTCCTCCAGCCTACCCGCCTGAATCACACTCTCATCCTCAAAAACATGGCCCCTCTCCTATGTGAACACTGAAGAAAAGTATTCATTCAACGCCTCTCCTATTTCTTCTGACTCTATGCACAAGTTCCCACTACTGTCCTTGACCGGCCCTACCCTCACCCTGGTCATTCTTTTATTTCTCACATAAGAGTAAAAAGCCTTGGGGTTTTCCTTGATATGACCCACCAAGGACTTCTCATGTCCCCTCCTGGCTCTCCTAAGCCCTTTTTTTCAGCTCATTTCTTGCTACCTTGTAACCCTCAAGTGACCCTACTGAACCTTGTTTTCTCATCCTTACATAACTCTTCCTTTTTCCTCTTGACAAGACATTCAACCTCTTTTGTGAACCATGGTTCCCTCACACAGCTATTTCCTCCCTGCCTGACAGGGACATGCCTATCAAGGACACGCAGTATTTGTTCCTTGAACAAGCTCCACTTTTTATTTGTGCCTTTCCCTGACAGTTTCTGTTCCCATCTTATGCTCCCTAATTCTTGCCTAATCGCATCATAATTACCCCTCCCCCAATTATAAATCTTGCCCTGCCGTATGGCCCTATCCCTCTCCATTGCAATAGTGAAAGACACCGAATTGTGGTCACTATCTCCAAAGTGCTCTCCCACAAACAAATCTAACACTTGGCCCGGTTCATTACCCAGAACCAAATCAAATGTGGCCCCGCCTCTTGTCGGCCTATCCACATATTGTGTCAGGAAACCCTCCTGCACATACTGTACAAAAACTGCCCCATCCGAACTGTTCGACCTATAGAGGTTCCAATCAATATTTGGAAAGTTAAAGTCACCCATGCCAACTACCCTGAGACCTCCACACTTATCCATAATCTGTTTTGCAATTTCTTCCTCCACATCTCTATTACTATTTGGGGGCCTATAGAAAACTCCTAACAATGTGACCGCTCCTTTCCTATTTCTACCTTCGGCCCATATTACCTCAGTAGGCAGATCCCCTTCAAACTGCCTTTCAGGAGCCGTTAAACTATCCTTGATTAACAATGCTACTCCTCCACCTCTTTTACCACCTTCCCTACTCTTACTGAAACATCTATACCCCGGAGCTTCCAACAACCATTCCTGTGCCTGTTCTAATCATGTCTCCGTAATGGCCATAACATCGTAGTCCCAAGTACCAATACATGCTCGAAGTTCACCTACCTTATTCCGGATGCTCCTTGCATGGAAGTAGACACACTTCAACCCACTTTTCTGTCTGTCGGTACACTCCTCAGTACCTCATTACTCTCAACACTGGCTTATGGACTACAGCTCGTTTTCCCAGCCCCCTGACAAATTAGTTTAAACCACCCCCCGAAGAGCCGTAGCAAATTTCCCTCCCAGGATATTGATGCCCCTCTGGTTCAGGTGCAAACCGTCCTGTCTGTACAGGTCCCAGCTTCCCCAGAACGTGCTCCAATTATCCATGTACCTGAAACCCTCCCTCCTACACCATCCCTGCAGCCACGTGTTTATCTGCACTCTCTCCCTGTTCCCCACCTCACTAGCACGTTGCACCGGCAACAAACAGAGATGACAACATGGTTTGTCCTGGCTCTCAGCTTCCACCCTAGCTCCCTAAATTCCTGTTTTAAATCCCCATCCCGTCTCTTACCTATGTCATTGGTACTGATGTGTACTGTGACTTGTGACTGCTCCCCCTCCCGTTTAAGGATTCTGAAAACACGGTCTGAGACATCACGGACCCTGGCACCCAGGAGGCAACATACCATCCGTGAGTCTCTTTCGCTGCCACAGAACCGTCTATCTGTCCCTCTAACTATCGAATCCCCAATAACTATTGCTCTCCTGCTCTCCCTCCTTCCCTTCTGAACCACAGGGACGGACTCAGTGCTGGAGATCCGTTCACCGTGGCTTGCCCCTGGTAGGTCGTCCCCCTCAACAGTATCCAAAACGGTATACTTGTTACTGAGAGGAACAACCACAGAGGATCCCTGCATTGACTACTTCCTCCCAGCCCCTCTCACCGTCTCCCATCTATCTTGATTCTTCGGAGTAACTGCATCCCTGAAGCTACTATCTATGACCACCTCTGCCTCCCGAATGATCCGAAGTTCATCCAGCTCCAGCTCCAGTTCCCTAACGTGGTTTCTGAGGAGCTGGAGATGGGTGCACTTCCCACAGGTGAAATCAGCAGGGTTGCTGACGGCGTCCCTCACCTCAAACATTCTGCAGGAGGAACATTGCACTGCCTTCCCTGCCATCCCCTCTAGATAAAAAAAGAAAAAGAAAGAAAGAAAGAGCTTACCTGTTATTCACTCCACCCCTTCGGTTAAAGGAGGTGGAAGGGTGGGGGACACTTCAAGTGTAGTGTCTAGGGTTTCGAAACTGCCCAACTTAACTACAGGTAAATATAAAACACTTAACCAGCAACCACTGCACACCACACGAGAACAGCAATCAGCTGTTACGGGCCTGCGCAAACAATTTAAATCTTTACTACTTACCCAGCAGTCACTCTGTCCTCACTCTGACCGGATTCAGCTGGAAACTCCCAACAGTAAGTTTTTAAAATTTTTACTCCCCTTCTCAGCAAGCACTCACTCAGCAACCACTGCGCCCCGCACGATAACACCTCAGGGAAAAGAAAAACTACTTACCAGTCACCAGCCAATTACTTACCTGCAGGCTGTGACGTCACGGTTCAACTTCTTTCTACTTCTACCTGCTCTCGAGTCTCCCTCATGATCTTTACTGTCGCTTGACAACAGCTCCTCCGCAAACCACCCTCAAGATACGGTGACCACAATGCACTGATGCACATTTTCCCCGCAACAACTAATCAGCATCTCCGCTCTACTGCCCTTTGCTGGATGCTTGCCTTCACTTGAACACCTAGGGTGTCTTGCTCAGGTACACTTTCTGGATGCAGTGACCGCAATGCACTGATGCAAATTGTCACCGCAACAGCCAATCAACAGCTCCGCTCTACTGCCCTCTGCTGGATGACTTGTGGGAGGAAACTGGAGCACCCGGAGGAAACCCACGCAGACACAGGGAGAACATAACGGACAACACTCTGACACACTATTATGACTGTGAATCATGAGAAACCATGCCACCAACAATTAATGTGCCAGGTTTCACAAAATGAAATTTTGATCTTGGCTTCTTAATGTATTCTGCACCTGTACCCATCCAAAACTAACATTGCTTAATTGATCCCTTCACCTATATTACATATTGTTCCTTGGAGGGAAGTCTGCCTGGTGGTTGCATCAGCAGCACACACGTTGGTTCATAAATTTTATTATTTCACAGTGTCCTTGGGTTTCACTGTTGCTGCTGTTCACACCATCTTCAAATTGCACCTTATCTACTGTGTGTGTGACCTATACTGAGCTCTGCCTAAGTAGGACCCTGTAGATATTTTGCTCTAAATCCCTATCACTCAGTTAGTTTTGAGAGTGGAAGTGCAGGATCAGGAAAGGCTTTGCAGTGCAGGTTAATGCATGGATTGAGCATGATTCAAGCTGATGCTTCTCACGCAATCTGGCTCTGCCATTTGTCAAGGAGAAGCTGTGAATTGGCCTCAATAAACGGCAGAGGAGATCATTAGTCCGTTGATAGCCTGTGTGCTGCTCGGCTGTAACAGAAAGATTCTCCTGTTTCCCTGACACTTTGGCTGGATTTTACAGGCCTCTTATAAATGGGAAAGCAGGAGGCTGGACTGATTAAAATAGGGCACTGTGCCATCTGCTGGCCCACCTGCCCCAGCTACAATTTTTAACGTGGTGGGGAAGGAATCAGGTGGGCTCCCCACCATGATCCAATTGAGGCCATTAGTTAAAAGAAGTACTTTCTGTTGATCAGTCCTCATCCTATGGGCAGAATTTTCCACTGTGCAAGAGAGAGCTGGTTGGGGTGAGAAAACCAGTGTGTAGTTCTTCATCTGTACAGCCAAGTGTTCCCTCCAGATTCTTTGTGCATAGAACATTTGGGGGCATGGTTTTCTCCATTATGGTGACAGGTTGGAGCCTGAGAGAGCCAGTAACAGCAGCTCCACAGAGATTGGAGAACCTGTTTTAAAGGGCACCGTGATCTGCATTAAAACAATAATATTCCCCTCCCCCCACCTTCCCACCTCATGGATATAAAGAACCTCTTTCCCCACAAGTACCGGGGAATATTCCCCCCATCACCATGAGCCTTGGGCCACCCTACTCAATCCCCACAAGCCAACCCCCCACCCCCCCTACTCCGGACTCCCTCATAAGCATCCTGGGGCACTGCACCCTCCCCCCCCCCGCCCCCCCCCCCCCCCCAAGAAGAACCATGGGCAACCCCACCACCACAGGGCCACTGCCCCTCCCCCTCCATATATACACACACAAACACACACACACACAGCACATAGCGGGGAAAATCAGACAATGTCAGCAGAAAATTCCCCCCAATGATTTTAATAGGATGTGACAAAATCTACCATTAATGTTTCCACCTGTTTTTATTATAGTTGTGTTTTAAGCGTCAGTCATGCCTCAGTGTCTCACTCTTGTCTCTATATCAGAGAGTTGTCGGTTCAAGTCCAACTCTAGAGACTTGGGCTGTGGAGTGCTGCCACTTCAGTGCATTCTCAAAGCTTCACGCTTCAGTTACAACTATTTGTGCCAAATTCTGTCTAATTACTTGATCCAATTATTCATACTGTTCTATCTGATCAAAACATTAAACGTATTATCTGATTTTTTAAAAACTCTTAAAACAAAAGTTCTTAGCAGTCTGGTTATTGGATAAAGGACAACATTGAGAATGTTTTTATTGTCATCCATCCCAGCAACACACATGGACCATATTCAATTTGGAGATTGCCACATTGGCAAACCACATCAAAAAACCTTCACAATGACCAATCGAAGTACAGCAGACAGTGTACGATTTGAGTGGCTTTCAGACATCAGCGAGCTCAACATCTCCCCACAGGTAACTGCAGGGGTGAGGCCAGAGTGCAGTAGAGCATGCTTGAAATAATGTTGAATTGTATACTGTGAAAGTACACGCCACTGAATCACTACCTCTAAATTTGGCCAGTTACATTTTCCACTGCCCTGTTGACATTGATACCAGTCACCACCCACTAGTATGATATATTGCCAGCAAATTATTCACTCTGCGTCAACAATTGAAAAGATGTGCGAGAGGAAAAGAGGTAGAAGAAGCACTATGGCAACCACAGGCAAGAGGACTGATCAGAAAGTAGAATAAGATCCTGTCTCTTATACCAATCAGGTCCTTCACCAGATCCTTCTTTAAACCCATTGGATATTTCCCCAGATCACAGGATCTCCCTCTCAGAACCCCAGCGGATGAAGTTTGTGTAGGGGTGTAAGACCATCCACTTCATGTATGAGGATGGCAAATCAGAATACTTCCTTCATTATGAGAAACTGAGATCTGTAGAGGAGCAATGAAAGTTAAGTTTACATGTTAACATGTTAACAAATGTTAAATTAACATGCAGGGTCAGTTGACAGTTAGGAAGGCGAATGCAATGTTAGCATTCATATCGAGAGGGCTAAGATACAAGAGCAGGAATGTATTGTTGAGACTGTATAAGGCTCTGGTCAGACCCCATTTGGAATATTATGAGCCGTTTTGGACTCTGTATCTAAGGAAGGACGTGCTAGCATTGTACAGGTTCCAGAGGAAGTTCATAAGAATGAACCCTGGAATGAAGGACTTGTCATATGAGGAGAGTTGAGGACTCTGGGTCTGTACTCAATATTGAGTTTAGAAGGTTGAGGGGAGATCTCATTGAAACGTACAGAATACTGAGAGGCCTAGATAGAGTGTATGTGGAGAAGATGTTTCCACTTGTCAGAGAGACTGGAACCCAAGGGCACAGCCTCAAACTGAAGGGATGATCCTTGAAAACTGAGATGAGGAGGAATTTCTTCAGCCAGAGGGTGGTGAATCTGTGGAACTCATGGCCACAGAAGGCTTTGGTGGCCAAGTCACTGTTAGTCTTTAAACAGAGATAGATAGGTTCTTGATTAATAAGGGGATCAGGGGTTATGGGGAGAAGGCAGGAGAATGGGGGTGAGAAACAGTTCAGCCATGATTGAATGCGTAGCAGACCCGATGGGCTGAATGGCCTAATTCTGCTCCGATGTCTTATGGTCTTATGTACACAAATCACTAAAAGCCAACTCACAAAATGTTCACAAAAAGACATGCGAAACATTGGCCTTCATCTCAAGGAGCCTGCAATATAAAGGATTGGAATTTATATTTCAGTTGAACAGAGCAAATCTTGAGGGCTGTGTTCAGTTTTGTGCACTGCAGTGCAGGTAGTTGATATCGGCAATTGAGTGGCCACCTGCCATGGTTCCAACACTAAAGTGACAGCCAGTGGAAATCATGTGGTAAACCTGAATTTACAGTACTCCATCCCCAGTTTAGCTGCCCCATGTGGGTTTGTCCAGCACAACCTGAAATGGCTTCCCCCAAAATCTATTTGATAGTTTGAATCTGGTGAATAATATTATTTTCTTTATTGATTCACATGTGCCTCTGTAAAAAGTGTGCAGCACTTATTAGCATTAAGTGCAAGCAGGTTGTATGCTGGTGCAAGGGCCAATGGAGTAGTGTTCTTTCTTTGAACATTAACACTAACTGTCTTGAATCAGTATTGAGAGGACATTAAAGGAGGTTCTCAGAATTGTTTCAATATTTACAAAGGTGTCCTCAGGAAATTGATTGAAAGTTCATCTGCTGAAAAAATGAGCAAAAGGCTTGCCCGGCTCAGCATGGGCTATATACATAGCTGTGAAGGAAATGATCATACAAATGTAGAAACATACAAATTAGGAGCAGGAGTAGGCCACTCAGCCCCTTCAATCTACTCCGTCCTTCAATTAGATCATCGCTGCTTTGATATTAATCTCAATTCCACATTCCTGCCTACCCCAATAGCCTTTGCACTCTTATGTATTACTAATCTATCTATTGCTGCTTTAAAAAATATCCAAAGACAAAATGTGAGATCTTCCAGCCGTTCATGCCACAGGATCTTCCCGATGACGCATTACCGTCGCGGGTTTCCCGGCAGCAGGGCATGGATTCATTGGGAAATTCCATTGCCAGTGGCAGGACCAGAAGATCAACGGCAGAATACCTCCCACCGCTCAGAAACATGCCGTGGGGAGGCCAGAGAATCTGACCCAAAGATTAAAGTGGTTTGCGAAGGTTTTGAATGGCTGGTTGTTTATTTTGACTGATTTATGAAAGCCCACGAATATCTCTGTATTTACTGGAATGTGTTAATAGTTACAGAGGATTCCCCAAACTGTCAGCATATAACGGTGACAAAACATTGAATTCTTAACCCGTCAGTCTGGCCTCAATAAAATTCGAGATGGATTTGTAGGCATAGTATTATTTAATTTTAACCAACTTGCAAGTTTGACTCGCTTCTCAGGGACACAGACACACAGAACCAGTCTCCTGGACCCCTTGGAAACGAATGAGGTCCGAGACAAAGGGATCTCTGCAAATACATTCAAATGGCATCAAGTTTCACATACACGATTCCCATAGGTCATCCTATACCCCTCCTGGTCTGGCCATACATCCTAATTGGCTCACTTCTCATTCCTTAACCCTGGCCTCTTGTTACCCAGCATCCTTTTCTCCTCCTCTACCAGACACCCCTCCCCCTTCCTTGCCATGCTTTCTGAAATCCTTTGTCTGTGAACTCACTAGAATTAAACTGGCCTCGATCTACATTACTGTAACTAATATTTAAACTTACTATTTTATATCACATTTGTCAACGGTGCACCCCATGAATCTTTCAATGTTTATAGGGGGTTCCCAGGAGCTTGTCAAGGGATCCCCGGGTGTTTCAATATTTTCAGGACACAGCCACACAGAAAAAAAATTGAAAAACCCTATTGTCATTCACCAAGTTGATCATGTATACTCAATTTATTGTATTTCATTGGATTGAATTTGTTTATTGTCACGTGTACCGAGATACAATGAAAAGTATTTTCCTGTGAGCAGCTCAACAGATCATTAAGTACATGGAATTAAACTGGCCTACATCTACATTACTGTAACTAATATTTAAACTTACTCTTTTATATCACATTCGTCATTCCCTCCTTTTATCATTTCATGATAACCTATCTATTAAATCCGTAGCTACGGCCCCTCATCTAAGAAGATTCGTCGCTGCATTTCCAGTTCCTGTGGCAGCACTCCATCATCCGCTGCACCCTTGTGGATTCTAACAGCCAAGATTCTAGGGGCGACTATCTGTTCCAGTGCACCCCGCATTCTACCCATCATGCATTTAAGGATGGCCAGGCCCACAAAGATGCAGCTGAGTGCCACTGCTAAATACATGGCCATATTTATCAACCAGTCCTTCCAACCTCCAAATCCCCAGTTACCCCAAGAGCCAGGGTCCTGCATTCCATCCAGGTGATCCCGTATGCGATCCATAAATTTACTGATGTTAGCGGTTAGGTCTTGAACTCCCATGATACACTTGCCCTGCACTATGGCGCATACCCACCCTCATGGGCCAGAAGATAGTCAAGAGTATACCGGTTCTGCATTGCAAACAACCGCAGCTGAGACAATTCCTTGGTTATTGCCCCGAGGGCTCCCAAGGTTTCGTTTCCCAGGATGGTAAGGCCACAAATAAAATAATTCCTATCGCTGACCGCCAAGGAACCCCCCCCCCCCCCCACCTCCCAGTTTATCCAGCTTTGGAACGCC
This sequence comes from Scyliorhinus torazame, assembly GCF_047496885.1. NCBI lineage: Eukaryota > Metazoa > Chordata > Chondrichthyes > Carcharhiniformes > Scyliorhinidae > Scyliorhinus > Scyliorhinus torazame. The sequence goes on from NC_092716.1 coordinate 115,839,305, forward strand.
CATTCGGGCCTCCCAGCAATGCGGAAAGCCCTAGTCCCAACAGTGATATGAGAGACATTCGCCCAGCCACAAAGGAGCTGGAGGCTGGCGGTCAATGGAACGCAGGTGGTGTTGTAACAAACGCATTGGCCAGACGCCTGAGTGATATGACACCTCCTGTCCGTACAGGTGGGGAACAGAAATGTTATATTCTTTTCCACCTCTACCAGCAAACAGCCGTACCCGTCACTGCCGAAACAATTCTCGTACGACCGGGAGACTCGATTGGGAGTGAAGTGGTTAGGTATGTACGCCCTCCACCGTTGCAGCCTATCATACTGTGAGTGGGAATTATCCCGAGGAAGGGAAAGGCAAATAGCCGGTGGTGCTGAACCCGGATCATAAGGAAGAGTGACTTGCTCGGGCGGTTGCTCGGAACGCTGACAATGAACCACCATTTGGGGAGTGCCCCAAAGCGGTGAAACAGAAAATAACCTAGACACCGCTGCGGGGTTCGGGTAGCAGACAACCCGTCCCTGGCCATACAAGCGGTGGTAAATCTGGTAGAAGAGATTCATACTACCCGGGTTTTCCTCAGTCTGAATTAAGTGTATCTCCTGATAACCTACCTTCTAGTTGTACTCCCCTCCTTACCCGCCCCGTCCTCTCTCTAGTCCCCCTCTCTCACAACCTCTTCCGACCCTCTCCTGACGGTCGGATTTTACCTTTATGGCACCAATCTTAACACATCCAAAGTCAAATTTACATGTACTCCAAAAACAAGGCAATGTCCATGCAATGTTCCCTTCCCATCGCCGGGACCAGTGCAATTGCTTCATGCGTCCTGCATTGTCCGTTAATCTGATGATTTTCCATCAGTTGATACCATGTCCTCGTATATGGGGACCACGAAGAACATCACCTCTGCATAAACGAAATGTCCTTGTAGTTTGGTTGGGGTTACAGATGTAGATGATATTTCCCTTTTCCATGTCCGTCGCCGATGTCACTCCAAGCGAGGCGAGGCCGAAGATTACACAGGCGGTGCGCAGCCACCCCATCATGCTTCACACCTGTAAAACAGCGCTGGGGAAGGGAGGCAGGTTAGTAACTGACCTTTTTACAGTGGTAGAGGTGGACCCAATTTACAGTGGTGGAGGTGGACCCAAGCACTCCGCCCCTCCACTTTAACTGCAGTGGGGTGGTAAGAAGAACTTGGAAGGGCCCCTCCCATCATGGCTCCGACCTTTTCCGAGTCCAATTTTTGACCATGACATAACTACCGGGCTGCACTGAAAGTGAGCTAGGTAATGGGGGCGGTGGCGGGTGAGCCGCGCGGACCTGGCGATGGAGCTCTTTGAGGACCTTAGTGAGGGAGAGAACATAGGTGGTCATTTCTTCAGTCATATGGTAAAACTGAACCAGTCTGGGAACATGCAGGTTCCAGGGAGTTCTAAGAGGCCTGCCATAAAGGATCTCGGCACAGAGAGCCGGGCCGGTCCCGCAGGTGTAACCCGCAGCTGGAAGAGGGCAGCGGGGAGCAACTTAAGCCATGTCAGTCCCGTGTCTGCTCTTAATTTAGCCAATTTAGTTTTGAGGGTCTGATTGTGTCTCTCAACCAACCCGGTCGCCTGCGGTCTGTACACACAGTGTAACTGCTGGCGTACGCCCAACTGGGAACAGAACTCTCTCTTAATCTGTCCAATAAAATGAGGCCTGTTATCAGAACTTAACTGAGTTGGTATACCGCACCGGGGAATGATTTCCCGCATCAGAACTTTAACCACAGTAGCAGCTTTATTATCGGTAGTCGGATACGCCTCATTCCATCTGCTGAACACATCCACAATGTGTTCTAACCCGCTGGCGGGTGCTCCAGCAGCCCATAATTCACCCATACCCACCATCACAGCTTCCGAAGTCAGATTGGCCTTCCTGAAAGTGAACCCTCGGAAGGCAACGGGCCCAGACGGGATCCCTGGTCGTGCACTCAGAGCCTGCGCGGACCAGCTGGCAGAGGTATTCACGGACATCTTTAACCTGTCCCTACTCCACTCCGAGGTCCCCACCTGCTTCAAGAAGACCACCATCATACCGGTACCAAAGAAGAACCAGGCAACGTGCCTCAATGACTACCGACCAGTGGCCCTGACTTCAGTCGTAATGAAGTGCTTCGAGAGGTTGATCATGAAGCGCATCACCTCCATACTCCCAGAACGCCTTGATCCACTGCAATTCGCATACCGCTGCAACCGGTCCACATCAGACACCATTTCCCTGGCCCTACACTCATCCCTAGAGCATCACGAAAACAAGGACTCCTACATTAGACTCCTATTTATTGACTACAGCTCTGCCTTCAACACCATAATCCCAGCCGAGCTCATATCAAAGCTCCAAAACCAAGACTTGGCTCCCCACTCTGCAACTGGATCCTCGATTTTCTGACCAACAGACCACAATCAGTAAGAATGAACAACAACACCTCCTCCACAATAGTCCTCAACACCGGCGCCCCGCAAGGCTGCGTACTTAGCCCCCTACTCTACTCCCTGTACACACACGACTGCATGGCAAAACTTGGTTCCAACTCCACCTACAAGTTTGCTGACGATATGACCATAGTGGGCCGGATCTCGAATAACGACGAGTCAGAATACAGGAGGGAGATAGAGAACCTAGTGGAGTGATGCAGCGACAACAATCTCTCCCTGAATGCCAGCAAAACTAAAGAGCTGGTCATTGACTTCAGGAAGCAAAGTACTGTGCACACCCCTGTCAGCATCAACGGGGCCGAGGTGGAGATGGTTAGCAGTTTCAAATTCCTAGGGGTGCACATCTCCAAAAATCTGTCCTGGTCCACCCACGTCGACGCTACCACCAAGAAAGCACAACAGCGCCTATACTTCCTCAGGAAACTAAGGAAATTCGGCATGTCCACATTGACTCTTACCAACTTTTATAGATGCACCATAGAAAGCATCCTGTCGGGCTGCATCACAGCCTGGTATGGCAACTGCTCGGCCCAGGACCGCAAGAAATTTCAGAGAGTCGTGAACACCGCCCAGTCCATCACACAAACCTGCCTCCCATCCATTGACTCCATCTACACCTCCCGCTGCCTAATCAAAGACCCCTCCCACCTGGCTTACTCACTCTTCCAACTTCTTCCATCGGGCAGGAGATACTGAAGTCTGAGAACACGCATGAACAGACTCAAAAACAGCTTCTCCCCTGCAGAGGGGCTGTTTAGCACAGGGCTAAATTGCTGGCTTTGAAAGCAGACCAAGGCAGGCCAGCAGCACAGTTCAATTCCCGTAACAGCCTCGCCGAACAGGCGCCGGAATGTGGCGACTAGGGGCTTTTCCCAGTAACTTCATTTCAGTTACCAGACTCCTAAATGACCCTTATGGACTGACCTCATTAACACTACACCCCTGTATGCTTTATCCGATGCCGGTGCTTACGTAGTTACATTGTATACTTTGTGTTGCCCTTTTATGTATTTTCTTTTATTTCCTTTTCTTCCCATGTACTTAATGATCTGTTGAGCTGCTCACAGGAAAATACTTTTCATTGTATCTCGGTACACGTGACAATAAACAAATTCAATCCAATGAAATACAATAAATTGAGTATACATGATCAACTTGGTGAATGACAATAGGGTTTTTCAATTTTTTTTCTGTGTGGCTGTGTCCTGAAAATATTGAAACACCCGGGGATCCCTTGACAAGCTCCTGGGAACCCCCTATAAACATTGAAAGATTCATGGGGTGCACCGTTGACAAATGTGATATAAAATAGTAAGTTTAAATATTAGTTACAGTAATGTAGATCGAGGCCAGTTTAATTCTAGTGAGTTCACAGACAAAGAATTTCAGAAAGCATGGCAAGGAAGGGGGAGGGGTGTCTGGTAGAGGAGGAGAAAAGGATGCTGGGTAACAAGAGGCCAGGGTTAAGGAATGAGAAGTGAGCCAATTAGGATGTATGGCCAGGTCAGAAGGGGAATAGGATGACCTATGGGAATCGTGTATGTGAAATTCGATGCCATTTGAATGTATTTGCAGAGATCCCTTTGTTGTGCCTTCTTGGTGGTAGCTTCGGCATGGGTGGACCAGGACAGATTTTTGGAGATGTGCACCCCTAGGAATTTGAAACTGCTAACCATCTCCACCTCAGCCCCGTTGATGCTGACAAGGGTGTGTACAGTACTTTGCTTCCTGAAGTCAATGAAGTTTGGTGGCATTGAGGGAGAGGCTGTTGTCGCTGCACCACTCCACTAGGTTCTCTATCTCCCTCCTGTATTCTGACTTGCGTTATTCGAGATCCGGCCACTATGGTCGTATCGTCAGCAAACCTGTAGATGGATTTAGAACCAAATTTTGCCACGCAGTCATGTGTGTACAGAGGGTAGAGTAGGAGGCTAAGTACGCTGCCTTGCGGGGCCCCGGTATTGAAGATTTCAGTTTAACTATGACCTGCTGCTCATTTTGATATAATGATCAGGTAAAGGAAAACTTAGAAAAGTGCTGAGTGTTTGTTGGTTGGTCTGGCAATGCATTTTCACCTGGCACAGCCACTGGCAATGTCTTGGCATATCATTGGCACTGTGTTTGTTGGCTTGTCACCGACAATGGAGTTGACTTATGCCTGCTTACCTGCGGGTAACTATTGAAAGGGGAGTGGGAGGTACAATAGTTAATTCAGCAAACACGCTCCATCGTGAGGAATTCTTTATATCAAACTAAATTTGAACTATTTTCTGTGTTTTATGTTGAATTTTTTTTACTGATTAGTTTGGCCACCTACATGCTGGATGTGCAAAGGACATAACAGTGACATTTAAATCAGATGTACCTGTGACATACAACCAACAAACAATAAAATGCATGATGTCAAAAATCAGCTTCCCAGTGACGGCAGACCAAGTTCCAGACTGGGACAATCGGCTGAGCATTGTGAAGTGGGTCGATGCTGGGCGTGGAGTTCATCCAGTCAAGAAAAAGGTGGGTTACTAACTAAAAGCAATGCATGTGAGTGCTGTTTATATCCATGTGCTAGTCACTCAACCTTTATATTCCTAGGCTTGTAATCCTGATAGTGAACTTCAATGTGGTCCTTGGTACTACACAGTTCTTAATCCAAAAACCATCAAAGTAACAGCAGTAAATGTTTAACCAAATTAATCAAAGTCTAAATTAGATAGCAACACAGAGTGACCTCTAGGTACACATTTAAAGGAGCAACACACATTAACAAAGCCATATAAGTACAAACAAAGTGCTGAGGTTCATTTTTAGAGGATTGGAATTCAAAAACAGCGACTCTGTTGATTTTATAGAACCTTTGTTTGGCCACACTTCGAGAATTGTGCACAATTCTGAGCTATATATTATAAAAGGGAATTGAAATATTGGAGTAGTCTGTGTAGGTTTCCTCCGGTCCCCCCGGTTTCCTCCCACAGTCCAAAGATGTGCAGGTTAGTTGGGTGGCCATGCTAAATTGCCCCTTAGTGTTCAAAGATGTGCAGGTTGAGTGAGGTTATGGGGATCGGGCTGGGGAGTGGGCCTGGGTAGCGTTCTCTTTCAGAGGGCTGGTGCAGACTCAATGGGCCAAATAGCCTCCAGCACTTTAGGGATGCTATGGGTTGCAGCTTCCAGGATCGCCAACATTAGATGTGATGGGGAGCCCACAGATGCACTTGGGAATCGCTCATGGATGTTACCAGGTAAGGGTTTGCATGGCAATTGCCCAGATGTGCTATCTTCCTCTGAGCAATTGTGCTACACTGGGAACCATCTGAAAAAGTGATTTGAATCATTAACTTTGGATGGCTTCACCAGTAGCTAGTTAATAATTTTTATTCTAATAGTTATTCAGAAAAGTTAGAAGAAATAAATCCTCTTCTGACTTCTGCATAGCTACTTTAAAGACCCAGACTAATTCCCATACAGGACTCTCCCCCCACCTCCCCCACTGAATCCCAGGGGACTCCCCATGGTCTGCCCCACCTCCAAACCCCCATGGGATTCCCCCTACCACAAGACACACCCGACCCACACGGACTCCCCCACCCCCACCTCCCCCCATTCCCCCAACCACGAATTTGCCACCACCATCCCCGCCAAAATCCTATCCACTTACGTTATAACCTTACATTCTCCCTGGTCTATTCCAATAGGACCTTTGAACTTACCTATTTCACAGCATTTAGGGCAATAAAAAGGGGGCTTGTCTTCCTCCACTCCAACTCTGTTAGGCTTTGACGCTGGGCCCTGGTGAACAGAATTTTCCCGACCTCAGCTGGAAAGATCAGGCAGTACAGACATGGAATACATTTTGTGCAGGTAAGTGGCTACAAAGAAGCAATCTGATGCTGATTGCCACTCTGAGGAAGTTCCAACCCATAACACTAATAAAGCCAGTAAAGAATTCAGGTGGACTAGGTAGAGGATATTGTGATATGTCCCTGCATGCCACTGTAATGTAAAGGCACTCAGCAGAGCAATGGTGAATGTGGAACTGCCGTGGTATGCTTTCTAGAGTCACAGGGTAAAGACTGGAATAAAAAATCTTGAGAGGAACTTTGTAAGTAAGCAGGGTCCTTGTTTAAAGACAGCACCATGCGTGACCATACCTTGGACCTGTGAATAGTTAAAGATTGGCAATAAATGTTTAAATATACAAGTCTCAGGATATTCTCAAGACATTGAAATAACTCATAATATGACATACAATGGCAGCAAACAGCACCAATAAATACAAGAAAGTGGGGGGGGGGGGGGGGGGGGGAGCTTGAGTTGGGGAGACTTCAGAGTTTAGTTAGAGTTAGAACATGCTAGGATTTAAAGTTAAGCATTTTATATTGGAGGAATTTGAAAGAGAGTTAACATAGATAAACTGAGGATAAGTGTGATCGGTAAGTCAGAAAACTCAAGAAAGACATCAATCAATTTATTCTAAATTTTATAATGAACAATGTCGTAATGTAAATATAAACTCATTATAAGCGGCACGGTAGCACAATGGTTAGCACTGTTGCTTCACAGCGCCAGGGTCCCAGGTTCGATTCCCGGCTTGGATCACTGTCTGTGCGGAGTCTGCACGTTCTCCATGCGCCTGCATAGGTTTCCTCCGGGTGCTCCGGTTTCCTCCCACAAGTCATCATAGATTATCATAGAATCTACAGTGCAGAAGGAGGCCATTCGGCCCATCGAGTCTGCACCGGCTCTTGGAAAGAACACCCTACCCAAGGTCAACACCTCCACCCTATCCCCATAACCCAGTAACCCCACCCAACACTAAGGACAATTTTGGGCACTAAAGGCAATTTATCATGGCCAATCCACCTAACCTGCACATCTTTGGACTGTGGGAGGAAACCGGAGCACCCGGAGGAAACCGGAGCACCCGGAGGAAACCCATGCACACACGGGGAGGATGTGCAGACTCCGCACAGACAGTGACCCAAGCCCGAATCGAACCTGGGACCCTGGAGCTGTGAAGCAATTGTGCTATCCACAATGCTACCGTGCTGCCCGAAAGTCCCGAAAGACGTGCTTGTTAGGTGAATTTGGCATTCTGAATTCTCCCTCAGTGTACCCGAACAGGCGCCGGAGTGTAGCGACTAGGGAATTTTCACAGTAACGTCATTGCAGTGTTAATGTAAGCCTACCTGTGACACTAATAAAGATTATTATTATAAGGAGTTTCTGATGTGCTATATTCAATATATTCTGAACTTCTTCCTTCCATACTATAATCATAGAATCATAGAATTTACAGTGTAGAAGGAGGCCATTCGGCCTATCAAGCCTGCATCAACCCTTGGAATGAGCACCCTACTTAAGCTCCCACCTCCATCCTATCCCTGTAACCCAGTAACCCCACCTAACATTTTTGGACACTAAGGCAAATTTAGCATGGCCAATCCACCTAACCTCTACACCTTTGGACTTGGGAGGAAACCGGAGCACCAGGAGGAAACTGACGCAGACGTACAATTTTTATAAAGATTCATCATATTTTTCACCTGTTTTACATCTGAAAATGTGCCTCTAACCTCGGGTTTTATGTCAGCACGGCTTTTCAGCACAGAAGGTCTATTCAGAAATTAGATGAAAACACATTAAAACCATGCAGTAAAAAGAGTGTTTGTCACTAGGTGTACCTAATTTGTTATTGTGTGTCTACCAGGTGATAGAGGTTGAACCTGAACCTGCCCACAGTGTTTTTGAAGATGGCACTCGGGAGCTGGAGCTGAAGATTAGTGCCATGGTGGATTACAGCGACTTTGAATGTACATGTGAAAGCATCATCTTCAAGGACACACTGTTGTACCAGACTCGAGTCTACACGTAAGTATCTTATGATTCAGTGGAGATTTTCTTTGTCCTCGAGGGCAACGTCAGTGAGGAGTTCCACCAAAATTATAACAGGAAATCAGGAGAATCCCTACAGAAATTCCAAGCACATCTTTGTTAATTTGCTCCTTTTTTAAAATCTTTGTTTCTTTGTTGAAAGTAACACTCTTGCTAAGATACAACCCCATGGTCTCCAACAACCTACCCACTGCTATGAAACTGCTCTTTATATCTGAAAACAGTGAATATCAGCAGGCTACATGAATGCAGGGGAATTACGGCTGAACTCAACCATGTTCTCATCAATACATAGATACATAGAAAATAAGAGAGGGAGGAGGCCTTTTGGCCCTTCGAACCGGCTCCGCCATTCATCACGATCATGGCTGATCATCCAACTCAATAGCCTAATCCTGCTTTCTCCCCATAGCCTTTGATTCCATTCTCCTCAAGTGCTATATCCAGCTGCCTCATGAATATATTCAAAGTTTTAGCATCAACTACTTCCTGTGGTAATGAATTCCACAGGCTCACCACTCTTTGTGTGAAGAAATGTCTCCTCATCTATGTTTGAAATGGTTTACCCTGAATCCTCAGACGGTGAGGATACCCTTATACTCACAGATTTTACAACAGGACTCACTAGGCCAGACTTTCATCTTAGAAGTGGGAGTTGACCCCCTCACCACTAGTGCCTGCCCACGATATTTTCACTGTGGAGAGTTGTAAATGGACTGGAGTCAGGGTGCTGCCTTCTGTACCCAGCCCAAGGCAGAGATCGAGGCGGGATGATGCTGGGGAGGCCAAGTTAAAAAGCCCGCCTCCATGTCCAAAGATATTGGCCCAATTCTGGAAGTCAATGTGAAGCCCTCTAACCCTCATAATTTCTGCCCCACCCCCTCCCCAACCACATTACGTCTAAGCCACCCCTTACCCTATATTCCCTTTATCCCACCTAAATCCCCCATATCCCAAATATGAACGCATCCAGTATACACTATATACAGAACTGTCGAGCACTATTAGAAAATCTTTAAGAAGCTCATAAATCATTCAAGGTCAACAAACAGCACTTCAATTTAAAAAAATCATAATCCACTTTTAAAAAATGACCTTAATTGCTCATTAATCTGTCAAATTAACCAATTCGCATTCCCCTGGACAGCTATGACAACAACTCCTGCCGAGCAAAATTCATTGTGAGTTTGGAACTCAGCCAAGATTCATAATGAGACTTAATTGTACAATTGTGATAATGTCACTGGGCTAGTAATCCAGAGACCCAGGCTAATGCTCTCGAGACATGGGTTTAAATCCCACCACTGCAACAGGTGGAACTTAAACTCAATTAATAAATCTGGAATTGAAAGCTTCTCTCGGCAATGGCGACCATGAAACTATCATTGGTTGGCACAAAAGCTCATCTGATTCACTGATGGCCTTTTAACGAAGGAAATCTGCCATACTTGCTCAGTCTGCTCTACATGTGAGCATGTGGTTGACTCATTACTGCCCACTGAAACGCCACTCAATGCAAGAGAAATTGGGATGGAGAACAAAATTCTGGCTTTGCTAGCAATGCTTACATCCATGAAAGAATTTATAAAATGTTGTCAGGAATTCACCACATTGTAGTATCCAGTGCTCTAATGTACTGCAATGCATCTGAAGAGTGTTCCACTTTCACATCGCTGTTCATTGCTTTCATGTCAAAAGTGCCAACCTAGAAAAGTCACTTTTTCATCACCATAAAAAAAGCATATATCGCTTATCAAAGAGCATTTGATGATGACATGTGAAGTTGGCATCTCCTTTCCTATTTACTTTTCATACAGTTCCCAACTCCAAACCTATGTTCACAAACATTCATAATACCTCCGTCCGAGCTGGTGTGTGAAACATACTGCCTTCCTTAAAACTTATGGCAAGCCTGAAATGCCCCTTTATGCAATGGAGCCGCAACATTCGACCAGCTGTGTATGGTTTGTGAACTGTCTCCTTTCCCGCACCAATGAAGATTGCCTGCATTGGATCTGGGAGCAGAAATCCCAGAATCACCATTTTAAAATCTACCACACACAGTTCAGCCCCACGTCGAGACAAGGAAATCCGGCACCTTGTTTCATGACCAATAACAACAATCCTATCTCACAACTCGTCCTCCTCCGACCCAGGACACCTGAAGTCAGTAGGGCGACCTTGGGCGGGATTCTCTGTTCCTGTTGATGCCGAAGCAGGATTCGTTGACTTTCACAACAGCAAAACTGGCGCTGAACCTGGACCGATTCTCGGACTGTTAAGGGGCTAGCACCGATACCACATGGAACACAATTGATTCCAATGAAAAACAGAGTTCTCTTGGGTATTGGGGTTCCCCTCTACCCTCATTTCTCCATACGGGACCCTGATTAGGTCTCATCGGCTGCATGGTAGCTTCCTTTTCGGTTTGGGGTGGTTGCTGCTGGACTGATTGTTCCCATACTCGGGATAAACACCAGAGAATCCATGCCTCATTATGCATGAGCTCGGCTGAATCAAAATTAACACAGGCTCTCTTGCCTTGCTCTGTGGCGTGGGAGACAAAAGTTCTTGCCCATTTAGTGGAGTTGGCGGCATCTAGGTTGGAGTGCACTAATTCACCAAACACCCCTTTAAAGTGTACCCAGAGGCAACTGGCAAAGGCAGTCGGGTGTTCCCCTTTCTTCTGTCGAGATTTATTTAACCCTTCTACGGGGTGGGTCCCCATTATTGTAGCTTATTGCAGTCAATATTGCTTCTTTCATTTCATCTAAACTTCCCTCTCCCACGTTTTGGGGAGATGGCAAGGCTGATCCCACAAGCTGACTAAGGCACATCACGATGAGTTTCACTTCCTCTCTCTCATCTAATCCGTACATTATCTTTTATTGCCTGATGTCTTCAAAGAAGCAGTGTGGGTCAGCAGTCGGCTCAAAGGTCGCGATTTCTTTACACGCTGTCGTGATCTTTACATGGGTATGTACAGAAGGGGTGATGGGTAATGGAAAGACCACTAGGGGGCAGCACTGTCGTGTATAAAAGGGGAAGCAAGCAGCCCTCTGGCCTCTGGGGGTGGATTAGACTGTGAGGAGAATAGAGGCAGAGATTTAGCTCAGGACTGCTAGTGTGGTCAGGCCTAGTTGTAGTGCATAGAAAGGTTGTAACCTTTCTACTAGTACAGTTCTTAAAGTAAGAACTCACGCAGTTATTTAAGTTGTGTTGCTCAATAAACCTTCTGTAAAACTTCTGGATGACTTTGAGCCTTCTTCCAAAGCCTCTACTGTCACTGAGTTGAGTAGCACAGATTACCTGCCTTACAGGTAACAAAACATGGTACCATGTTGGCTTTAATCGGACAGTACTAGATAGATTCGGTTAGAGACCAGAAAGAACCAAAACAAGCAGAAAAAGCAACGGGCCGGCCGCTTGACTGTGGAAGACTTCGCAGCATTTTGCTTCCAAACAACCTGCCGAAGCGATGGACCACACGCCACTTCCAGAGTTGCTGAAAACTACCGGTAATTTAAATAGTAACTGGAAATGTATAAACAGCAGCTTCAATTATACATGGCAGCTACAGACTTAAATGCAGCCTCCGATGGGAGAAAGATTGGGATATTACTCTCAACGGTAGGCTGGCAGCTGTAGACATTTATAACTCTTTTACGTATGGTGACAATGAAGATAAAACTAGCTTTCAAGAGATAATGGCAAAATGTGATGAACACTATAAATCACAGTCAAATGAAATCATGGAACGATTTAACCTATGTAACAGATTCAAAAAAAACGGGGAGACTACCTCTAATTTTGTCACAGATCTCCGCTTGCTAGCACAACGTTGTAACTGTGCTGATGTAACAGACTCCATCATCAGGGATCAATTAATCTATGGTCTCTCAGATGAAAATTTAAGGGAATCATTAATGCAGAAAAATGATTTAACTTTAAAAACTACCATAGCAAAATGCTTACAGCAAGATCAGAAAAACAGCAGTACCTGGAGGTTCTGGAGAAAAAAAACATGGAGAAAGTACTCCACGAGGTAGAAGATGTGAAAATCGTGGCCTCTCCGCACAGGCCTTCTTTTCCGGCCGCTGGCGCCCATTACAGCATGTCTGCGCAGGCGCGCAGTCAGGAGAAACGCAATCACGCAAGTTCCCGGTATGTGCATGCGCAAGAAGCTGCGCATGCGCAGTATGTATGTACCAAACCCAGCCAGAAGAGCGAGTCACGCATGCGCGATCGCTGCCGACGCGTGACGTCACGGGCGTCATGACGTGCTACCGCTGTGGCACCACCCATTTAAAAGGGAAATGTCCTGCACTGGGGAAAAGATGTTTAAAGTGCTCCAAGATGAATCATTTTGCCTCCCAGTGTCAGTCCACAGCCAAATATTACTCTCCAATGCAAAGACATGGAAACTTTAAGGTTCGCACAGTAGATGCAATGGACACTCAGACACCCAAAGAAAAATTTTCCAACCACAAAGAGTTCCACTCCTGGGAGAACACATACGGCATTGGAATCATAAATTCCACAGAGGAACCACACAAGCTGACCACACAGCCTCCATATACGCATACCATTGAATCCACAAGTGAATGGAGTGCCACGGTGCAAGTGAACAACTCCCCAATTACGTTCAAACTTGACACGGGAGCATCCGCGAACTTGATGACAAGCAAAGATCTCGCATCCATCCCAGGGACACACGAGATGATACCTGCTGCATGCAAGTTAACAGACTACAATGGCAACCAGATCACCTCGAGGGGATCATGCCACCTACAAGTAGTTAATAAGAAAGTCACGAAAGGACTACGTTTTGAGATCGTGGACGACAAACGAATGTCGTTGTTAGGTTCTCAAGCCTGCAAGGATTTGCGGCTGATACAAAGGATTTTCATGAACACTGTTGACTCATTATGACTGGCCGATGCCATCCAGCTGCTTCTCAGTGAGTATCCTGACGTCTTTTGTGGCATGGGTACGTTACCCTACAAGTACAAAATCCTGCTCAAAGACGATGCAACACCGGTCATTCATGCACCAAGGAGGGTACCAGCTCCGTTGCGGGACAAGCTAAAAGCAGAACTCCAATGCCTCCAATCTCAAGGCATCATATCGCAGGTCACACAGACGACTGACTGGGTCAGCTCGTTGGTGTGTCAAGAAGCCGTCCGGTGAACTCAGAATCGGTTTAGATCCCAAAGACTTGAACAAAAATATTGGCAGGGAGCACTACCCTATCCCTAAGCGAGAGGAGATAACGAGCGAAATGCCGAAGGCTCGCATATTCACCAAACTTGATGCCTCACAAGGCTTCTGGCAGTTGCAGCTCGATGATTCCAGCCGACTGCTGTGTACCTTCAACACACTCTTTGGACAATACTGTTATAATCGTATGCCTTTCGGGATTATCTCTGCATCTGAAATATTTCACAGAATTATGGAGCAGATGACGGAGGGCATTGAAGGCGTCCACGCATATGTTGATGACATTATAATATGGTCAACGACAGAGGAAGACCACATTGCTCGGTTAAAACAAGTCTTCCAAAGAATCCACCAATTTGGGCTGAAGCTCAACCAAGCCAAGTGCACCTTTGAACGTTCATATCTGACCTTCCTGGGTGACACAATATCAGAGCACGGGGTAAAGCCGGACGCTAAGAAGATCGCAGCAATTCAGAACATGCAGCGGCCACGTGACAAGAAAGCGGTGCTCCGGTTTCTTGGATTCATCAACTTCCCAGGCATGTTCATATCAAACCTAGGAGCACGGACGATGGCGTTACGACAAGTCATAAGGAAGGACACAGAGTTTGACTGGACTCCACGCCACCAAGACGAGGGGGTGGATCTGAAGCACCAATTGATTGCAGCTCCAACGCTGGCATTCTTCGATCCAACAAAACCCACAAAGATCTCCTCCGACGACAGTCAACATGGAATTGCTGCCGTGCTACTTGAACAGAATGACCAGTTGGACTGGGCCCAGTGGCTTACGCTTCTCGAGCAATGACCGCCATGGAGCACAGATAGAGAAGGAGTGCCTGGGATTGATCACGGGTATAACAAAATTCCATCACTATGTGTCTGGTCTTCCCACATTTCTAGTGGAGGCTGATCATAGGCCACTGGTCAACATTATCAACAAAGATCTCAATGACATGACGCCGCAACTACAACGCATGTTGATGAAGTTGAGGAGGTACGACTTCAAGCTGGTCTACACTCCTGGGAAGGACCTTATAATAGGTGACACCTTAACCCGAGCCATTGATGCTAACAGTCCACCTCCAGCTTCCATTAATAATGTAGAAGCTCATGCACAGTGGTGCAGAGAGACACTCCAGGCAATGGATGAGAGGCTGCAGCAAATTCGTCAGGCGACACGAGGTCATGCACAACCTTCAGCATGACTGGCCAAGAGGGCAGTGCCCACAGTTCCAAAACGTCAAAACTGAACTGTCCGTGGTGGATGGCATCATACTGCGAAATGACAGAATCGTCATTCCTCGGGTGTTCCGGGTGGACATGCTCCGCAGGATTCATGAGGGGCACCTTGGTGTGGAGAAGCGCAAAAGAAAAGCGAGGAAATCTGTGTACTGGCCTGGGATAAACGAGGACATAACAAACATGGTGCTCACATGTGACACGGGCCAAAAACATCGACCGGCACAATGCAAGGAGCCACTCCAGCAGCTTGAGATGGCTACGTCACCGTGGGATAAAGTTGGCATCGACTTGTTTCATTCCATGGGTCGACACTATGTTCTTCTCATCGATTATTACTCCAACTTTCCGGAAGGAATGAAACTCCCAGATCCCACATCAGCGTCAGTTATCAAAGCCTGCAAGGAAACCTTCTCGGGGCATGGCAAACCACAGACGATCATGTCCGACAATGGTCCTTGCTTTCCAAGCTGGGAGTGGTTGGAATTCTCAGAAAAATACAACTTCAAGCACGTGACATCGAGTCCACACTTTCCTCAATCGAATGGCAGGGTGGAGAAAGGTGTCCCCATTATTAAGCAACTGATCAGCAAGGCCACTGACTCAAATTCCGACATACACTTGGCTTTTTTGTCATATCGTTCATCGCCTTTGAGCTCTGGGCTGTCACCGGCTCAAATGCTCTTCAATCGAGATGTGAGGACAACGCTACCGGCGTTACACTTCGCCAATCCAGATCACTCGCCAGTCCTGGACAAGATGCGTCACCAACGTCACGGACAAAAGCAGCACTATGACCGGCATGCGAAAGTGCTGCATCCGTTAGCGATCAACGACATGGTTAGATTGCGACAACCTGGTGGAGGTTGGTCGAACATGGCAATGGTGCTCCACCAAGTATCGCCACGATCATACGTTGTGAAGTCTGATGACTGTTTCGATGCAATCGGCGAGACCTGCTGAAATTCCACCACACCAACCTGCATTTCCGACGTTAGATCTGCAGGACGCTATCATGCGACATCCTGGGACACCAGCAGTTGGTGCCAAATGGACATAAAAACCCCTGGGTCTCCATGCCCACTCAGGAGGTCTACCTGAATCAGACGTGCACCCAACCATCTGAACTTGTGAACATGAACTGATACAATCATTACTCTCTGTTCTGTATTTGTGCATGAAACTAACTGTGTTTGATTTTTTTAGCTACAGCTCTGCAACTATGAAAAAAAAATGTGAAAGATGGGGATGTAGTGATCTTTACATGGGTATGTACAGGAGGGGCTGATGGGTAATGGAAAGACCACTAGGGACAGCACTGGCGTGTATAAAAGGGGAAGCAAGCAGCCCTCTGGCCTCTGGGGGTGGATTAGACTGTGAGGAGAACAGAGGCAGAGATTTAGCTCAGGGCTGCTAGTGTGGTCAGGCCTAGTTGTAGTGTATAGAAAAGTTGTAACCTTTCTACTAGTACAGTTCTTAAAGTAAGATCTCAAGCAGTTATTTAAGTTGTGTTGCTCAATAAATCTTCTGTAAAACTTCTGGATGACTTTGAGCCTTCTTCCAAAGCCTCTACTGTAACTGAGTCGAGTAGCACAGATTACCTGCCTTACAGGTAACAAAACACACGTGTCACTCAGTTGGGTTACTGTGAGCAGGGTTGCTTAAGTGAGAGCTGAGCCTGGGGAATTCCCTCTCCTTCTCTCTGTGGTGACTGGGTGCATCGGTACTGGGTTTGTGGTAGAGCGGTGGTGCAGTCAGTGTGGTTGTTTCTAGGAGTGGTGGTGGCGATCCCTACTCTCAGTCCTCATGATGTACATTTTGACGCTTTCCTGTAACTAGTCAATCTGCCATATCTTCCTCCTCTTCCTCAACTGTTCCGAAGGTATACATAAAACCGTTGGAACTGAGAGTAATTTCTCGCTGTCACTTGGAGTGGTCAGCGGTTGTTTGTTGCTGTTCGTTATTAGTCTGATGGAGCGCTTTTGGCGCTGCTTGCAAGTTGGTACACTTCGCTTCTAAATGAGTGACCTTGTGCTCAGCTTCTTCTCTTACCAAGTTGGGTGCCTCGGTAGGCTTTCTCACACTGGGTCTGAAAGCTGCCCAAATGTATCAGGTTAGCCTGGTTCATTTGCTTCAAGTCTTCTATTTCCTTGTCTTTCTCAGCTAATTTTGCCTGTTGCTGTTCTTTTAATTTCCTTATCTCCTCCTCCTGTTCCTTCTTAAGTTTCTCCATTTCTCCCTCCTTCTCCTCTAGCTGTCCACAGACAGCCTTTGGGACCCCCTCGGTGCCTATAAATTGCATCAAGCAGCACACTACAGCTATCGGTTTTCCATGCTTTGCAGCACGTTTCCCATGTGCTTTGTTTAGGTCCTCCCACCAAGCCTGTCCTGTTGCTCCAGGACCTGTCTCGGTATTCAAACAAAATTCTGCCCATAGAGGTCACCCTTTCCTCTTAATATATTTTTGTATCTTCTCTTCCCATATGAGACACTTATCTACCACTAACATCTGTTCTCCCATAATTTAAGAACAAGGGGGTAGGGAGTCAATTGGACTCAAGTACAACAAAGTGTTATCTAGTTTTCCATTAGCAGGCAAGAGCATGTGGGCCAAGTGAGGGAAAATAGAGAAAGGGACATGAAAGTGGGCCTGTCCTCTGTTACGACACTCTGAGCAAGTGCAAGGTCAATTCTAGCCTCACTTGTCCCAGCATCACAACAGAAGTGAATTAATCAATAATTCTTTAAAAAATTCCTGACGTCTTTGGCCCTTACAGTCATCAGGTTTGTCAGTTGAAACACAATTACTGTTAATTAAAACAAGAATAACAATGAAATATACAGTAAATATAACTGGATAACAACAAACTAACCTACTACCCCTTTTTGTCTGGTTTAGCACAGTGGGCTAAATAGCTGGCTTGCAAAGCAGAACAATGCCAGCAGCGCGGGTTCAATTCCTGTACCGGCCTCCCCGAACAGACGCCGGAATGTGGCGACTAGGGGCTTTTCACAGTAACTCCATTGAAGCCTACTTGTGACAGTAAGCGATTATTATTATTATTTTTACTTCCCCACCCTCTACCCACACAGGCAAGACAGACAAATACAGAGGGGGGAAGGGGGGGAAATAATAAGGACGAAGGTCAAAACACAAGATTCTTTGCTTCCAAAGGTGTTCTTTAGCACTCTTTCCTCAGTGCATGCTCGCTGATTAAGTCCTTGGGCGAGATTCTCCATCGGCGGGATAGTGTGGCGGTGGCCACAATGGGAAACCCCATTGGCTGGCTGCCAAGTTGGAGGATCCCACTGCCGGCGTGGGTGGGGTGGGGATGGGGGGGGGGGGGGTTTGGGGGCGCGGCGGGTCTGGTGGTACGGAGAGTCCCGTCCCTTGCTTCTTAGCCTGTAATGATCTTTTCTGTAGTTTATCAATATATTACTCACCGCTTTTCCTGGAGAAGCCCCTTTGCTTCACATCAAACTCTGCTTTCAATTTATAGTTCATTTTCAGGCCTCTGCCTTTTCTGGAGAGAGAGTTGGTCAGTTCATACCTACCTTTTCTCTGGAGAGAGTTGGTCATTTCCCCCTGCTTGCACAGCCTGTAATGGTTCTCCTATACATCGATTCATCCAGGCTCTCTGCCAGTTCAGAAACACAGCCTTCTTGTAGAAAACGGAGAGGAGAGAATAGCAGTCCTTCCTCCGAGCAACAAGGAGTCACACTGAAACCAAAATTCAACCCTTGAAGCTCTGAAACATTTCAGTGGTATCAGATCGAATCACCACCTGTTAACAGGCAGAGCACAGACTTTTCGACCAACTCATTGGCCACCAATTCAACCGAGTTATCACTGATGTCAGCACAGCTTTCTGGATACTTATGTTTGAGTTAAAGGTAAAGACTGTTTTGCCTTAAAAATCACAGGTTCATTAAACATCCACAGATCAAAAAATGTAACAGCAAAAACAATTGAAAGGGGAATTAAGGGAATAAATAAGAACAAACAGGAAGGACCCTTACACTTCAAAATGATTCCACTCATGACCCTCTGCCTCCCCAGCACCCCAAGTTAGGGCCTCACATGTTCCCTGCTGTTCTAATGACCAAGTCTCTCCATGCACAAGCATGTGGGGCAGTGACAAAGGGGCACTAATATTGTCCAGAGCTGCGAGGACATTGGTCAGTAGCACCTGAGCAGAGGAGGGCTCGGAACAGCTTGTCTCTGTGCACCATAAAGGAATAACAGAAAAAAAGGATTTGTACCTGCACAAGGATATTTGTTTGGCTGTTTAAGACTGTGAAATTATCATTTTTCTGTTCAAGAATAAACTTTATCTCAAAACTCCATTGTCTCATTCTCCCCATTTTGCCTTCCCACTATCAAGTGGCCTCCTACTTTATGAAGAATGATATGATAAAAAGATGAGGAATGGACATCTGAGCGAGATGGATTGTTGCTTTATGCTGCAAATGAGGGATGGCGGTGGCAAGGGTACCATGAGTCCATGATTGCTGGTTAATTGTCTCGGATTAACTGAATCAGGCCTGAATGAGTCCATGTTCGGCATTCTTGACCGCCAAGGGAGTAGCTCAAGTGCCCCTCACCACTTTAGGCCACTCTTGTGCCTTCAAAAGATCCTCATTTTCCATCTCCAACTCCTCCTCCTTGTTGAGCTCCTTCATTTTGTGAAGTAGACTGGAATGAAATCTTTACTCTGTTTTAGATTTATTCATGGAGTAAAACATTGTAAGTGTGTAACCTCCTAACTCTACTTCCCCACCAGTGTCAATAACTGTCCCTTCATTTGTGCTCAAGTCATGATCCAATCAATACCCTTTCCCTGTATGTATTTCACATAAATAGATAGAATTAAAACTCCTACCTCTGAAGATGTTCTGGGGTTATTACTTATCTCCTTGGTTGATGAATATTGTTGGGCGTTCTGAGGGAACCTTGAACGCCACTTCTATGCAATTTGCAGCTCCATGAGCCTGTGGGATTCTAGCTTGAGTGACAAGCCTCACTGACCCTTGATTATTTATTTAAACGTGGAGAGGGGCTGCCAATGTCATCGCCTGCCCACCCTGTATTGTAGGGATTAGCTTGGAGGTGGGTGGGAAGGTGGTGAGGTGGCCACTCGCTTTATTTTGCGTGCACCCCGGCCAAAGATACATCCGGAGGGGGCACATTAAAATGCAACCCCATGTCTCTAGGGTATTAGCATGGGCCCCTGGACTATTACTGTACTTTAAAAAAATTGACAAGAATAAGGTTTCGCGCAACAATTTGGCAACTATTATCGGACACCTGGTTGGTGCTTTAATACTCAGATTGAGTGCTTGTTGTCAGGAATACAGCTTTTGAAAGCTTGTATGTAGTGGCTTATGTCAAATGAACCGGTTTAGCTCAGCTGGCTGGACAGCTGCTTCATGATTCAGAGTAAAGCCAACAGCGTGGGTTCAATTCCTGTACCAACTGAGGTTATTTATGAAGGCCCTGCCTTCTCAACCTTGCCTGAGGTGTGGTGATCTTCAGGTTAAATCACCACCTGCTGCCTCGCCCCCTCAAAGGGGAAAGCAGCCCATGGTCATCTGGGACTATGGCAACTTTACTTCATAAAAAATTACACCTTCAGGGTGTCCTAGGGAGGATAGAAAATATAGCGTGCAAATTCATTGTGGCATCTGAAAATGTAAAAAATTGTCTCAAAGTTGAACACTTTTTGAAGGGATCGCTGATGAACAATGTAATTCGGTTCGGCATCAATAGTCAGGAACATCCTCATTGGAAAATGTGGAGCTAGCCCTGCAGATGTCCCTGCAATAATGAAAGCATTGTGCAATCTGTCACAATTAATTACTCGGGCACAGGTAGTGACAGTCCATCTCCATTCCGTTTCACAGAATGTAGCCATGGTTTTGTGCTCGCAATTTGATAACTGCATTATTGACTTCCAGGAATCACTGTTGAGAGATAATCCACAAGCTCAGTGAAAAACTTAAAGTTGTTATGACTGCAGCTAAGAATTTTTTGCCAGAACCTTCAACTGTTAGAATCATAGAATCCCTACAGTGCAGAAGGAGGCCATTCAACCCATCAGCTATTCCCTCAATGAAACACAATGTAAACTTGACTCAGAAATAACAGGAAACATTCTTTCCCCTCCATTTATTCCACACTTCTATTGTCTGTGGCCAGTTCCAGAGGATTTTATTTGCACCGTAAAGGATAGAAAACATTTAGCTTGCCTCAAAAACGTCAAAATATTTATGTTTTCAATTATTTTGTTGAACTAATTCAAGTTGACTGAGGAAAAGAGTGACAGTACAAACCGAAAAGTAAAGAAAAGTTGGGATCTCCTAGGATGTAGGAGAGCATTGCTGTGTTGGGTACTCTGGATCTGTGGAGACTGCGTTTACCTGAGCAGTAACATAGACAGGCTACCAACACTTGTAATAGTACAACTCTATTTTATTTAACTAAGAGCTGTTAAACATACTTGCACTGTGGGTCGACAGTATGTTAGATTGACTGAAGGCCTATGCCTAACCTGACCAGCCTATACTGCCAACACGTGGTGGATGTTTGTGCTACTGACTGCGGGCTCTGGCTGTATCCCGAATGAGCAGGAAAACTAGTGCCCTCTGTCTTTATAGTGACCGTGCCCTAACTGGTGATTGGTTGCTGTGTTGTGTGTGTTGATTAGTCTTGCAGTGTGTCAGTCAGTGTGTGTCTCTGCACCATCATATACTGATGTGTATATTATGACAAGCATTTCTAAGAGTGTAGCATGTGGTGGTTATACTGCTGGAAAGAACAATGGCCATTTTGTGCTGCCTCCCAATGCGGAGCATTGTTAAGCAGCTCACTCCTGTACTTCTGTGTTCAGGACACATCCTTGCTCACCTACATGGATGAGTCAGGGGATCACTTACTTTGCCTCCCTTTTAAATCACACCGGGGTGTTGGAATTTTTAAAAATTCATTAACAGGATGTGGGTGTAGCTAGTTCGGCCAGCATTTATTGCCCATCCCCAGTTGCACTTCAGAAGGTGGTGGTGAGTTGCCTTTTTGAACTGCTGCAATTTTTGAGGTGTAGGTACACCCACTGTGCTGTTAGAGAGGGAGTTCCAGATTTTTGACCCAGCGACAGTGAAGGAACAGTGATATATTTCCAAGTCAGGGTGGTGAGTGTCTCGGAGGGAAACCCCCAGGTGGTGGGGTTCCCAGGTATCTGCTGCTGTTGTCCTTCTAGATGGTAGGGGCCGTAGGTTTGGAAGGTGCTGTCTGAGGAACCTTGTGAATTACTGCAGTGCATCTTCTACATAGCTGCCACTGTTCATGGAGAGTTTGAATGTCTGTGAAACACGGCACGGTAGCACAGTAAGCAACAGTACTGTTGCTTCACAGCTCCAGGATCTCAGGTTCGATTCCCGGCTGGGGTCACTGTCTGTGTGGAGTCTGCACGTTCTCCCAGGTCTGTGTGGGTTTCCTTCGGATGCTCCGGTTTCTTCCCACAGCCCAAAGATTTGCAGGTAAGGTGGGTTGGCCATGCTAAATTGCCCTTAGTGTCCAAAAAGATTAGGTGGGGTTACGGGGATAGGGTGGAGGTGTGGGCTGAAGTAGGATGCTCTTTACGAGGGTTGGTGCAGACTAGATGGGCCGAATGGCCTCCTCCTGCACTGTAAATTCTATGATTCAGTAAAATTGGGAGCAATTAAGTGGACTACTTCGTCCTGAATGGTGTTGAGATTCTTGAGAGTAGTTGGAGCTGTACTCATCCAGGCAAGAGGAGAGGATTCCATTACATTCTTGCCTTGTGCCTTGTAGATGGTGGGCAGGCGTTTGGAGGTTAGGAGGTGAGTTGCTCTCTGTAGGATTCCTAGCCTTTGACCTGCCCTGATAACTACAGTATTAATATGGCTAGTCCAGTTCAGTTTCTGATCAACGATAAACCCCAGGATGTTGATTGTGGTGGATACAATGATTACATAGAACATAGAACATAGAACAATACAGCGCAGTACAGGCCCTTCGGCCCACGATGTTGCACCGAAACAAAAGCCATCTAACCTACACTATACCATTATCATCCATATGTTTATCCAATAAACTTTTAAATGCCCTCAATGTTGGCGAGTTCACTACTGTAGCAGGTAGGGCATTCCACGGCCTCACTACTCTTTGCGTAAAGAACCTACCCCTGACCTCTGTCCTATATCTATTACCCCTCAGTTTAAGGCTATGTCCCCTCGTGCTAGCCATTTCCATCCGCGGGAAAAGGCTCTCACTGTCCACCCTATCTAACCCTCTGATCATTTTGTATGCCTCTATTAAGTCTCCTCTTAACCTTCTTCTCTCTAACGAAAACAACCTCAAGTCCATCACCCGTTCCAAAGCCTCCACATCCTTCCTATAATGCAGTGACCAGAACTGTACGCAATACTCCAAATGCGGCCGTACCAGAGTTCTGTACAGCTGCAACATGACCTCCTGACTCCGGAACTCAATCCCTCAACCAATAAAGGCCAACACTCCATAGGCCTTCTTCACAACCCTATCAAGCTGGGTGGCAACTTTCAGGGATCTATGTACATGGACACCTAGATCCCTCTGCTCATCCACACTTTTAAGAACTTTTCCATTAGCCAAATATTCCACATTCCTGTTTTTCCTTCCAAAGTGAATCACCTCACACTTATCTACATTAAACTCCATTTGCCACCTCTCAGCCCAGCACTGCAGCTTATCTATATCCCTCTGTAACCTGCTACTTCCTTCCACACTATCGACAACACCACCGACTTTAGTATCGTCTGCAAATTTACTCACCCACCCTTCTGCGCCTTCCTCTAGGTCATTGATAAAAATGACAAACAGCAACGGCCCCAGAACAGATCCTTGTGGTACTCCACTTGTGACAGAACTCCATTCTGAACATTTCCCATCAACCACCACCCTCTGTCTTCTTTCAGCTAGCCAATTTCTGATCCACATCTCTAAATCACCCTCAATCCCCAGCCTCCGTATTTTCTGCAATAGCCTACCGTGGGGAACCTTATCAAATGCTTTGCTGAAATCCATATACACCACATCAACTGCTCTACCCTCGTCTACCTGTTCAGTCACCTTCTCAAAGAACTCGATAAGGTTTGTGAGGCATGACCTACCCTTCACAAAGCCATGCTGACTATCCCTGATCATATTATTCCTATCTAGATGATTATAAATCTTGTCTCTTATAATCCCCTCCAAGACCTTACCCACTACAGATGTGAGGCTCACCGGTCTATAGTTGCTGGGGTTGTCTCTGCTCCCCTTTTTGAACAAAGGGACCACATTTGCTATCCTCCAGTCCTCTGATTGTAATGCCATTGAATGTCAAGGAATGATAGTTAAATCTTCTCTTGTAGGAGATGGTCATTGCCTGGCACTTCTGTGGCGCGAATGTAACTTGACACTTGTCAGCCCAAGCCTGGATATTGTCCAGGTCTTACTGCAATTGGACATGGACTGCTCCATCAGGTGCCGCGAATGGTGCTGAATAGTGTGCAATCATCCGCAAACATCCCCACTTCTGACCTTATGGCAGAAGGGAGGTCATTGATGAAGCAGCTGAAGATGGTTGGGCCTAGGACATTCACCTGAGGAACTCCTGCAGTGATTTCCTGGAGCTGAGATGATTGACCTCCATCTTCCTTTTTGCCAGGTATGACTCCAACCAGCAGAGAGTTTTCCCCCTGATTCACATTGACTCCAGTTTAGCTAGGGCTCCTTGATGCCGCACTTGGTCAAATGCTGCCTTGATGTCACGGGCAGTCACTCTCACCTCACCTCTGGCATTTAGCTATTTGTTCCGTTTCTTGTGTACAGGACTCACCTGGACAAGTTTTCACATTTCCGGATAGATGCCAGTATTGTAGCTGTACTGGCACAGCTTGGCTAGGGGTGTGGCAAGTTATGGAGCAGAAGTCTTCAGTACTATTGCTGGGATATTGTCAGGGTCCATAGCTTTTGCAGTATCCAGTGCCTTCAGCCTGAAACGCTATCGTTCGAGTACTTTAGATGGGTCCGTTTTTGTCCAATGTGTGCAGGAGGGTTTCGTGACACAGTATGTAGATAGGCCAACGAGAAGCGAGGCTATATTGGATTTGGTACTGGGTAATGAACCAGGACAGGTGTTAGATTTGGAGGTAGGTGAGCACTTTGGTGATAGTAACCAAAATTCGATTACGTTTATTTTAGTGATGGAAAGGGATAGGTATATACCGCAGGGCAAGAGTTATATCTGGGGGAAAGGCAATTATGATGAGAAGAGGCAAGACTGAGGATGCATCAGATGGAGAGGAAAAATGCAGGGGATGGGCACAATGGAAATGTGGAGCTTGTTCAAGGAACAGCTACTGCATGTCCTTGATAAGTATGTACCTGTCAGGCAGGGAGGAAGTGGTCGCGCGAGGGAACCGTGGTTTACTAAAGCAGTCGAAACACTTGTCAAGAGGAAGGAGGCTCATGTAAAGATGAGACATGAAGGTTCAGTTAGGCCGCTCGAGAGTTACAAGTTAGCTAGGAAGGACCTAAAGAGTGAGCTAAGAAGAGCCAGGAGGGGACATGAGAAGTCTTTGGCAGTTAGGATCAAGGATAACCCTAAAGTTTTCTACAGATACGTCAGGAATAAAAGAATGACTAGGGTAAGAGTAGGGCCAGTCAATGACAGTAGTGGGAAGTTGTGCGTGGAGTCCAAGTAGATAGGAGAGGTGTTAAATGAATATTTTTCGTCAGTATTCACACAGCAAAAAGACGACAATGTTGTCGAGGAGAATACTGAGATTCAGGCTACTAGACTAGAAGGGCTTGAGGTTCATAAGGAGGAGGTGTTAGCAATTCTGGAAAGTGTGAAAATAGATAAGTCCCCTGGGCTGGATGGGATTTATC
Organism: Scyliorhinus torazame; assembly: GCF_047496885.1. Lineage (NCBI taxonomy): Eukaryota > Metazoa > Chordata > Chondrichthyes > Carcharhiniformes > Scyliorhinidae > Scyliorhinus > Scyliorhinus torazame. The sequence goes on from NC_092716.1 coordinate 115,865,066, forward strand.
CTCGGATTCTCTGGGAAGCTAGGGAGGAGATTGCTGATCCTTTGGCTTTGATCTTTAAGTCATCTTTGTCTACAGGAATAGTGCCAGAAGACTGGAGGATAGCAAATGTTGTCCCCTTGTTCAAGAAGGGGAGTGGAGACAACCCCGGTAACTATAGACCAGTGAGCCTTACTTCTGTTGTGGGCGAAATCTTGGAAAGGTTTATAAGAGATAGGATATACAATCATCTGGAAAGGAATAATTTGATTAGAGATAGTCAACACGGTTTTGTGAAGGGTAAGTCGTACCTCACAAACCTTATTGTGTTCTTTGAGAAGGTGTTCAAACAGGTGGATGAGGGTAAAGCAGTTGATGTGGTGTATATGGATTTCAGTAAAGCGTTTGATAAGGTTCCCCACGGTAGGCTACTGCAGAAAATACGGAGGCATGGGATTCAGGGTGATTTAGCAGTTTGGATCAGAAATTGGCTAGCTGGAAGAAGACAAAGGGTGGTGGTTGATGGGAAATGTTCAGACTGGAGTCTAGTTACTAGTGGTGTACCACAAGGATCTGTTTTGGGATCACTGCTGTTTGTCATTTTTGTAAATGACCTGGAGGAGGGCGTAGAAGGATTGGTGAGTAAATTTGCAGATGGCACTAAAGTCGGTGGAGTTGTGGACAGTGCGGAAGGATGTTACAAGTTACTGAGGGACATAGATAAGCTGCAGCGCTGGGCTGAGAGGTGGCAAATGGAGTTTAATGCAGAAAAGTGTGAGGTGATTCATTTTGGAAGGAATAGCAGGAAGACAGAGAACTGGGCTAATGGTAAGATTCTTGGCAGTGTGGATGAGCAGAGAGATCTCGGTGTCCATGTACATAGATCCCTAAAAGTTGCCACCCAGGTTGAGAGGGTTGTTAAGAAGGCGTACGGTGTGTTAGCTTTTATTGGTAGAGGGATTGAGTTTCGGAGCCATGAGGTCATGTTGCAGCTGTACAAAACTCTGGTGCAGCCGCATTTGGAGTATTGCGTGCAATTCTGGTCGCCGCATTATAGGAAGGATGTGGAAGCATTGGAAAGGGTGCAGAGGAGATTTACCAGAATGTTGCCTGGTATGGAGAGAAGATCTTATGAGGAAAGGCTGAGAGACTTGAGGCTGTTTTCGTTAGAGAGAAGGTTAAGAGGTGACTTAATTGAGGCATACAAGATGATTAGAGGTTTGGATAGAGTGGACAGTGAGAGCCTTTTTCCTCGGATGGTGATGTCTAGCACGAGGGGACATAGCTTTAAATTGAGGGGAGATAGATATAGGACAGATGTCAGAGGTAGGTTCTTTACTCAGAGAGTAGTAAGGGCGTGGAATGCCCTGCCTGCAACAGTAGTGGACTCGCCAACACTGAGGGCATTCAAATGGTCATTGGATAGACATATAGACGATAAGGGAATAGTGTAGATGGGCTTTAGAGTGGTTTCACAGGTCCGCGCAACATCGAGGGCCAAAGGGCCTGTACTGCGCTGTAATGTTCTATGTTCTATGTTTCTTCATCTCACGTGGAGTGAATCGTATTGGTTGAAGACTGACATCTGTGATGCTGGGGACCTCTGGAGGTGACCAAGACGGATTATCCACTCGGTACTTCGGCTGAAGATTGTTGTGAATGCCTCAGCCTTGTCTTTCCACATATATGCTGGGCGCCTCCATCATTGAGGATGGAGATATTTGTGGAGCCTCTTTCTCCAGTGAGTTGCTGAATTGTCCATCAGCATTCACAGCTGGATGTGGCAGGACTACAGAGCTTAGATCTGATACGTCCATTGTGGAATTGCTTAGCTCTGTCTATTAGTTGCTGCATATGCTGTTTGACACACAAGTAGTCCTTGGTGGTAATGGTAGAGTGGGGGATATGCTGGACCATGAGGTTGCAGATTGTGGTTGAATACAATTCTGCTGCTGCTGATGGCCCACAGCGCCTCATGGATGCCCAGACTTGAGTTTCTAGATCTGTTCGAAGTCTATCACAATTAGCTCGGTGGCAGTGCCACACAATATGATGGAGGGTATCCTCAATGTGAAGACAGTACTTTGTCTCCACAAGGACAGTGCAATGGTAACTTCGACCGATACTGTCATGGACAGATGCATCTGCAGCAGGCAGTTTGGTGAAGATGAGGTCAAGTATGTTTTTCCCTCTTGTTGGTTCCCTCATCACCTGCTGCAGTCCCAGTCCAGCAGCTATGTCCTTTAGAACACAGCCAGTTCGGTCTGTGGTGGTATTACTGAGCCACTCTTGGTGATGGACATTGAAGTTCCCCACTCAGAGTGTACTCTGCACCCTTGCCACCCTCAGTGCTTCCTCCAAGTAGTGTTTAACATGGAGGAGTACTGATTCATCAGCTGATAGTGGCCGATACGTGATAATCAGCAGGAGGATTCCCTGCCTATGTTTAACCTGAAGACTTCATGGGGTCCAGAGCCGACATCGAGGACTCCCAGGGCAACTCCCTCACCACTGTACACCACTGTGCCGCCACCTCTGCTGGGTCTGTCCTGCCAGTGAGACAGGACATACTGAGGAATGGTGAGAGTAGTGTCTGGTACTTTGTCTGTAAGGTATGATTATGTGAGTATGATTATGTCAGGCTGTTGCTTAACTAGTCTGTGGGACAGCTCTATGACTTTGGCACAAGCCCCCAGATGTTAGTAAGGAGGACTTTGCAGTGTCGGCAGGGCTGGGTGTGCCGTTGTTGTTTCAGGTGCCTGGTTCGATGCCGGATGATCCGTCTGGTTTCATTCCTTGTTTATGTTTTCGTCGAGGTTGAATGCAACTGAGAGGATTGCTGGGACATTTTAGATGGCATTTGAGAGTCAAACACAAGGATGGCAGATTTCCTTTCCCTAGAGGACATTAGTGAACCAGGTGGGTTTTTATGGCAATCAAAAATATTCATCATTAGTCTTTTAATTCCAGATATTATATTGAGTTTACATTCCATCACCTGCCATGGTGGGATTTCAACCCGGGTCTCCAGATCATTATCCTGGGTCTCTGGATTACTAGTCCAGCGACAATACCACTCTGCCACTGCCTCTCCTATCAATCCCGATGATAGGCATTGCTGGCTAGACCAGCATTTATTGTCCATCCATAATTGCCCTTGAGAAGGTGATGACGCACTGCCTCCTTGAACCGCTGCAGTCCATGTAGTGTAGGTACACCCACAGTGCTGTTCGGGAGAAAATTGCAGAATTTTGACCCAGCAACAGTGAAGGAATGGAAATATGTTGCCAAGTCAGGATGGTGAGTGACTTAGAGGGGAATCTCTAGGTGATGGTGTTCCCATGTGTTTAGAACATAGAACATAGAACGATACAATGCAGTACAGGCCCTTCGGCCCACGATGCTGCACCGACATGGGAAGTCAAAAAACAAAAGCCATCTAACCTACACTATGCCATTATCATCCATATGCTTATCCAATAAACTTTTAACTGCCCTCAATGTTGGCGAGTTCACGACTGTTGCAGGTAGGGCATTCCACGGCCTCACCACTCTTTGCGTAAAGAACCTATCTCTGACCTCTGTCCTATATCTAGTACCCCTCAGTTTAAGGCTATGTCCCCTCATGCTAGCCATTTCCATCCGCGGGAGAAGGCTCTCACTGTCCACCCTATCTAACCCCCTGATCATTTTGTATGCCTCTATTAAGTCTCCTCTTAACCTTCTTCTCTCTAACGAAAACAACCTCAAGTCCATCAGCCTTTCCTCATAAGATTTTCCCTCCATACCAGGCAACATCCTGGTAAATCTCCTCTGCACCCGCTCCAAAGCTTCCACGTCCTTCCTATAATGAGGTGACCAGAACTGTACGCAATTCTCCAAATGCGGCTGCACCAGAGTTTGGTACAGCTGCAACATGACCTCATGGCTCTGAAACTCAATCCCTCTACCAATAAAGGCCAACACTCCATAGGCCTTCTTCACAACCCTATCAACCTGGGTGGCAACTTTCAGGGATCTATGTACATGGACACCGAGATCCCTCTGCTCATCCACACTTCCAAGAATTTTACCATTAGCCAAATATTCCGCATTCCTGTTCTTCCTTCCGAAGTGAATCACCTCACACTTCTCTACATTAAACTCCATTTGCCACCTCTCAGCCCAGCTCTGCAGCTTATCTATGTCCCTCTGTAACCTGCAACATCCTTCCGCACTGTCGACACCCCCACCGACTTTAGTGTCGTCTGCAAATGTACTCACCCACCCTTCTGCGCCCTCCTCTAGGTCATTTATAAAAATGACAAACAGCAACGGCCCCAGAACAGATCCTTGTGGTACGCCACTTGTAACTGAACTCCATTCTGAACATTTCCCATCAACCACCACCCTCTGTCTTCGTTCAGCTAGCCAATTTCTGATCCACATCTCTAAATCACCCTCAATCCCCAGCCTCCATATTTTCTGCAATAGCCTACCGTGGGTAACCTTATCAAACGCTTTACTGAAATCCATATACACCACATCAACTGCTCTACCCTCGTCTACCTGTTCAGTCACCTTCTCAAAGAACTCGATAAGGTTTGTGAGGCAGGACCTACCCTTCACAAAGCCATGCTGACTATCCCTAATCATATTATTCCTATCTAGATGATTATAAATCTTGTCTCTTATAATCCCCTCCAAGACTTTACCCACACCAGACATGAGGCTCACCGGTCTATAGTTGCCGGGGTTGTCTCTACTCCCCTTCTTGAACAAAGGAACCACATTTGCTATCCTCCAGTCCTCTGGCACTATTCCTGTAGCCAATGATGACATAAAAATCAAAGCCAAAGGCTCAGCAATCTCTTCCCTGTCTTCCCAGAGAATCCTAGGATAAATCCCATCAGGCCCCGGGGACTTATCTATTTTCATCTTTGTTTGCTGCCCTCTTCCATCTAGATGGTAAGGGTTGTGAGTTTGGAAAGTGCTGCATCCTGTAGAGGATACATACTGCTGCCACAGAGAGTCAGTGGTGGAGGGAGTAAATGTTTGTGGATTGAATGTCAATCAAGCAGGCTGATTTGTCCTGGATGGTGCCAATCTCCTTGATTGTTGTTGGAGCTGCACTCATCCAGGCAAGTGGAGAATATTTGATCACATTCGTGACTTGTGCCTTGGAAGTGGTGGACAAACTTTGGGGAATCTGGAGGTGAGTTACTTGCCGCAGACGTCCGAGCCTCTGGCCTGCTCTTGTAGACATGGTATTTATATACATAGAAACATATATAGAAAATAGAAGCAGTAGTAGGTCATTCAGCCCTTGGAGCCTGTTCAGCCATTCATTATGACCACAGTACGATCCCAGACTGACCCCAACAGGGACTAGGATACTGGATCAAAACCCCAATATTTTATTTTACTTTGTAATACTATATGGAAAGCATATTTCGCTCTAGGAGTGATTGCACAAAGAAATAGGGATTTGGTATTTTAAAACAAAAAGTTATTATTAATACACTATTAAACTCTTTAACAACACACCGAAAATAGCTTACAATTACTCCTTAAATAATACTACTCAATATAGTAAGTGCAAACCTTTAATTGCTATCTCTATTCCCAATTAAACAACAAGAAAGGAGAAAACATGCTCTCAATCCATCCCAATGGCACAGATTAATACTTTGCTTCCAAAACATATTTGCTCCTGTTAGAACCCCTGCAGACTCTGGCTGGATGTCTTCAGAAAAGCAGTTTCAACTGGTTTGTTTCAGGATTTCCCCTTGTCCTCAGACAAGTCTGTTCTGCTTTAAATACTATTACTCTTTTTTTAAACTATCCTACTGCAGGAAAAATACCTTCTTGTTGTCTAAAAGATTAGATATAGAACTCAATTCAAAAGCCTTCTCAAATGTATAAATGCCTTAGCTCCACCCAGCAATGACATCATCTCCCCAAGAAGAAAACAAATTAACTCTCTTGGCTGAAAACGCATCAAGGACTCCCCCTAGTCAAACAATATTGCATTAGTACAGGGTGAAAACACATTACTCTGATTAATTTCCCCTCTGGCTCTTTAAAGCTTTCTGGTCTTGCAAACAAGATTAGTTTTAAAAATATGGCCACTGCAGTCAAACATACTCTAACCCAGGCTGTTGACCCTTAAATTACCAAATGTTTATAATCCAATATATCTAAAATCCTATATTCGTCATAATCATGGCTGATCATCAAATTCAGTACCCTGATGCTGCCTTCCCCACCCCTCATATCCCTTGATCCCTTAAGTCCCAAGAGCGATATCTAATTCCTTCTTGAAATCACACAATGTTTTGGCATCAACTACTTTCTGTGATAGTGAATTCCACAGATGCATCACTCTCTAGGTGAAGAAATCTCTCCTCACCTCAGTCCTAAAAGGTTTACCCCTTATCCTCAAACCATGACGTCTAGTTCTGGACTGTCCCACCTTCGGGAACATTCTTTTTGAATCTACCTTGCCTAATCATGTTCGAATTTTAGATGTTTTATAAGATCCTCTCTCACTCTTCCAAACTCCAATGACTATAATCCTAACTGAATGAGTCTCTCCTCATATGACAACCCTACCATCCCAGGAATCAGCCTGGTAAACCTTTGTTTAGCAACAACATCCTTCCTCAGATAAGGACATCAAAATGGCACACAATACTCCAGGTGTATCCTTACCCATACCCGATACAATTTCAGTAAAACATCTCTATTCCTAAACTCAAATCCTTTCGCTATGAAGGTCAACATACCATTTGTCTTCTTTACTGTCTGCTGTACCTGTGTTATTACATTTAGCAACTGATGTAGGATACTACACTCATGTATGCTTCACCCAATGCCCGTGCCGATGTATTTACATTGTGTACCTTGTGTTGCCCTATTACGTATTTTCTTTTCATGTACTAAATGATCTATTCGAGCTGCACGCAGAAAAATATTTTTCACTGTACCTCGGTACACGTGACAATAAACAAATCCAATCCAAGAAGGACACCAAGGCCTTGCTGAGTATCCACCTCTCTCAATTTACACCCATTCAAATTATAATCTGCCTTCCTATTTTTGCTACCTAAGCGGATAACCTCACATTTACCCACATTATACTGCATCTGCCATGCATATGCCCACTCGCTCAGCCTGTCCAAATCCCTCTGCAGCATCTCTGCATCCTCCCCACAGCTCAGCCTCCCACCCAACTTTGTATCATCTGAAAATTTGGACGAGTTCCTCTCGATTGAAAGAAGACCCATTTCCAACTCTTTGCTTCCTGTCTGCTAACTAGATTCCTATCCATCTCTAGGCACAATCCGCAATCCCATGCGCTTTAATTTAGCACAGTACTCTGCTACCTGAGACCTTGTCGAAAGCCTTCTGAAATTCTAAATGAACTACATCCACCGGTTCTCCCTGGTCATCTCTACTGGTTACAACTTCAAAGAATTCTAGTAGTTTTGTCAAGTATGATTTCCCTTTTGTGATGTATGACCTTTTGTAAATCCATGCTGACTTTATCTAATTATACCACTGCTTTCCAAATGCTGTGCTATGAAATCCTTGATAATGGACTCGAGCAACTTCCCTACTATCGACGTTAGGCTCACTCGTGTATAGTTCCCTGTTTTCTCTCTACCTCCTTTTTTGAATATTGGACTTACATTAGCAACCCTCCAATCTGTAGGAACCTTTCCAGAGTCTAAAGAAGTTTGGAAAATGACCGCCCATGGATCTAATATTTCTTGGATCACTTGTTTAAGTACTCTTGGATGAAGATTATAAGGCCCTGGAGATTTATTCGACTTCAGTCCCAATAATTTCCCCCAAACCATTTCTCTACTAAAACTGATTTCCTTCAGCTGCTCCCTAAAGCTTGTGTTTCTCAGAACATCCAATATATTATTCATGTCTTCCTTTGTGAAGTCAGAATTAAAGAACAAATTTAGTTCCTCAGCCATGTCTTTGTTCCCATGTCATTTTATGAATTCCTCTGTTTCTGACTGTAACGGGCCTACATTTGTTTTTGTCAATCTTTTTCTCTTTACATACTTATAGAAGTTTTTACAGTCAGCTGTTATGTTCTTCACTAGCTTACTTTCATACTCTATTTTCCCCTCTTAATCAATCCCTTGGTCCACATTTGCTGAATTTTAAACTGTTCCCAATCCTCAGTTCCATCGTTTTTTTTCTTGCTAATTTATATACTTCTTCTTTGTCTCTAATATTAGGTCTAATTTCCCATGGTTTGACCACAATTCCCTTTCCACTCTCCCACCAATTAGGAATAAACAACTTTTGGAGTTTCACTATTTGTTTCTTGAGTGTTTGCCACTGCTTGTCCACTGTCCTTCCTTTCACCAATGATTCCCAGTCTGTCATAGCTAACTCGTGCCACATATCAGCATAGTTACCTTTATTGAGGTTTAGGACCCTGGTTTCAGAATCAACTACCTCACTATCCACCTTGATAAATAACTCTATCATATTATGGTCATCCCCAAAGGTTCTCCCACAACTTGATTGCCAATTAATCCTTTCTTATTGCACAATACCCAGTTCCTAGCTGGCCTGTTCCTTTGTTGGTTCCTCAACGTATTGGCCCAGAAAGCCATATGGTTGGTCAAGTTCAATTTCTAGTCATAGGCTATTGGTACTGGGGGATTCAGCAATGGTAATGCCATTGAATGTCAAGGGGTGATAGATGGATTCCTGTGGTGATCTTAAAATTAAGTCTGCAGGCCTCAGAGGTTTAACCCAATGAAGATGTATATTAAGAGGATGTTCACATTACAGGCTGCTATGGTACACTGCCCATTTACCCGTACAAATGGTTGATGCTGGCATCATGTGATCAGTCTCTTAAAGTGCCCCTCCACTGCAAGCCTGCTGGTGAGGAAACACTAGAAATACCATAAATACTTAACAAATCCCCTTTGCTGGAGATCATCTTCACCTGGCACTTGTCTGGTGTGAATGTTATTTGCCACTTGTCATCCCAAGCCTTGATATTGTCCAGATCTTATTGCATTTGGACATAGACTGCGTCAGTATCTGAGGAGGTGCGAATGACTGAACATTGTGCAGTCTTCAGGGAACATCCCCACTTCTGACTTTATGATGGAAGTAAAGTCATTGATAAATCAGCTGAAGAAGGTTGGGCCTAGGACACTACGCTGAGGAATTCCTGCAGTGATGTCCTGGAACTGAGATGATTGACCTTCAACAACCACAACCATCTTCCTTTGTGTCAGGTGTGACTCTGACCATTTCTCCCCGATTCCCATTGATTCCAGTTTTTCTAGGGCTCCTTGATGCAATTGTTGGTTAAAATCTACCATGCTGTCAAGAGCAGCCACTCTCACCTCACCTTTCTATTCATGTAATCTTTTTGAAGGGTTTGCTTTGATGTCTGATTGATTTTTCACCTAATATCCAATGGTTCGCTATAACATGTTTGAAAAAGGCTGTAGTTGGGGTCTCTCTGAAGATTAAAGCCCACAAAATTCCTGTCAGCAATGATACCTGTGATGGATGGGATGGCTATTGAGGAGCTGTCAAGTATGGTCAAAATAGAGTATTCATTATTCATTCAATTGGATAGAGCAGGGAGGACATACATATATGGTATATAAATGCTGAACGAGGTTAGATATCAGGTTAGTTTTCTTTTTAATAATAATCTTTATTGTCACAAGTAGGCTTACATTAACACTGCAATGACATTACTGCGAAAAGCCCCTAGTCGCCACATTCCGGCACCTGTTCGGGTACATGGAGGGAGAACTCAGAATGTCCAAATTACCTAACAGCACGTCTTTCAGGACATGTGGGAGGAAACCAGAGTACCTGGAGGAAACCCACGCAGACACAGGGAGAATGTGCAGACTCCACACTGACAGTGATCCAAGCCAGGAATCAAACCTGGGACACTGGAGCTGTGAAGCAACAGTGCTACCCACTGTGCTGATTCACTTCTAATATTAAAGAAATATTTGTCCAAGTTTCTGGCATATGCCGGTGAAAAAAGGCAATGGGTAATGTACCTCGTTATCATTTTCATACCCAGGAGCTTCTTTTCATCAATTTCAGGGGTCAGACAAGACCTTTGCAGAATTATTTTTTCTTAAATTTACCTCAGGCCTTTTTTAATCCTTTCTCTTTCTGAAAATTCATCTAATTGCTTCTTGAATTTAATACTGCTGTCTTTTTGAATATGCTTCAACATCTCTGTTATCCTTTGTGAGAGAAAAGCTTCACATAATAGTGTACAGTATTTGCAGCACACGAACAGGAGAAGACTATTTACCCCCTTGAGACTCTTATGCCATTCAGGGAGTTCATGGTGAACCTGCAAACTATCTCCATTTAAGTGCGAGTGTTTGGACTCCACATGAGGCTAATCCTACCTTATTTCCTCTAATGCTGTCAGCACATCCTTCTAATCCTTTCTCCCTTGTGTATTTATCTAACTTCTCTTTAAATGCATCTATGCTCTTTACCTCAACTAATCCATGTGGTAGCAAGTTTCACATTCTCACCACTCTGAGCAAAAACGTTTCTTCTGAATTCCTTTTTCGATTTATTAGTAAATAACTTGTATTTATGGCCTCTTGTTTTGAACTCACCAACAAATGGAAACATCTTTATCGACATTGTTGAACGCCTTCATAATTTTCAATACCTCTATCTGCTTAGCGCTCCTTTTTCTAGAGAAAAGATCTCCAGGCTGTTTGTTTTTTCCTGATAAGTATAGATTTTCTAGTATCTGGTATCAACCTTGTAAATCTTTTTTGTAATATGGAGACGACTGGCTTAGATTTTCACTGTGTCTGGATGACTCGAGAGCCCTTTAAAAATGGCAGGTGAGTCCTGATACCGGAATTCCCGATCTCCATTTCCGGGCTGCCTGATTTTCAGGAGTTCTTTTAAAGATGCGAGCTGGTTCCTATCAAAAGCCTGCATCTGGTACTCCTGAACTGGCTGTCTCCATGGCAAACATAAATATCTTGCATCTCTTTCTCCTCTGTGATTTTCATTGTGTTGGGCCAAGGTTTTAAAGAGTCATGATTCATGAATCCTCAGAGAATTTCTGAACTCTAGTTTTCATGAAGGAACCTTTTAAAGGGTAAGTTCAATGGTTTCTCCTTATGCCTGCCATGTCAATCTGTGGTACTTCCGTCAGCATTGACCCACTAGACACTTGTGTAGAAACAAGAACATAATAATGTACAGTGGTGTGTGTAAACAAAAACTTTTCAAAAAATAAATTCATTCATAATTTTCCTCCTGGTTGAAAAAGTAATTTCACTAAGCTAACGGAAGTGTCAATTATCCAACCCCTTTAAAGTATCAATAACAAAAGCCACAAATACTGAAGTCATTTAACATGTGTAAACAAACATTGTGAAATTGACAGCAGAAGTCACAAAGCACTGTCAATCAAACAAGAATTTCTATGGGGTGCAGGTGTTTTAGTGTCATAATGTTTGTCTGGGCTTTTATCCAAGGATACATAATGAGGCTTCAACATTGGAGAAAGATACAAATTAATACATTTTTTCCAAAGCTTTTTTTTTTAACAAACAATTTTATTTAGGTATTTTTTGGCATTGTGAACAGTTACAGATTACAGAAATATGCAAACATCAGTGAAAAACCAACACTTCAACCAAACCATAATGCACATACCCGCTCCTCTCCCATGGACACTACCCGCCTATTTATCCCCCTACTCTACTCTAATATCCCCCCTCTCCCTGCCCCCCCCCCCTACTGACGTTCACTCTCCTGTGAAGAAGTCGATGAATGGTTGCCACCTTCGGGCGAACCCCAGTACAGATCCCCTCAAGGCGAACCTTAGTTCGGTCTTCGGGGGTTTTGAGTCCCTCCATGCCAGCAGTATTCGCCGCCGGGCTATCAGGGAAGCAAAGGACAGAACATCGGCCTCTTTCTCCCCCTGGACTCCCAGGTCTTCCGAAACCCCGAAAATTGCCACCTCTGGACTCATCACCACCCTTGTTTTAAGCACCCGGGACATGAGCCCTGCAAATCCCTCCCAGTACCCCCTAAGCTTAGGGCATGCCCAAAACATGTGGACGTGGTTCGCTGGCCCTCCCGCGCATCTAGCGCACTTGTACTCTACCCCAAAGAATTTGCTCATCCGAGCCACCGTCATGTGGGCCCGGTGAATGCCCATACTGAATCAGGCTGAGCCTGGCACATGTTGCGGTTGAGTTTACCTACTCAGGGCTTCCGCCCATACCCCGTCCTCCATCTCCCCAGCGAGCTCCACCTCCCATTAGAATTTCAGTTCCTCCGTCTGGGACTCTTCCCCCTTCATGAGCACTTGGTAAATATCCGAGACTCTACCCTCTCCTCCTTCTCCTCTAGAGACTATTCTGTCCTGGATCCCTGTTGGCAGGAGGCGTGGGAAGGATGGGACCTGTCTGCGTACAAAGTCCCGCACCTGTAAGTACCTAAAGTCATTTCCCCTTTCCAGCCCAGCTTTCTCCTCCAAGCCCCTCAAACTCGCAAAGCTCCCCTCCAGGAACATATCGCCCACCCTCCTCACCCCCGTCCGCTGCCATGTTCGAAACCCTCCATCCATGTTCCTGGGGGCGAATCAATGGTTATCACAAATTGGAGCCCAGACCGACGCACCCACCTCCCCTGCATGCTTTCTCCACTGGCTCCAAATCCAGGCTGGTGGAGTACCTGGCCGGCGCAAGCGGTACGGGAGTTGTGACCAGGGCTGCCAAACTGGTGCCCCTGCACGAAGCCGCCTCCACCCGCTCCCAGATAGACCCCATACCCACCATCCACTTCCTTATAATGGCTATGTTAGCCGCCCAGTAGTAGTTGATCAGATTCGGCATTGCCAGTCCCCCCTCGCTGCGACTCCTTTCAAGCATCGCCTTCCTCACCCGCGGGGATTTTCCCGCCCAGACAAAGCGCATGATGATTTTGCCGGTCCTTTTGAAGAAGGACCATGGGATAAAGATCGGGAGGCACTGGAAGATGAACAGAAATCTAGGGAGGATTGTCATCTTTACCGTCTGCACCCTCCCCGCAAGTGACAGCGGGAGTGCATCCCATCTCCGAAACTCCCTCTTCATTTGTTCCACCACTCTAGCCAAATTTAACTTATGCAACCTGCCCCAGTCTCGTGCCACCTGTATCTGCAAGTACCGGAAACTTTCCCCAACCAGCCTAAATGGCAGCTCCTTCAGCCTATTCTCCTGGCACCTTGCCTGCACTACAAACATCTCACTCATGGCCATATTTAATTTGTACCCTGAGAACCGGCCAAACTTCCTCAATGTTTCCAGTATATTTTCCATCCCGGCCAGTGGGTCCGACACGTACAGGAGCAGCTCATTCGCATAGAGAGGGACCTTGTGCTCCACCACCCCCCCCCCCCCACTCACCCCCCCCCCCCCCGCCCCCCCCGCCCCCCTAGTCATTCCCTTCCACCCCTTTGCTGCTCTCAGCGCAATCACCAACGGTTCTATGGCCAGCACGAACAGCAACGGGGAGAGTGGGCATCCCTGTCTGGTCCCGTGATGTAGTCTGAAGAAATCTGACATCCTGTTCATCCTTACGCTAGCTTTTGGGGCCTGATACAATAGTCTGACCCAATTAACCAGTCCCTCCCCGAACCCAAACTGTCCGAGTACCTTCCACAAATGGTCCCACTCCACCCGGTTGAAGGCATTCTCAGCGTCCATTGCCACCACCACCTCCACCTCCTTGCCCGTCGGGGGCTTCATAATCAAATTAAGCAATCTTCTCAAGTTGGCTGTCAGCTGCCTGCCTTTCACAAACCCTGTCTGATCGTCCCCAATCACCTCCGGTACACAGTCCTCAATTCTAATCGCCAAGACCTTGGCCAGGAGCTTGGCGTCCACATTGATCAGGGAGATTGGCTTTATGACCCCACAGAATTCCGGGTCCTTGTCCCGCTTTAATATCAGCGAGATGGTGGCTTGCGACATCGCCGGAAGCAGGGTCCCTCTGTCCCTCGCCTCATTAAAAACCCGAGTCAGGTCCGGTCCCACTATCTCCGAGAACGTTTTGTAAAACTGTACTGGGTATCCATCCGGTCCCGGGGCTTTCCCCGACTGCAAGGCCTTTATGCCCCCGAGTACCTCCTCCGCTCTAATCGGGGCCCCCAGCCCGTCCACTAGTCCCCCCGCCTACTTTTGGGAAGGTTCGTCCGTCCAGGAACCGTTTCATCCCCTCCGACTCCTCCGGGGGTTCTGAAGTGTAAAGCTTACTGTAAAAGTCCCGAAATACCTTATTCAGTCCTGACGGGTCCTCCACTCTGCTCCCGTTCCCGTCCACCACTCTACTTATTTCCCTGGCCGCCTCCCACCTCCTGAGTTGCTGCGCTAGCAAATCTGCTGGCCTTCTCCCCATGCTCATACACCACTCCCCTTGCCTTCCTAAGTTGTTCCACGGCCCTACTCGTGGATAGCAACCCCAGTTCCGCCCCGCCCCGCATGCTCCTCGTCTATCCGATGAATCTCCTCAACCAATCTATCCATTTCTGCTCTGTCCGCCCTATCCCTATGAGCCCGAATGGAGATCAGCTACCCCCTCACTACTGCCTTCAGTGCCTCCCACAGGGTCGCTGCTGAAACCTCCCCTGTATCGTTCACCTGCAAGTAATTTTGCATCCACTTCCGCAGTCTCTCACATATCCCCTGCTCCGACAACAATCCTACATCTAACCTCCATTGCGGGCGTTGGTAATTCGCCCCATCGACCTGCAGGTCCACCCAATGTGGGGCATGGTCCGAGATAGCAATTGCCGAGTATTCCGTATTCTTTACCTCCCCTACACAGTCCCTGCTCAAGGTAAAGAAATCAACCCTAGAGTATACTTTATGAACATGCGAGTAGAACGAGTAGCCGCTTGCTGGGAGCCCACCCGTTCTGGGACATGACCGGTCTAGCCCCGGGTCGGGGCTAGACCCATCATCAACTTGCGTGAGTCTAGGTCTGGGATCTTCCCCAGCACTCTTTTAATAAAGTCAGCGTTGTCCCAGTTCGGAGCATATATGTTCACCAGCACCACACTCCTCCCCTCCAGCTTGCCCCTTAGAAGGAATCTGCCCCCGCCGTCTGCGATTACACCCTCCACCTCAAATTGAACCCGCTTATTGATCATAATTGCTACCCCCCTGGACTTGGAATCCGAGTGGAGGACCTGGCTGATCCAGCTCTTCCTTAGCCTAATCTGGTCAGACACTTTCAGATGTGTCTCCTGCAACATAATTACATCCGTCTTTAGAGCCCGCAAGTGCGCGAACACACGTGCCCTTTTGACTGGCCCATTTAGTCCTCTGACATTCCAGGTGATCAGCCTGGTGGGGGGCACACCGCCCCCCCCCCCCCCCCCCCCCCCCACGCCGGTCAGCCATAACCTTTCTTGGGCCGGCCCCGGCCCGTGCGCCCCACCGCTCTTGTCTCGCCTCTTGGCTGCCTCCACCTCCTCTCCATTACCTACTTCAGACCCCTCCCACGTCAGCAGAATAACTTCCCCCCCCCACCCCCCCTTCCCTCCCCCGAACAACATCTCCCGATAGCCCCACCCCTGCCATTTACAGGCTGTATTCACGCCCCCCACCTGACTCCCTTGACTAGCCAATCTGCTAGCCCGGTGACTCATCCCTCCGGCGCCCACTTGTCTCACTCCAATTGTTTCCCCGACCTCATCTCCCCGCTCATCCACACACCATCCCCCACTCCGACCCACTGGAGCAGCCTCACTAAAATGGGAAAGATCAAACAAGATGGAAACATCAAACAGCAACGCGAGGCTGCTCCAGTACAATACAGTTCCAGCTGTGTACACAGGTAAGGACCACGTCCCTTTCTGAGCATAAATAAAATAGCAACAGAGTAACACAGTACCTGTATGTCACCCACCCGAAACAAACAACCATAGACATAAAAAAAACAACCAACCAACATCTTTAATCCCCATTGCTTACCGGCCACATGTATGTTACAATGAAGGCTCCAGCACACCCAGAGAACACAACGAAAGGTACCAACAACAGCAAAAAAAAGAGAAAGAAAAAAAAAGAGCATACGAGAGGGGGATCCCCGCACCCCCCCGCACCCCCCGTAGGCAAAAGCTGCCCAAAAATACAACACATGGCACCTTTAAAGCAGTAAACAGTCGACCGTTAGTCCAGGCACAGTAGGCATCCCCCCCAACGATAACTCTCGGTCCCTAGCTTACGTCCGTGGGTCCTTTTTTCGGGACCAGCCCCTGATCCCTCGCGAAGCCCATCGCTTCTTCGGGCTCAGAGAAGTAGTGGTGTTGGCCCTACTGCGTGACCCAAAGATGAGCCGGGAAGAGCAGCCAAACTTCACGTGCTTTTTAAATAAAACCTCCTTAACATGTTTAAAGGTTGCTTGACGCCTGGCCACCTCCTGGCTTAGGTCCTGATAAATACGAAGAACACTGTTATTCCACGTGCTCCTCTTAGCGCTCTTTGCCCACT